>NC_065533.1:35652397-36015522 GCF_020184175.1 Aphis gossypii
AAATATAATTGTATTGTGTATTCTGTCCGAGCAGGCGCAATGCGCCCACCTACTCCTCCATTAACGCTACGCCGTTGACTCTTGTCGGCCGCCGCTTGAAGTATCCATCGCCGACCAATTTGGTCATTTGGTCGGCAATCGCCATCGTATTTTCCGATCCCGTAGCGCATTAACGAGGTTCCCTCGTGCACTAGACAGTTGCCACTACGATCGCCATTCCGTCGACAAAGAAAGCTTAAAAATATAAGCTTTCGGGTCGGTATTCATGGAACTATGAACCTGGATTCATTGTCATACACGTTGGCCCAAATTAGTTATCTCGTCAGCAATTTGTCGAAGAAGAACTACAAGCCAAGCGTACAAGAAATATCTGACGTGAGTACAATGCATGACGCCGACTATGTAGAGGGGTTATACTCGCCATTTTGCTCTAAAATTTTCGTTTGTCGTGTTTGTACCTCAGAGTAGATATGTATTCCATTCCATCGAGACATTCACTCTAATATAACTACTGATAGGTTAGGTTTTTACCAGTATTTATAAGTTATTTAGTTATCGTGACTCGACCGTTTTTAGACCTTGTAAAGTATTTACTGCTGGATAATAGGTATGAATTTATTCATGATTTTTTTTTTTTTTTTACTTATACCTAATATAATTTATATTTTTAAATTGTAATACCTTTATATTTTAACTACCTATATTTTATATGGTAAATTAAAATATATTTATATTTAATATTACTTAAGACGTCGCACCCGTATGTGTTGTCTCCGTCTTACACACGTTTGACATAGTACATTTTCGTTCGCCAGTTTCAATAGCGTGCTTTTAGTTTTGATATTTAAGTGAATTAACCTATTATCAATAATAATTCATTTTAATATTAAAATCAAAAACACACTATTGAAACTGGCGAGCGAAAATGTACTATGTCAAACGCGTGTAAGACGGAGACAACACATGCGGGTGCGACATCCTCTTAACAACTAGGGCATAATTAAATAATTTAACCAGTGGCGATTTATGTATATGTGCGTAAATGCATATGCACTACTTACCTAAACTCAAGAAAAATGAAAAGTAAATCATAATAATACAATTGAGTACCTGTAGTGTTATTAAGATTATGTTTCAAAATATAAAAATATAAATAAGTTATTTTTGAAGACCAAACGGTTGGGCAATTGTCCATGCAAAAACAGTTTCAGTATGTATAGTAGTGCGTAGTACACGCAATATGAGTTATAATGAAATTTATATACATATTCTTTTTTACCAACTAAATTGTTTTCAGCTAATTATTTTTAACGTTGCCTTTGAATTACATTTTATTTTTACTCTCTTTCATTTATTATAATATTCGGATTATCAATTGATAATGTTTGTCCATCATTATCGTAAATTTAAAGAACAATTGTATTTCTGTTTTCTATCAAAATAAAAGGTAAATAACTAAAATTGGTAAACAGTTATTTAATACAATCTTAAATATATACCTCTGTATTTATATTGGTTATATTTTATTGAATGTACACTACTTCATTAAAAACCCACTAGCCGCCACTGAAAAACAAGTACAATAATATATTTGTACAAATATTACTTGTACTACCAATTAAATTTAATAATCGGGAAACTTTTATAATTATACTCTTAGAAATATTAATAAGAATTTGCATTTAAATTTTCATTTTATGTTTACTTATGTTCTTTCGAAGTTGAAATTTTAATTTTAGGGTGTAAAAATATGAAACTTTTATAGGTGTATTATATATTTATTTCATTATTCCATAATATTAACAGTATTTAAAACTTTTTAAATCTATGTATACCAGCTTTTTTATTGATAGTTTGAATTATTTTTTTATCATTAAATATTAGTGATCTTAATATTTTTTTAATGCCACAATTTGAATAAACTTATTGAGAATATTTTTAAACATATGATAACAGTTCTTGATACTTTAAATGTTTTTGTTATTGCTCCAGCTCTTACTTTTATTTAAATATTTTTACGGTTTATAAAGCATATATGAATCTTTATGGCATGGTAATAAAAATGTATGCCAAATGGTTTTGAGTATGTTAAAACTGTGTATTGCAAGATATTTCATGATTTATATTTTAATCTAATCTGTTTTCTAAAAATTACATTTAGATAATAAAAAATTATATTCTATACTATGTATAAAATAATTAAAAACTGATTAAAAACTAATTAAATTGTTTGACTTGGTCTATATATATATATCAGTCCAAATTATAGATTAAATTGTATTTTAATTAGGTATAATGATAAAATGATAATTGATACTATAGATGGTTTTTTGTATTGTATCTTATTTATTGATTTATACTTTGAAGGTAATTCAATTGCAAGGATTTGAAGCTGACCGACATCTATTCCGTTGCCTGTTTTCTCATATCGATTTAAAAGACACTGAAGGACCAAGAAATACATCTCATAAGGATTACTATCAAGCCCAATTACTAGCACACCAGTGTACAACCCTCTTGAATAAACCTTCACTAACTTCAATTTTGTGTTTTGCTCTTGATAATCCACTTTATTCACAAAAGGTATTTATACTATTATTTTACTAATATTTTTAATATTTTGATACATGTATTTAATATATTTTAACCATTAGATACAAAAACCATCAATACAGCATTTTACACAATTGAGTAGAATACTGCATTTAAGTCCTGTTCAAGAAGTTGTTTTTGGGCTTGTTTGCTTAGAGTCAACACTATACTCTACTTACGCTTTACAGTTTGTTAAACAGAAGTTACCACTTCTTATTAAAAACTACATTAATTCAGGTACAGAAATAAAATTTATTAATTCATGTAAATAATATTTAATAAGAAATTGTTTTAATTTAGATACTAATTCTAATCAAGTTGTTGAAGGCGGTTTACATGATTCTAGTCCTGAAGTTCTTCATCTGATTTTGAGCCACGTATTTAATGTTGATGAACAATTATTTGGTATGTAAAAATAACTAATTAAGGTTACAACTTAACATTTAAAAAACAAATAAAGTTGATTAAATAATCAAATTATTTATTTTTTGAATACAACTGCTGTTTTATCAATATTATTAAAACAATTATAATAAAATAAAATAAAATAAAAACAAATTGTTAACCATTAATTATTTATTTTTTCTATTAGGAATAAGTAAAGAAGTAAAAAAAGTTTTGTTACTTAATCTACGTCGTGATTTTCCACTCGAGGTTGCTCCAGTATTATTGGCACCATTAATATATTCTGATAAGCCAGATCACCCAATGGATAAAATCAATTCTGATACATCGACCATTCCTAAAATAATGGTAATAACTGTTTTTCTATGATTGATACTTGGGACTTTTATATTAAAGTATACTTGTTGGTTTACTAGGAAAATCCGTCATTACCCAATTTAATAATGGAAATGGGCTATTCAGTTTGTTCATCATTGGAAGAATGCCGAAGAAATTTATTATCTGTAACTAATGGTTGTGTTCCGTCAATAACTTTTGGTCCTGAATCTGTTGCTAAAGTAATATCAATGATGATACGTACACATACTGGGCTGGATTCTCAATTACCTTTACCCTATTGGACAGATGATGATGCTGACCATGATGCAGACAAAATATCTTCAAATTCCATTACATGGAATATTGAAGTGTTTGTTAACACAATCAAAGAATTGGTATTATATTATATATATATTGTTATTATTATCTTAATAATAAATTATTTTTACAATATTCTTTATTTTTTTTAGAACCCATCGTTATCTTGGATGGACTTAATAAAAGAACTTGATCATGAACACTTTTATGTTAAGGATAGACAAGGTTTAGTCCTTCTATTTTTGGCTTTGAGACTTGGTTTAAATTCTCCTGGATACCATATAGAAAACTTTCCTATAAATATGATTTATCGACGCTGGAAAAATTCTGACGCACAGGTTAATTTTTCTTTTGTTAAGATTTTCTTATATGGATGTGTATAAAAATTAATCATACTTTGTTTTTTAGATGTCTCTAATTCAACATATATTACGAAGTTCTGATGTGTTTTGTTTTGCTGATTATCCTTACAGATCAGTATCTATAGATTCTTTAAAAACTATTCCAGATGCAGATAACAAGGACATCAATACTTGGTATAGTCTTATTACATATTCAAAATATATTAACTAATACATGCTTGAATAAATGTCAGTTAGTTAAAATTTTGTTTCACGTTCATGTGGATGCACAAGATTAAGTTAAAGATATAATTATATTATTCTTAAGCTGGTTTATTTCTGTTATTTTTCCTAAATGGATATTTTAAAAAATATTCATCAATTATACCATTATAGGTTTTAGTTGATGATGAAATAGCTCAATAATAGCATTATTATAATTATATAATAATATTATAATTACTTTACCAAGTATATCATGAAATGATTTTTAACCCACTAATTTTTCTTTTTTTATAGGCGTTCTATTGAACTTGTTGATTTATTGATCTATTTGGCTGAACGAGGTTTTTATTATGAAGTACAAGAATGTTTAAAGTTTCCTGCTCAAAAATGTCCTGATATCTTAGCACTTGCTTTGATAGAGTCTAATGGCCCATTGAATATTGTTAGACATGAAATAATTAGTAGTCTGATGCCAATATTTTTAGGAAATCACAGTAATTCAGCTATAATTTTACATCACGCATGGAACCATCAGGTATATATCATTTTAAAATCTGATGAAAAAAATTTATTTTTATTTGTATTAGGTAAAATGTATTCATGTATAAATTCAAATATTAATAATACTTAAAAAAGTTTTAAGAAAAAAAAATAATTAAAAATAATTTTCTCACTTTAGATAATATAAGGTGCGATTAGCCATTAAAATTATCATACAGAAATTAATACACTTACATAGGTACAAAAATATTTCTAAACGTGTAAATTCATGTACAATCTTCATTTATTGGAATCATATTATATTCATGTGTAAGAATCTGATCAAAAAAAAAAAAAAAAATTGTTTATTTTAAATTATTTTAAAACAAGTTATACAGAAATATTTTTTTTTTTACATTAAACATCATTATTCTTAATTGCTTTATTTAATATATATTTGTAGCCTATTCATGTATAATACAATAATAGTGATAATACCAAATTGTTAGATTATTATTTTGTGTTAATGTTAAATTGTACATAAAACCATCAATTTATATGATTCACTATTGAATAATTCTATTTAACTATCTGCTGTAAATATGTTCTGGCTGTTCACATTTCATCCAAACATAGAGCCACTGAAAACCAGAAAAATGGCTAATTGAGTGCAGGTGATAACTTAACCTGCTTATTTTACGTCTCGTGTTTTATAGCTATGAAAGCAATTAATGTTAGTATTATGGTTACAATGCAACATGTAGCTGTTTAAACTTTCTGTTATATTCTTTTATTTTGCAAATCTATTAATGTTAGTCTGACGTCATCTTTAAAACATTTGTCTACATTTTTTGAAATTTAATAAATTGGGTTTGAAAAATTAGGTCTTATAATTTAGGTTACTTAAACTCAAGTTATCTTCAAAGTTATTAACTAATTTATTAATTTAATTATTAGAGAATATTTAAATACTTTTTGTTTGTTTATTTAACAACATACTTTTTATTCAGAATGTTGGACTCAAACATACTTTGGCACAAGCAATGAGTGACTGGTATATGCGAAGTGATTATGATAGTGTTAAACTATCTCGGATATTAGATATTGCTCAAGATTTAAAAGTGAGAACAATTATTGATTTTTGTAGTATTTGACTAACATTATTTATTGTTTTATATAATTTCAGGCATTGTCATTGTTGTTGAGTGTTCAACAATTTCCATTTATTATAGATTTAGCTTGTTTGGCATCTCGGCGAGAATATTTGAAATTGGATAAATGGCTAACTGATAAAATTCATGAACAAGGTGAAGGATTTGTATCAGCTTGTGTTAAGTTTATACAGGTGTGTTCTTGTGTGCTATAATTATTGTGTATTTAGTAATTAAGTAATTATAAACCTTTATTTACAACCATATTATCATAAACCAATTATGTTATTTCTAGAAACGCTATCCTCAACTATGTGGATCATCAGCTAAAGAAGAAAATACATCAAAGTATACTCCTTTGTCATCAGAAACTCTACTTATAATTTTAAATTGCCTACGTAACATTACTGGGTAAGTTAAAACAACTCTTTCTTTAGCTTCTTGGTGTTAAATGTAATTTAATAATAACTTACATTTTATATGTATTAAAGCAACTGCAAATTAGACAAGAATTGTTCATCCTTAGTTTTATTTAAATTGTATTTTATAATAATATAAATTATTTTGTTTAGAAATAAAGTAAAAAATATGTATTTTATTTTGCATATTTTTTTTATTTCTTTTTTTTTAGATATGTGCTTATTTAGTTTCTTAACTATCTACTTGAACTAACATATGTTTTTGTATTATAGGACAGTTTCACAAGAACTTACAGAAACAATTATTCAAATGGTTACAACTTACACCAATATCTACATGCCAAAAGCACCATCCATTCGTGTTAATCCTGCTGGTCCACCCACTCCTATTTTTCGTCCTACACATCAAAGACCGATTGGACAAATAGAAGGTCCAGCACTTCAAGTTATGGTTGACCAACTTACTGGACTTGCCACTAGTTTGGCTAGCCTTGGACTTAATCCTGCTACTCAAAATACTTCTACATTTACATTACCTGGTTGCTATACATTATTTTTTATGTTACAAATTTCACATTTTTTTAAAACTTTTTTGTTAAAATTCAGGTTCTTTGGGACAACTAGTTCAAGCACCTGGATCACCTTCTCGAAGTCTTGTTGGTAATGTATCTGGATTAGGAGGTTTTTCCATTATGACACCTTCAACTATAAATGCTCCGGGTCCAAATATATCAAGCCAATTATCTGGTTCATCCAATATGCTGGGCCGTTTACCACAACAACAAGCTTTGCCATCAGTGATTGGAAAATCTAGTCACACAAGTATTAAATATAAACTTAATTTTAATTATAATCAATAATATAAATTTTATATTTAGTTGATAACAGTTTATTTATGGATGGTAATGTGCCAGTATCCGTTCCCAAAGATATTGAGGATGAAGCAAATAGTTATTTTCAACGTATTTACAACTTGGCACCTCATAACTCTTTATCTATAGATGAAGTACTTGAAACTCTTAAAAGATTCCAAGAATCACCTGTTAAACGTGAAAGGGTTATTATTTTTTTATTTAATTTCTGTGTATATTTTATTTTAAAATATGAACTGAAAACATTTAAAATTATAGGAAGTATTTTGCTGCATGCTTCGAAATTTATTTGAAGAATATAGATTTTTTCCAGCATATCCTGAAAAAGAGCTTATTACAACAGCTCATCTATTTGGCGGTATTATTGAGCATAATCTTGTTTCGTAAGTGGTTTTAATTTTAATTTCTTCTTAATGTAAACAAATTTACTAAATGTATTTTTGTATTTCATTTTTAAGAAATTATAAAGCTTTGGGACTTGCCCTTCGTTTTATTTTGGATGCTCTTAAGAAAAGTCCCAATTCAAAAATGTATAATTTTGGGATAACTGCGTTGGACCGTTTCAAAAATCGTTTAAAGGATTATCATCAATATTGTTCTCATATTACAGCAATTCCTCATTTTCATCAATTTCCTCAGCATCTTATTGAAGTATGTTAAAATATAATATTAATAATATATTATAATAAAGTGTACTTGTGTTTTATAAATAATCAAATATTTTTAAACTATAGCATTAACAATTTCATAATTATGGTTAATATCAATAAATAATAGGCGCCAATAAACTTATTTTAAAAATATAACAACAAAACTTTTTTTTTAATTTAGTTTTAATATTAAATAATTAATGTTAAGTTTATTTATTTATTTTTTTTTTTTAGTGACGTAAACAATGATTATTATTAGTTTCAAGACTTAAATATATATATCTTATATCCTATTCTTATTGTATTTGGCTGTACTTACTAGTTAATAATTTCAGTTTTTGATTTTGTTAACAAGGAAATAGATTATTGTTGTCATGCAAAAATCGAATAAGTAAAAAATATAAATAAAAAAATTAAAACAAATTAATAATTTAAATACATAGACTAAATTAATAATAATTTTATAATGTACTTTTAATACTGATTCACTCTAGGTAATAATATTAAAAAATTGGTTTATAAATGTCCTGCTATTTATTTAGAAATCAAAATATTTAATTTTTTAGGTTTTTACCTATAAGTATATACTAGATTATTAAATTCTCTTAAAACTATATTTGGAAGTAAAGAATACTAGGTATACTAAGTATATTTAAAAACAGAAAATTTAGCTCTTTCGTTGAGTGAGGTTTCTTACTTATTTATATTTATATAAATATTTAAAAAGATAAATTATGATTTATTTATTCATAATATTTAACACAATTTTTGTATAAAATAATGATAAAAATATTGATATTATAGCTTTAAAACATAATAAAAATTATATAATTAAAAATAAAACAAAAATTAAATGTTATGTTTAATAAACATTAAATTTTTTTTTTTGTTTTAAGAATATCCATTTATATTTTTTATAAAATCAATTTCAAATACATTTATTTAAATTACCTTTCATCTTAAATATTAATTTTTTTACAAAAATATGTTTAACAGATATAATTAACAATGTTATTAAATTATAACAGAATCTTCAATAGCTGTTTTACATAGTATACAACTTAAATTCTGTATGATTTATATAGACAATAGGTAAAATGGTATTAATTTCCAAGTACTGGAAAAGTACTCAGTATTTATGCACTATATATATTATAATTTTGGCTAATACCACATAAAATTGTATTTGAATTAAATTAACTATGTATTTTTAATAAATCCTTGACCAATCTTTACTGATAATACAGATTGAAATTGTACAAAAATGTAAAAAAAATTATATGTTACATCTAAGATACAAAATATGTATGTTTTTTGTTCTAGTTTGTGGAATATGGAAAAAATTCACAAGAGCCACCAGCCACTTCTCGAATCCCAGATTTGGTCGGAATTAGTAACAGTACAATTCCATCAGGAACGTTCATACCAAGCTTACACAATATATTTAAAGCTCAAAGTATTACTACTACTACAACCACTACTACTCCTATGACATGCACATCATCTAAACTTGTAACCACAAACTCTCTTTTAACATCTAGAGTAAGTTGATACAAAAATGTCTTCCATAATGCTATGTTATAATTTTATTTTACTTTATATTATATTTGCAGCCTTCAATTGCAAATACTACAAATATTGATACCTTATTGGTTGCAACTGAAAAAGATGATAAATTAATTGTACCACCAGAAAATCTACAAGATAAGATAGCTTTTATTTTTAATAATTTAAGCCAAATTAATCTCCAAACTAAGGTAAAATCAATGAATTTTCATAGATGTATAATTTGATAAAAAATAAATAATATTATTTATATTACAGTGTGACGAAATTAGAGAAATCATCAACAATGATTATTTACAGTGGCTTTCTCAGTATTTAGTTATGAAGAGAGTCAGCATTGAATTCAACTTCCATTCATTATACTCTAATTTTTTGGACTGTTTAAATAATGAAAAATTAAATTTTTTGATAAATTTGGAAACTTTTAGAAATATCAGAGTAAATATTTACAACATGTGTAAATTATGTATTAATAAATAATTTGTAATTCAATTTTTTTTAATGTTTTAGATATTATTAAGAAGTGACAAAGGAATGGACAATTTTTCAGACAGATCATTATTAAAAAATTTAGGTCACTGGCTTGGTATGATTACATTAGCCAAAAATAAACCACTTATACTTGATGATATTAATCTCAAAATGCTCCTGGTGGAGGCTTATAATAAAGGACATCAGGAATTACTTTTTACAGTTCCATTTATTGCCAAAGTTCTAGAGTCTTGTGCTAAAAGTAGAGTATGTATTAAACATTAACTTTTTAATTATACTTAAGGGGTTTCTTAATGATTTATGTATCAAATTTTGGTTTTTATAATATTTAAGTTAATTATTTAGTATGCTTACTGTATTAAAAACATTTAATTAATTAATATAATTGTTAATTCAAATTTTAGTGTTTGCTAGAATAGTACTAATGATAGACTAAATTTATTATATACTCTATACTCCGGCCCACGAAAGAACGACCGTAATTCGCGCATCGATACTGATATATACAGATATATTCCCACTACCCGACCGGTGTCCGATCGCCCGGCATGCGATATGGAAGGGGAATCGATGCGCAGCGTCGGACGAGTTTTTACGGTCGTTCTTTCGTGGGCCGGAGTATAGATTTATATTTTATAAAAAAAAAAATAGATTTAAATATTCCAGCTACTGTCTTATGACATTGAATACTTTTTGAACCAATTTTATAAATAATTAATTTATCATTTAGGTATTTAAACCAAGAAATCCATGGACTATGTCCTTAATGAATTGTTTAGCTGAACTTCATCAAGAGCCTGAATTAAAATTAACTTTAAAGTTTGAAGTTGAAGTGTTATGTAAAGCTTTAAACATTGATATTCAAGTAATTTCAATTTTAATATTTCAACATAATGTTGAATGAATGTTTTAATATATCTAATAATTTATATTCTAGGATTTGAAACCAGGATATGTACTTAAAAATCCTGAAATAGCAAAGAATTTAATACCACAGCTTTCTGATGAAGAAAATTCAAAACCACCAATTCATTGTGTTCTAGATCTACCTAAACCAGTAACAACTTCTCAGCAGCATACTCCTATTTATCAAAGTAATTAAAATTTATTTGTGAATCAATTTAAGATATCTGAAATATTATTGATGTTATATAATAAATGCATATTTTTTTTAATTAAAATTTAATTATAAATTTCAGTTTTTTAAGTTAAATTAACATAAATAAGTTAAGTTTTATGAAATATTCATAATGTACTTAAAAGTTAAAATATCGAAACATAACTTAAGAATTATTTTAATGTGCCTCTAAGTTTTATAATAACTACATCTTAACTTACTAATTTGTTGAATACTTTATTTTTAGATAGTTAATTTTCAATTATTGCATGACTAATCATTTAGTATCTTAAAATTAAAATATCAACATAATGAATATAATCCAAAATCCATTGCCTTTGTCTCTTTAAACTTAAAAAAAGTACAAATTTTCAACTAACTTTAAGCTAAAATCATACTTTCAGAATAATGGATGTTGTATTTTTATGCTTTCTAAATAAAAACCTCAGACTACTTATTTTTGTATTCATGATAATTATCTAGAAGTATTGTTATTTTTTTTTTTATTATTTATAACCAGATTTTAATTTGAAAAATGTATATATATTTTTTTTTTTTTGTTTTAGCAATTTCTTCTCAACAACATAGTATGATCCCAACAATTTCATCAATGAATTCTAATAGTAGGTTTAATGATGAATTAGTTGGTCATGTTGTGTCAGCTGGTGGTGTTACATCAATGTCATCAAATGGTTGTATCGGTATAAGTGGTATGACAGAAATGTCTCCAACTTTACCTTCATTTGAGCCTAAATACAACTATGTGACTTTTAATGCAGCAAATTCAGCACAAATAATGTCTATGATTGTCATAAATCCTCAAGTTAGTATTTTCTACAAAAGTATGTTTTAGAAATATTTATATTGTATAATTATGATATTTTGGACTGCACTTTGTTTTTGACAAAATGTCTATATGTGCGTAAAATTTTATTTCTTAAAATATTTTAATTTTCCTATTAAATTAAAATAACATTTTTTTTTTTTTATAAATAATCATTAAAATTGTTAATTGTACATTTCCTTTCAATTTGTTTATTTATTAGTTAACTATGAACTAACTATTACATATTATTAAATTGTATTGTTTAGATTCCATTATTTGTTAATCATCCAGCATTAAAGAATTATGTACAAGCTGTCATTGAACGTTCAATTCTAGATTGGTTAAATCCTGTTGTGGATAGATCTGTAAAAGTAGCAGCTACTACAACTGAAAATATTGTCAAAAAAGTATATTATTTTATTAATGTTATAACTTAAACAACTTACTATAAAATTAATTTTTAGGATTTTGGTATGGACCCAGATGAATCTCATTTGAGAAAAGCAGCTCATTGTATGGTTAGAAATTTGACTTCTGGCTTAGCAATGATAACCTGCAGAGAACAAGTTGTGCAATTACTAACATCCAACTTGAAACAACATTTTCTAAGTGTCTTAATGGTATTATTAACAATAATAATAAAAATTAATTGTAAGTTTCTGTAATGTTCTTTTGTATTTCATTTAGACACCTACCCAAAATCAAAAAGAAATGATTGATCAGGCTTGTTCAATGTGTGCAAATGATAATTTAGAGCTAGCTTGTGCTTTTGTACAGAAAACTGCTACAGAAAAGGCAGTAATTGAAATTGATAAATATTTGAAAACCGTAAGTACTATTTATATTTATTTAAAATTATGACTAGGTACTAACATTTTTAAAAATAAAATTATATAAAATTATTTATTTTTTTTTTTTTTATCAATTATATAGGAATTTGAAAGGCGTAATGTGTCAAGAATGGAAGGTCGTCGCTATTGTGATCCAATGGTAATGAGTGGCCAAGCTGAATATCTTCCAGATTCTCTTCGTAACAAAATAGGATTACCATTACCTCTAATGATTAGTGTATATGAAGAATATGCTAGAAACATTCCTGGATTCTTACCAGTTGACAGAGAGGCTGTATCATTATTTATGCCAAAACCTGTAACTTTTTTATTAAGATATACAGTTTTAAATTAATTGTATAATTTCAATATAATATTATGGTTTTTTTTTTTTAAATTAGACGATCCAACTCGATGAAATGACAGTTATGTATGAAAAAATTATAAGTGAGATTGAAGTGCTTCTACAGTTATATATAAGCAATCAAAGACTGTTGACCAATACAACACAACCAGCTAATCTTCATAGTGTATTAGAAGCTATGATTTCTTTAAGAAGATCTCGTGATATTGTTAATGCAACAAATATTATTCACAAAGTAAAGTTTGAACATTATACATAGTACAAATATATTATATACTAATACTAATTTTTTTTTATTAAAATAATCTTTTATAATTAAGTTAACAAAAATATTGAATATTTAGTATAATTATATAGTATATTGTGTGGTAAGGGCAGGAAATGAACTATTTCAGTCGCGGGCGATGTGTGCACTGTGCAATGTGCATTCGCCCAAGACTGAAATTACCTTCTCGCGCAAGCCACATATACTATTTTTTGTCACGCCCTTACGTTCATAGAAAAGGTAATGCAGGGATAGGCGACCAGCATTTATAGGGATTTCCACTTTTCTGCCCGGCACTATTAGCATTTTTCACTTTCCGCCCATCACTATTGGTGATTTACACTTTCCACCTTTTGGACGGAAAAAGGTCACTTTCCAACGCTTCAACTGCGGTTGAAAACCAAAATTTCAGTGCAGGCGTGACAAAATTGTTTTTTATACAACAATTTTATATTTTGTTTCTGCCAAAATATATTTAATGAACCATTTCTCTAATTAAACATTTTCTCTAAAAATTGGAAATTTATTCAGTTTTTTTTATTGGAACTCATTAATATAAATGATTTTTGTACAACTTATGAATATTTTGTTGCTGTAGTTTATTACTATGTCCGATATTCCTTAGTGATCTTGTATTTTAACTAGATTTTCGATTTATTTTTGATTCCGCGCAAAACATGGTTGATAATAGTTTAGTAAATAGTTTTTAATTAAACTATAAATCACTGCTAAAAATTAAAAAAAAATTTTATATAATTTATTTATTTGTTAATTATTATTATAATTTTTTTTTCTTTTTAAAAATATTATAAATTACTAGGTAAATCAGTATTGAAGTATTGAATACCTGATACAGATATGAGATTGTTACTTTGTATATTTTGGCTGAAACTTTTAATACAACCTATAATGTAGTTAAAATATATTCTTTAAATTAATAGCACTTAATGTTTTTTTATTAGGTTGTTGAAAGTTTCCTAGAAGGGCTTTGTCCACCCGCTAACCAAGATTTGGATATGAGTATTAGATACCGTGATGTGCATCTTAATATAATTAGAGCTTTCCAAGATCCACGTGCTTACAATATGCAATGGACTAATAAAATACTAACCAAGTATTTTAATTTAAAATATATAAGTTCATGAATGTATTATAACTTGTTTATGTTTTTTTTTTTTTAGAGCCGTTGTAGAATCTAGAGAAGAAATACGTTTTAATATTGAAGCAATTGATATATTTATTCGTGCCGGAATGTTGAATATTGGCATATATGATATGCATTTAGCTATGTCAATGGATAATGGAGTCAATTATGTATCCATAGTTTATGTAAAACAGTTTTTACAGCACTATTTAATAGATAATAGATCAAATTCACCAATTAATGAAAGTCATTTTCAAGCTACAATTGAAGCATTAAATACTATTGTACTTAGTGGACGACCTATTCCAGATGGGTATATTTTCAGACCTTGTTATTTTATTTCCGATTTCAAATGTATGTTTTGATTTTTTCTGAGCTTTAAATTTATTTTATAGTTTAACAGTTCTTTTGGAAATGATAAGACCATCACAAACAGATAATAATCTCATAAATCAATTGGTTGGTAGTACATCTACTAATACGTCGCATAGCTTATTACAAGTAAGTAAATGACGAATAAAAAAATAATTAAAATAATAAATTTAATAGATTTTTATACATAGTCTATTCTTAAAAGAAAATTTAAGTTACCTATAAGTTAAAACATCCATTAAAATATTTGAACAGTAAATCAAATCTATTTGTTCAAATCTTTATAAATTGGCTTTTACTTTTACTAATTTATTGTACTTATTAAAATAATTTTTTTCTATAAAATAATATTTTTTCGAGTAAAACAACTTTTTTTCTGAATATTTTGTTAGTATTAATCGTATTAGTAAATTTAATAAATACTTATAATATTTTCTACCGAGTCAAATGTATAACATTTGATATTTTCCAAATAATTTTTTTATGATTTATAATATGGTTTTGATATCTTATTGTTTATTGTTATTTTGAAGAATTAACAGTATTAATTGATTTTTAGGGTAGAGACTATGATGATCCACCAGGTTTGTTAGAAAAAACTGAATTTTTACTCAAAGAATGGTTAACTATTTATAATACAGCTCCTAATAGAGATACTAGCAAAACATTTGGCAGTTATATTCAACAAGTTTGTTTACTTTTAAAATTATTTATTTAATTATTTGTTAATATTATTAATTTATGATGTTGTTTATAGATGAATGTTCAAGGAATTTTGAAATCTGATGATATTATAACTCGTTTCTTCCGCCTCAGTACCCAGATGATGGTAGAATTATGTTATAGACAAATACCTGATCAAACACAATCTCCTTCTACTATACGAGCTAAACTTTTTCATACTATTGATGCTTACGTTAAGCTTATAGTACTATTAATTAAACATTCCGGTGATGCAAATGCTGTTACTACAAAAACAAATCTTTTGAACAAGGTATAACAAACGTTAAATACTACATATTATATACAAAATAGTATAAATAGTGATGTAATTATTGTTATTATTATTATTTTTTAATAATTTAAATGATTTATAGGTACTAGGAATTGTTGTGGGTGTCTTACTTCAAGATCATGACGTTCAAGCAACAGATTTTCATCAATTACCATATCATAGAATTTTGATTACACTATTTCTTGATTTGAATGCTCCTGATCCAATTCTAGAATCAATCAATTACCCTGTAAGATTAAAATAAATATAGTTAAGGAAAATATTAAGTTAATAATTATTATGTTTTTTACTAGATACTTGCTGTTTTTTGCCATACTTTTCATCTTCTCAGACCAAGAAAAGTTCCAGGTTTCACATATGCATGGCTGGAGCTTATATCTCATCGTATATTTATTGGTCGTCTTTTAGGATTAAGTACTCAACAAAAAGTAATTATTAAATTATAATAACAAAAAATAAAATTAGAAATGTTAACTGTTAAATTTCCTTGTATTAATATGTATAAAACTTATTTTATACTATTCTAGCGTTCTTACGAACAAACATCCACAAATGATCTTCAGGGCTGGAATTTTTATGCTCAACTATTAGTTGACTTATTTAAATATCTGGCACCATTTTTACGTAACGCTGAACTTGCTAAACCTGTTCATCTGTTGTATAAAGGAACATTGAGAGTGCTTCTAATATTGCTTCACGATTTTCCAGAATTTTTGTGCGAGTATCATTATGGTTTTTGTGATGTAATACCTCCTAATTGCATTCAAGTAAGTTACATTACATAAAATATTAGATATTCATAACATATTATTGAATAACGATATTTTTTTTTGTATTCATATAGATGAGAAATTTAATATTATCAGCTTTCCCACGTCACATGCGTCTTCCAGACCCATTTACACCAAATTTGAAAGTCGATGTTCTTCAAGAAATATCTTTAGCACCAAAAATTAGCCCAGATTTTCAGAGTTATATTCAGCCTATTAGTTTTAAAAAAGTAATTGTTTATTAAAAAAAAAATCAAATAATCAATTTAAAATTTAAAATATTTAATTTTTGTATAGGATTTAGACTTGTACTTAAAAACTCGATCTCCAGTGACATTTTTGTCTGAAATACGAACTACTCTGCAACAAAGTTGCTGTGAACCAGGCATGCGCTATGATCTATCACTTTTAAATGCGATCGTATTGTATGTTGGAACTCAAGCAATACAGCAAATACGCAGCAAAGGCTTAGTACCAAATACGTCTACAATTACTCATTCCGCTCATATGGATATATTTCAAAATTTATCCGTTGATCTTGATACAGAAGGTTAATTTACTTTGATCACTAATCTATTAATAAGCCTGAATTAGATAAAAATTATTCTAAGAGGAATTATTTAAAACCTCCATAATAAAAAAATAATTAAAAAATATCTTGTTGAACCCTCACACTTAAATTTATTTCAGATATATAAAATAAACTTTTTAAAAAGATTTTCTAAATTTAAAATATTTAACTGTCATCTAAATCTGAGCTTTCAATATTACCCATAAAATAACTAATTTAAATATTTTTAATTTAGGTCGTTACTTGTTTTTGAATGCGATTGCTAATCAATTGCGTTACCCAAATAGCCATACTCATTATTTTAGCTGTACTCTTTTATACCTGTTTGCTGAGGCGAATAGTGAGGTTATTCAAGAACAAATAACAAGGTTAGTATTGTATAGTTGTATAATATTTTCAGTGATACATTATTTTTAATAACCATTTTATTACAATTTTATATTATTCTCTATAAACATTTTTTTTTTCAGTTATAGTTTGTATTCAGCATAATATGTTTTATATTTTAAAGACCAAAAACTAATTTATGAATATTTTTTAATGTTAACTATCACTAATGTTTTATAACATTCTTTTAAAATCTATTCTTAGAGTTCTTTTGGAGAGATTAATCGTGAACCGGCCACATCCTTGGGGATTATTAATAACATTCATTGAGTTGATTAAAAACCCAGCTTATAAGTTTTGGACTCATGAATTTGTACACTGTGCACCTGAAATTGAGAAGTAAGTTATAATAAAATAAATATTAAATATCATGATTCATGATAGTTGATCTCAATTTTTTAAAATACTTTTTTGTATTAAAATTGATCATAATACCCATTATTTGATTCTATAGACTTTTTGAATCTGTGGCCCGTTCATGTATGGTTACCAAACAACCTACTACTGCAATGGATGATGAAAACTTACCAAACATATGAACATAAATCAAACATATTTAGTGGGATATTTAGTATAAGTTAACTCTTAATTTTAAAATATAATATTGAATTAAATTTAAGATTTTTATTGTTTACAGAAAAATAATATTTTATTGTATGGTCCATATAAATATTTGATTTAATTATTGTTTATATATTATATATATTTATTGGCACTGATTTATTTCCCTAATTTTAAGATTTATATAAGAGATTATCAATCATAGACTACTTTTAATTGAGTTAAAATATAATTATTGTGACAACTGATTAGTACAATAATAATTATCATAAATTATTATAGTTATTATAAGAAAGTAATAAGAACAAATATTAAACCCATTTCTAGTATATTTTTTTCAGATAAATATTAGTTAACTATTTTATGTTTACTAATATTTATAGCATTTCTAAATGTATTTGTTATTTTATCATTGTTTATACATTAAATATATGCATTTAACTGGCTTCAGTATAATAATAATTTTGATAATGAAAATTATTAATATTCTATACAGAATTATATTTGTTTAGTTTGTTTTGGTTTTAAGTTTTTATATAATTGTTTTAAATGCAATTTTTTTGCATCACAAAAACAACAAGTATTAATTTAATGCACACAAACTAAACCTATAAATATTAACTAGTTGAATTATGGGTAGTATTTGTTTTTAAATCACTTGAATGAATTTCATTATTTGTGTTCTTAAATTAAAATTACCATATTAATTAGTTTTTTTTTTACTATTAGTGTTACGTAATATTATTTTTTAGTTAAATATTTATTAGATTTTAATTTCTTTTTTTTAGATTTATAGCTTTTATATTTATTCATTATTGTGACATGTTAATTAAAAATAGATACATTTAATTCAATCATCATGTAAAATGTTTATTGATTTAAATTTATTAGTAGAACAATTTTACTGTTTATTACGCTCTATTATAATTGATGTGAATAAAAAAAAAAATAATTATAAAATGTTTTTATTTTTTATGATCTAACCTTTAAAACGATTAGAAATATATTTAAACATAAAGTTAGAGTACACATTATAATATAACATGACTTTTGACCAAGCATCTTGGCATCGAAGCAACTTGTCAATTAGTGAATATAACTGTAATTGCAGAGGCATGACTGAATAAAAAGCTATAAAGGTAGGGGAGGTGAGAATAGAACCAAAAAAAAAAAAAAAAAATGGTATTTTTACATAAGTTTAAAAATTTATTTTATGACATGGAAACAAATTGTTAAATAACAATAACTACATAACAGTTCATTAAAAAAAGGTGTTAGTTCTTATGACTTGTTTAAAAAAAATAACCGTATAAATATTATAATCTATGAAATAATATTACTAGCTAATAGTAACATTTGTGACTCAGATAATGCAATAATGTTTACAGTATTATCAATTATGTCAATATTCAACATATTACTATACAACTGGAGAAACATGAAATAAATGTGCCTTATGGAATAATTGAATGAAAAAAATATTTTTTTCTTAGTTATGTATATTACTAAGTAATATGTTATGTTAATGTATTTAATAATTTCTATATATTATGTAAAAAATTTAAAAATGTCTGCCTGTTGGCATTTTAGGGGGGAGAAAATTATACTTTTGCCTTGCCATAAACACTTCAGGAAAGACAGGGGGAAATGACAACCATTTTTTACAACAGTTATAATGACACTGGCAGATAAATAAGAAGAAATTCATTACTCATTAGTCATTAACTATATGACTACAATACATTAGGTATATACAGTACGTTTCAAGTACGTCGAAACTAGCAATTCCGTAGTGGAGCTTCCGGTGGGGAAATTTCGTTTTTCCACAGCATCTCAAACTTGTACACAATGCGCGGCAATTAGGATATTTTTTTTTTTAGTTCCACACGTTAGGAACCACTTACGAAAATCTGCCACCGGAAGCGCCGTGCGGAGTCTCTGCTAGTCTCGTGAAACGTACTGTAAGTATTTCGTAGATTTTGTTAACAACTTTCAGTACCAACCCACTTAGATGGCTAGATCACTTATCTTACAAGCAACAATAAACAACTAGGTACTCAATAAAGTATCATCAATAACTCATTAATATTATAATAATATAAGCAAGTCAATTATAATATATAATTTACTATACATTTGCATCTTGTGGTCTGATACAATAAAATGAGTTCAAATAGAAATAATACAGAATTTATTTATCAAAAATGATAAAAATGATAGTTCATGATGTTTTGATGTCTACATTAAAATCGCCGAAAAATTACAACCGTGTGACATTTTGAATAGGCAACTAAAAGTACACTATAGTTTTGGGCGTTCTAGCGGAAGTTCAAATCAATAGTTCAAATCAATAATATTATTATATACATACATTTTTTTTACTAAAGGGATTGCAAACAATCCGTTATTTCAATCAAAATTTAGTAAAATATTATAACATACGTAAAAATTGTACATCCCAAAGAATAACGTTTTTGAATTGCAACAAAATACAAAATAATGAATATCATTATTCGTAGTTTAAACATGTAATTTCGTTTAAAACTAAATTTTGATCTTTTTATGAGGAATTTTCTATTTTACTATTTTTTCTAATGTTTTTTCAAGCCTTGGCTATAGAAATTGCAAATTATATACATTTTCAATTTCAAAACAATTTGCAAATTTTTGAAAATTTTTGTCATAACCTATACCTCATATGCAAAAAAAAATTTATGCCTATGTATTTTAAATATATTTATAATATATCTATTATAACACTTATGTAATATCTTATATTAAATATTCAAGATTTTTGACGTAGTGAATAAATTGTTATCAAAGTTTTTTAAAAATAAAACTAAAAAAGTTGAAAACTTTCAATAAACAACTCAAAAAAGTCCAAAAATAGGTTTATTGAAAACCTAAAAAAATAATCATGTAAACATTTTATAAAAGTTTCAAGTATTTACAATTATAGGTATCCATTTTCGAATTACACTAAAAAAACAAAATCGATTTTACTACAAAATAGCCTTGCTCTTGAATAAAGGTTTCTATTTTATCTTAACTTTTTTCATTATCTTTCCGGGTTATTTTGAAAAACACTTTTGATCTCTCTAAAATAAAAACTAATTCTCTATTTGAAACTACACGTCTACACTTAACCTTAACACTTAACCTTTAAAATTGTTTATACATATAAAAAATAAATAAATAAAAATGTACATTATTTGTAAAATCAACTCAGAATCTAATAGTAGAAAACATCAAATTTATATAAATGCACTAAAAGAGCTAAAATGTTTATCCTATCATATATTTAATAAAATATTTATTGAAAGTATCTAATTTCTACAGTTATTTGTGTAACAAAATGTAACAAAACTGATTCTTCAAAACCATCTAATTTATCCATACTTTTTTTTTTTAGTACTTGGTAGTTGTTTATTTTGAAAATAACTGAGAACTTTTTTTTTCGGGAGATCTTTTTAAAGTATCTACTAAATTCAATTTCTACTAGAAACTATTCTCAATGAAGTTTAAGATCGAAGAATTTTTTCCACTATAAATGTGTAAGTAGATACACTGACGGAAAAAATATGTTTAAAAAACACACACACACGTGTTGATGTCTAAAATAAAAATAATTGTTTGCCCAATAATGCCTTTAATATAATCGTCACAAATTTCTGATCGTGTCTTTTTATCGCTTAGGGGATTAACTATAATATATCTACATTGATTATAGTCTATTATATCTCATCATCAAAACCGTTAATAATGGACACCGGTAAGCATAATAGTAGACCTATACTTAAAATTCGATGTATACGTGTCGCAATATAAAAAAAAAACATGCAATATGTTTTTATTTTTACCAAGCTCTAATAACTATCCTAGAAAAATAACTAGCAGACATTTCACAACCGTACATATTTATTATATTAAAACATAGGTAGAATTTTTTCCATAAATAAAATTGCGTACCTACCTAGGCTTTGCGCTTAAGTATCAAGTAGATTATCAACAATATAAGGTAAGTATTTATAATAATATTTTTTAATGGGATGACTAGATGAACTGCAGATCGACCATCGGTGCCGTTCGTCGCAATTGTGATTCAAGGCTATAAGAATATGATATCTGGAAACATAAGGTTGCGGGTAAGCCTTTAATAATTATATTAATAATAGCATAGATTTAACATACCTATTAATGTTATATATACTCTCTGTTTAATATCATATATACCTATACGCAACATTTTGTTGGCGTTATTTTTTTTTTTATTATTACACAATGGCCAATACGTAATACGCTACAATAGTGTAATTCAATATGCATTTTAGCGATTGGATGGTCGAATAGGGTAAAGTAGTAGTAGAATGAAAATAAATAGAGCTAATAGAGGAATAACTTATTCGAAAAAGTGTACTATTGGTTATCGAGAAACGGTTTTATAAGCTCAACAACCTTAATAATTACAGTACCCAATTGCTTGAAGACAACGTAATTTTTTATAATTTCTTAAAGAAGAACCGAAAATATAAAAATAAATAGAAGACGTTTTTTGGATACCTACGTGATGTCTGTACGATGAAAATGATTATTGATTACTTTCACTTAAACTGATATCCAAAATATGTAAGGCAATACAGTAAATATTGATACCATGTTTAATCAAGCCTTTGGCTGAGACCGGAGGTATAATAATAAAATTATAGTATTTCAGATCAGTTGAAATTACAAGATTCAACGGACTGTCCATAATTTTACACATTTCGTTTATTTTGAAAATTGTTAAAATAATTATTTTATTCAATAGGTATTTAGAATTTCATGAAAAATGCTTTTAAGAAAAGAATATGCAAGTACACTATGTTAAGTGAGTTAAATTACAACGAAATATTATAAGAAGTCAAACTGCTAAAAAGTGGATCAAAGTTAAAAATGACTACAAATGATTTAAATGCTATTATAATATAATCAGTGGAATTAATTTTGAAAAATTGATTATACCGGTAGCTGAAAAAATATTATTGAATATTATGTTTATATAATACAGTGATATATAAAATAATTCATGACGTGCATTTGTAAACTGGTTAGTGGTTACGGAGGTAAAAACCGATAATTGAACACGAACTGAACTGCAAAATATTAAAACATTACTGTAGGGAATTTTTAATGATATATTTAAACCTATGTGAATTATGTCGAAGAAAAAGTAAAACTGTGAAAAAATAATTAGTTGTTAAATCAATAACGTCTTCTCTATTAAGAATGAACTACTCTATATGTTTTAGAAGTCATTGTAATTTTAATAATATTTTTTATTTTTATCATGTTATAACGCTTAACTAAAACTTGATTTTTTTAATAAATGCAATAATTATTATAAAATTGATACTTCTGAAAATCTGAACTACTGAAGGCAAACTTCAACAACTTTATACAAAAAACCAATAGAAATATGCAAAGAGTCGTTTGTCTAGATTGAAGCAGTATACTAATAACATTTCTGATATTAAGAAAAGCGGTTAGAAAATTTTCAAACAAACTGTCAAGATAGTGTAAGTAGCGAAAAAAAATTAAAAAATTGGAAAGTTTTTAATTGGTTACTTATAAATTATTCAGTACTATAATATATGATAGTATAACAATTAGTAGTTTAATTAAAATTTCAATTTAATATATGACTTTTTTTTAACATTTATATTGTATCATAAAAAAAATAATTATCAATATGGAAGACAAAAATGAATACTTAATTTACATTTTTTGCATCACGATAGCTTTTTGTGTTTATAATCATTTTGTAAAATGCCCGGACAAAACACTATAGTATAATTTTTTAGTATACAATTATCTACGTGACTCATTGGAATTGTATATTATACGCTACAATGTCCGATTAAACATATTGATTGTTTAACATATATTATATGAACCAGTATATACGAATATTTTCTTTTGAAAAACAGTATATTATATATTATACATATATTATTATATTATATATATAATCACAAAGGAAAAACTGGAGAACTCGCTCTAATTACTCTCTATATACATAGAATATGACGTGTCGAGTGTACCTATATAGGAACCATGCCATTAAGTAAAAACATTGAATAATATGTTAAATTTGAATTTTTATAAATATTTTGTTCTCTACTACTATTATACCTATTTATAATTCAGTTAAAAGATTTAAAAATATAAAGTATGTCTAAAATTTAATACATATATAATTATGCTATTGTTCATTGTGGTATAATTTCCTAACTAATGGTGGGAAAAAAATCATTAATCGGTTGTTATTCTAAATAGGTACTACCTATACTAGGTCTATTTTAGGTTCTATGTCACATTGTATAATCGAGCATTAAAAATGCGAAACGCGGACGTCTTGTATACGGTTGGGTAAAAACTAATATCTCAGTATATGACCACTTTATACAATGGGATAAAAATATACATTTCAGAATGTGGATATTGTAGAAATATATTATACATATAGATTATAGGTACATAATATAAATAAGTCTAAAATTGTGAAAAAATTATATTAAAAATATTTAATACAATTTCAACTAATAATATTAAATTGAGACCGTTTGCTGCTATTTATGTGTTCTAACTGTACTTAATAAATTAAACACAATTTTTTTTGTATGTGAAAAGAAATTCCTTTTTTTGCCGATGCTTAAAAATGTATTTTCTTGAAAAGTATTTAAGGTGTTTAAAATTATATATTTTTTATAATTATTGGAAGTCATTAAAAAACAAAAAAATTTAAAAAACGATTTATTTTACAATATTTTTAAGTTATTACCTTTTTAAATGACAGTATACATTTTTGATTTCATATTCCGAGGCCGAAATGCCGAATAGTATTTTGAGAATTATCGTAATAATACATACAACTTAATTTAAATATTGAACGAGTAATTATAAGTTATAATAACTATAATAATAGAGATAAAATTTCAATGTTATATTTATTATAATAATATTAATATATAGGTACCTATGTATGTTTTTTATTTATACGTTATCAAAACATATATATTTATTGCAAAAACATATGAGCAAAACTACTAAATAATATGCCAAAATATGTTACCTATTCATTTTATTTATTTAATACATGTATATTCTTTATGAATTAAAAGTAATTCTCCATTTAAGTATTTACGGTTAATTAATTTTTTTAATAGATCAAGACACTAACATCTTTTTAAATGTCAAACTCATTTACCTGCTTAAGTTATTGTTGACAGATTTGGAATTAATACATTTAGGTGAAATTTTAATTTTCGAAATATGCATAAATTGTATATTCATTATTTTTATTCTCATTGAAATCTAGGAAATTAGAATAGTACTTTCAAGTATACTCAATACTCCATTGGCCAATTTAGCTTTTACAATAAGTACCTACATAATACTAAATACTAAATTATATTTTCGTTCATTTTAACATATATATATATATATGGGATAGATATAACTTATTTTCTTGACCACAACCGATTTTGAGTACCTACTACCTACTTAACACTATTTACTGTAATCTGTTACTAATGTGAATAATATTAGTTGTTACTATACTTACTGAATACCTAATACTATCATTACTGTCGAAGATCTAAACACTAATTTAAAATCTACTCGTAGCCAAGAATTCATATTGTTTATGGTTTATACCCAAAAACATATCTATAATTCCTCCATTTTCTTTACAGAGGAAAAATACAAATTACTAATACCGTTTTTTTTTTTATAAAATAAAATATATTTGAAGTCTATAATATTTATTTAAAAAAATTAATCCGATATGATTTCAAAATTAATTATAAATGATTAATATCTATATATCATGGAAAACAATTTGAATTATTAAGTTTGGGTTAATTAAAAAAAAATAATAACATCCGTTGTATAACTTAATTAAAAATAACTACATTTTTTTACACGTCGTTAATGAGTAATGACTAGTCTTGCTAAAAGGCTCTTTATCCGTATTTAGTTACATATTTGGCCAACAATTTATAAGGTGTGTATGTTTTTCATTATCACATTGAATGATAATATTATATTGGTTAAATATAATAAATTTATATTAATAATTCATTATCATTCATTTAAATTATATACATGTAATTTAATAAATAATTATGACGTGATTGGATTAATAATTGGTTTCTCAAAATTCTGTTTTAAATTATAATTAGGTAGGTACATTTAAGAAAAAAATCTAAAGCGCATCATACATACAATAATATAATCAAATTAAGAATAGGTACTTAATACGTCACATGACTTAATACAACAATAGGTGTATATAGAGTTTATTCATATAATATGCAAAAGAGAATTAAAACCAGTCTCATTCGCCTTGACTTTATTCAGTATACATTTATTTACACCCGTTGGCAAAGTCGGTTCAACGACTTGAAAACCATTATTTATAGGCTAGTAGTGGTTTTTAATGCGTCAATACGTTTTGTATGACGTAAATAAAAAATAAATTTTTACCACGATTTAAGATACCCGACAAATACATATCTGTCAACCCCAAATGGTGTTGACCTTCGTTATTAGTATGACGTATGAACTACATATTATCATATATTGAATAATATATATATTATAATATTATATACATATTATAAAACTCATATAAGTATTTAATTAACAAAACGTGTAGGTACTTTAGATAGTCAAAAGTTAAATTCTAAATAGGTACACTTTTAAAAATAATCGGAAAAAAAACAGAAATATTTACGAAATATACCTATATTATTTTTCAAAAACGAATAGCTGCAGTAGATACTTAAAATTTTCATCGAATACGTAACTACAATAGTCTAAACATAATTTCAAAATTGTATATATCCGTTATTATGATATATTATTGGTTACGCATACATGCAGTAGAGTATACATGTATACACGCAAATACAGGGAGAGAGAGGAAAAGGGTTTGGAGTATGACGGGTATAATAATACTCATACTTAAGTTATGAATTTTATAGACTAGAAATACGTAAAACGCAATAATGTGTGTGAAAAAGTTGATGATCCGTCGGAATGTAAAAGAAAGATACCATGACGACCCTCGGTAGGTACTATGCTCAGTATACGCCTACAGCACGCGTTAAACGATGTAATAAATAATTACAGTATTTATACGTAATATGATATTATAATAGGCTATAGGTGTGTGTGTGTGAAGAAATGCTCGTATTATCAAGTACAATTATAAATTTAATATTATAGTACTTTCTTATCTTAAAATATTAATTAATATTCTACATGCGGTTAGATTATGAATCCTAAGATATTTATGTTTTTCGTTATATACATAATAACTAATAATGTCATGATATTTGAGTTAATGTAATACTATTTTGCATATTTGTGGGTAGAATAAAAATACAAATAAATAAAAGAAAGAACCGAAGAGGCCTACATTGGGTGTCACTCGTAGACAGTCGTAGTAGAATAAAAGTAAAGTACGGGTATAATGTTTGTTAGGGATAAAAAAAATACGTAAAAAAGTGAACTAAAAATAAAAACAAGATCAATGATTTGTCCGAACGTGGAAGATAGCACGACCACTGTTACTATGAATGCTGAACACTATAATACTGTAATTGTAATAAATTAATATATTATAATTATAACCGTTCTGCTGTACAATGTACCTGATAATATTGAGTAACTCACTATATGTGGTGTCGAATTTTAATTAAACGTTGGATCATTTGATGACCGTTTGATCGTGGATTCATTTCGAGACGGATGTCACCCGTGGCCTCTCGGTTTTGTCTGGTTTCGCGAGCCGTTCTTACCGATAATTATTATTTTTTCGTTCGACGACGATACAATATCGTTCTCGGTCGAATGTGCTCCGCCGCCATAGTTATCTGTACGCTTGTACCAACCACTACCTAGATTGGAGTGACCGTTGAAAGCTGCCCCGTTGTCGTACTTTCCGAAAGTACCGCAAGTACGCGCCCATTTCGCTCGACGTACAGCATATACCGCGGTAACCTACGTTCTTCGTATTTTTGGACCATTCCCCCCTCACAACAACAACTGTGCTCCAGTCATCAACCTCAGTTCGTTCCCGCCCACGTTTAAGTCACCAGCTCAAGTCTCCGCTCAAAGGTTAGATCATTATAAGGCATTCTGGCATTCATTATGACGTATAACTATGTATTTTCGTTGTCGTCGATCGTTGCCGCCCTATAATTGTACTATGATAATATGTAACTTATTATTTCATTATCGTTCATCGATAATTTTTGTACCCCTGATTAGCGTTAGCAACAACTGCGGCGACACCCGTCCCACGCTATCTAGATACTGTTGTGGCAGTCCTGACGCGTTATTGTCGCCTTTTTCCCACATCGTTTTCCGTCATGATTAAAGATAAATACGCCTAAGTATATAATATCTTTAATCATGGTCACCGCCAACAGTACCTACGACGTACATCGCAGTTTTTACGAGTCTCTCTCTGCGTTTGGCAGTCGTCGTTCACGTTTTTTGTTAGTAAGTTCTAATACATATTATATATATTATTTACTATTTGCTTTGTAAAAAACTCCTCATCTTGTTAGTTTTATTTCTTATTCTATTGTACCCAGTTAACCACCTTTTGTGCATTCGCCGTCAAATCGTTATTTTTATTATATTTTAACACTACATACCAGATAATTTATGATAAATACTATATAGTTGTGAATTAATATTACTAGTAATATAACCAAATATAAGGGCTATTATATGGTATTATCATATTATTCTAAATTATTATCATGTCTACTATCAATATTTCGTATCACAATTATTTATTATTTTGTTTACTATCGGCGGTGTCTCGATACCTTTACTATTTTAATATTCCGTTGTGATATGTATCTATATTCCATATTCTCCATACGCTACATTCTTCATTACAGTCCACTTTCATAACATATCTCCTAACTGGAAGCCCCTAGTTAGCGGACAATACCTGGCGACATCAGTCAATGACACCATCGACCTGCTAAAGCTCGTCACACCGGGTTATCCTCACACAATGCTAATGAGATGTTATAAGTTATAAGCCGCGAGGGGGTGCAAGGGGGTGCACTTGCATCCTCTTGGAATTTCAAAAAAATAAAAAATAATAAAATAGTATTATATAATATAATATTTATAATATCAAATAATAATAATATATATTAGAATTAGAAATCACTGTATACTATGCACAAATGCACCCCTCTGATAAAATTCCTGGCGGCGCCTATGATAGCAATAGTAATATGTACAGACTAGCAGATACAATCAGTTATCCTGTGTAGTATTCAATATGTTTTTAACCAAAAACTCGAAGGGCTCTAGCTCATATAATTACATAATAAATAAGTGAGTCCATAACGAAGTTTTTGTATTTGTTTATTAGGTCTCCTAGTCAAAGCGTGTTCACTCCAATCGTCATAATTAGAGTTGAGGACTTCTAGTTCTTTCAATTTTTTTTTAGAAAGATCGTGAAAAAATTTTAGTGATCAACAAATGTGTTTCATAACACCAGATCAAATTCAAAATTGTATTTTGCATGTTTTTGCATATTTTGGGATAATTGCATATAAATGCATATTTAGGTATATTAGAAAAATTAAGAATTATTTGGCAATTTTCGAAATAAGTTCTTAAATTAGTTTAGACAAAGAAGAACACAATGGTAAATTTTTCATTTAAAAATAATATTTTCATTATCGATTGGCAATTTATCATCTAACCGATAAACCGATAAAAGTAAAATGCGTATTTTAACTTCAGTTGTCCGTTATATTTTGACGCGTAATTGGTTTATTATTGCGCGCACTGCATGAAATATTTCCGTCGCGTAATAATGTCGTCTATTTCTAACTTTTTTAGTAATATTTTATTTTCATTTTCAAATATGACAAAGGTAAAACATCATTGGCTTTTCGTTTAAAAAGTTATGTGTCGGAATTTATTGATTCTTCCTATAAATATTATAATTAAACAAAATAATAAAATAAAATAGTTTTTTTTTAGAACATTTTTTAAGCACGCATATTTCTTTATTTTTAGGTGCATAATTGCACGCATATTTATAGATTTTTAAACACTAGAAATCCTAACCCTAGTCATAATAATTTACTATTTTGATCTTTATAATTTTCTAAGTTGTGTAATATTCATAGAGATTTGGCAACAAGAAATGTCATGTTAAGCGATCCTTTAATGAAAACTATGGATATTGGAATAGATAGGGAAGTATACAAAACCAAGAATATTACACGAAAAATATCAATGGACAATTCACATTTGAATGAATGACACCAGAAGCTCTATTTAACAGAATGTGAATGTACACAAACCTGCACGACACGTAAGTAAAAATTAAGTTTGGAAAAATAATAATCATAGATTAATCATTTTCTTATAATTATAACGCAACTATATGAAGCAATAATAATTGTTATCTAATTAGGTAGTAATTAATTACACCATGTTCGTCACATATGTATTTATTACGTTCCGTTTAATTTATTTTTGAAATCTTGTTTTCGTTTGGTGTTCAAATATAAAAAAATTACTGCGTAAAAATATCGCTATCGCCAACCTTATTTATTCACATAACTTGTGAATCCACATGTGTGCCTGACTGCGCCTGAGCATCTCTATGCAACATTTAACTGTAAATATACACGCTATAAAATAACAAGAACCAATTTACTCAACTTGTCGCACTATCGCCATCACGATTAACAGTCAATGATTTTAACCACGAGAAAATCATGCCACGGTCTCCCATCAAATCACCGAATGGAAAAAATGAAAAAGAGAAAAAGTAGGTAACTGGCTCTGCTGTAGAAAACTATCGAGTGAATTTCGTCAATGAAGTGCAAGTCACTGTAATATAATTAGAGCTAGATTATTTGAATAATTTAATTCAAAATTATAGACCATTGTATAAAAAAAACAATTCTGATTTGTTAGCCTATACTTAATGATATATTTATATTGTTATTAAAATAATTTTTTTACTATTACGAAGACGGTTGGTCAAAATAATTTTTTGCCGAAAACATTGCATTTGAAAATGTTATTGTGTGTATATAATATAATGATATACGTTATAAGAACCCAACACAGAGCCACAAATAATATTATATTTTTTAAATTGCAACAAAATGACTAATAATTTAATCCGGGGATTTTGGGGTTTGAAATTGACTAGCACACGTTTTCGTACATTTTTGTAGGTAACACAAAATTTTTTTTGTTTAATCCGAATTAACACGATTCCGCATAAAAATTGTTGCAACGTTGCCGCAGTTATAAAATAAATAAATAAAAAAAGTAAATAAAATAAATAATTAAAATATTACAATTTTTTCCCTTGATATCGATGACCAACTTGTACTAAAAATTGAATGATACCAATTTTATTTGTTTCATGCTCATATTGTACGTACCTATATATGCATTTATGGTGAATTACCTTCATACGTTATTTTTCTTTCACGTTCAACATTTTCTGATCATTAATACAAAGTAATCGATCTGATTTTAGTTTCGGTTTCCTACTTTAATAACTCAATAAATATGTCAATATGTGGTTTTTATAATATGACATTTTTATTTTTAAAATACAACCGGCAACGTCGCAAACTAGTTTTGTGCGGAATCGTGTGATGCAGAATCGTGAATCGGCGTTGAGAATTAACGGGAAACCGAAAATGATAAGTAGAAAATAAATATTATCAACGTAAGTATTTTCACTATAATTCTGTCTTGGAGAGGTGGTCCTAAAGCACTATTCTCTTCTGTAACATTTATTCGCATTTTGTCTTATGAGATAAATACATGTAAAAATGTAATAATATAATATAATATAATATAAATCACTAATATACAGATTAATAAAAAAAAATATTCAGTATGTACCTATCCACTTACAACAATATGAAATTAATTCATGCTGTCATTATGTTACTAATTATACTTAAATAATTGTCAATTAAAATTATTATGATTATGCCTTGAACAGGTACATCATTTTTAAATCTCATATTTACTATTTATAGGTACTCTAATCATATTCCCACCTGATAACTCATTTATATTTACTATGCGGAATTGTTAGTAATTATTGGTTCATCTTATAGTACTATAATCTTTTACCGGCCTCCTGATCCGCTCATGTAAAGTATTTGTTCTTATTCGCCTTTCTGAACATTTCATAATAGATAAGAAAAACATACTACGGCGTCAAAAAGTAATTTTTGCCAGCCGATAACGATGGTGGATCACATAATAATATACAATTAATGAGATTTTTTTATCTGACTCGTTATAAAGAATAGTTAAAAATCCGTAATGTATTCGTTATCCAAGTCGACATTGGAATTGATATTCGAACAACTCAATTGCAACATTTAGTGATCAAAATACGGAGTGATAAACATCGTCTATAGCACTTCTGCAAGCATTAAAATACTGTTTAATGTTATGTTATTGATACAAAATTGCAGGTTATATTTGATATTTTTGGAAGATCAAAAATGAAAATTTTCAGTATTTTTTAAAATATTTCTGGGGGAAAAATAAGGTTTTACGCAAAACTTATTTTTAACAAAATCGATTTTAGGTACTTATATATATATGTTATAAATTATAATATTACTTATTAGTTATTTACAATAAATGTTTTTATTAGCATTTTCTATACTTGGTATAATTTTTAAAATATTTTGACTCTTGTTTTTCTGTGTGAATCTTATATTAAATTCCTCATACCTGTATAGACGTATTACTTAACGTCCCTTGATTGGCAGCATTATTGGCCCGTCGTCATTGTTTTGCAAATGTCTTTTGAACTAATCGAATTTAATGCGTAATCTTACGCATTAGAAATAAAAGTATCTAAAGAGTTATTTTTGTGACTAAAAAAATGTTAAACTGCTATTTCAACTGGATATTAACCAAATGATAATTAATTATTACAATTTATAGTATTTTTCTAATTGATACATTTAGTAAGATATTTTATTATTAATTTATTTTAATACTTAATATATGAACTAATGGATTTTTAAATTTATATTTTAACTTAAAATTATAAAAAAAACTTTGACTTCTATAAATAACTAAGTAAGAAATGTTCATAAAGTAACTTATATTCTAGCTTTATTAGTTTGTATTATTTTAAAGTAACTATAAACTTTAACTATAGTTGAATAAATGATACTTAGCCAGCTTTGCCTGTTATATAATACACTATATAAGTAATAGGTATGATAGTCGTAGTAGATTCCTATGTTTTGTTTTGATTTCGATAAATAGTTGTCCGTGCTAGTATATTAGCACAAAATAAATAGTATTTTATCTATGCCTAATTAATTGTATACGTCTTTTCAATCTGGTCTATTCTGAAGTGTGTGGAACAACGTAGATCAATGAACCAATGGAAACGACGATGACAAATATTATTTACTAAAAATATAGTTTTGATGAACAATAGATTCAACATTTATATGGTAAATTAGATAAGAAACAAAAGTAAACTAATCCCGTGTTAAATACAATAATGGAAAGGAAAACAAGCAATTTATGATTATTTAAAATAATTCAATGTCCAAATAATATATATATAATAGATGACTTGCAAAAACTGTCTCAGTAGCCACGTATTAGATTCACTTCCCTAGAATGTATTGATCAAAGTTCGATGAGGCGCGTTAGGCGTCAGCCGGCATCCGATCTAAGGGACTGAAAAGAATCTGCGAACTCAACAATTTTTGCAAATAGTGGTCACATATCCCAGGGTGTTTCTATAGATATTCATTCTTGTAAAAACATGGTGATTATTAAAAATAGATATAACGAATAAAGACCAATAATTCATTACATGTATTTTCATCCCGTGGTTAATTACTATAATCATTTATATCGCATTGGAACACAGCACGTGTCAGATAATATAATGAAAATAATAGTTTGATTAACAAACTTTGTTAATCACTGATAATAAAGTTTTACATATCTAGAGACGTATAATATATATTATATACACTAGGTATATAATATACTATATTTAAATACCAGATTTGTGTTATTCGAATGATAGATTTAAATTGAAATAATTAATATACCTACATTTTATGTACCTACTTCCTTATTTTCATACATTTAGTGTATTTGTGTGTTAAGCAAATATAAAGAATAATAATTGTTATTACTTCATATAAAACTATAAATATTATAAAGAATTAAGTATAAAAATGTAAATATTATGCATTATAGTGACAAAGTACGTCATATAAGTATAAATATTTGTACACGTATGTCGTATATACGTCTTTGTTATACACCTACGTCCTACACTCAAATATATTATAATATTGAGGTAATAATTATCAATTTGAATGCATCTCAAAAAGTAGAATAACTTATACTTTTTAGATTTTAAATTCTGAACGAAGTGATGAATGTATTGATTTTATGTGTGTGTGTGTGTGTGTGTGTATGTTTTCGTGTCTGTGTACTGTATAACTTATCTAAATAATGCTTTAATTTCAAACTTTGGGGGTGGTTTCCGATGGCAAAGCGAATATCCTTGGTGCATTATAGGAGTAAAAACATTTTTCAGTAGTTTTCAAAAAAATCAGGAAACACAAAAAAAAGAAATTTTTAAGTAAAACCAGTATTCGACAAAATCAATTTTTTTATATAGTAAATAGTTGTCATTCAAAAACTTATCACTGTAAATACTTTAAATTTTCAAAAAATGTTTATACTAGCGTTATCTATACACGGTTAAATTTTCAAAATATTCTGGCTTTTTTTGAGCTATTTCTAGACAATTTGGGGTATTTTTGAGTATTTTTTTTTTTTTGAAGTGTCGATAAATTAGTATATAAATCTTAACCATATATGTTGACTCTTATATAATATAAAGTTTATATTATGTATTAGATATTATTCAATTTTATATTTGTATAGAATAGCTTAGATATAAATTACGAAATATAATACAATATTAAAAATTATATCTAATCATAATAATTAATAAGACGTATTTTATTATCTGTCACTAATGACAATCATATATGTAAATATAAGAATAAAAGTAATTGTAAACAGAAAAAAATTCTCTCATGAGCCCCTCGGTGAGATATAGAGGTTGACAACAAAACCATAACCCTCCCAGAGTTTTAAAGAAGTTACATTGATGTAATTTTTATTGAAAACGTTCTAGTAGTTTTTGAGTCTATACTCTATAGTGGACAAAAAAATATATTTATTTATTAAAATATATTTATATATTTTTTTGGTAAATATATTACATAATATAAAATATACAAATATATATTTAAATTATACACACATTTCTGATCAAATTAGTTAAAAACACGAAAAACTGGAAATTAATTACAATACCTTCCTTAAGTATGAACCGAATGTATTACCCTTAAATTTTATAGAAACGATATTATTTTTAATAAACACATTTTGATTGATAATGAATTTTGTTCAGTAATTTTACAAAAAAAAATTGAAAAATGATAATAGTTAAGTACTTAAAACAGTTTTTAAAAGAATCAATTTTTACTTATTGTTATGGTTTAAAAATAAATAATTGATAAGACTTGAAATTTTTATCAAATACTTTTAAAAGTAACTTACAGTTGATTTAATTATATATACATCACGGAACAGTTGTCAAGCAATTTTTTGAATAATTGAAAAGACTAACTCGTAAAATTTGAGCCTAAGAAAATGAATTATCGAAATAAATTGTACCACCCAATGAGAGAAATATGACAGTTTTTGAGTAAGTCTTGTACTTATATCAAAAATACAGGTTATATGTAAGCAGAGTGAATATGTTTTTAATATTTACGTGGTTATAATGCACCTAAACCTATATATTATGTTAAGCAATTCGGGCGCTACCCAAACTCTTGTCATTTCTGATACTCAGTACGATAGATTTCAAACGCATCCACGTACAATCTTATGATAACAAACTAATAAATAATAAATAATTTACATCTAACACAAACACATTATGTATAATGAGCTTGAAACATCAAATTGCCTATACACGACTCCTCGCAAATTAGAATTCATCGCGAGACTGGTTTTTCAGGTTTTTGTTTGTACTTAACTTCAAAACAACGTTTTGTTAGTATTTTAATATCTCCTTTATAAGATATAAGTACATTTTTTTTAAATTTTTAAAAATGTTTGACCATATTTTATAGGAAAAACGTTGTTTTGATAAACTCCAAATCGTCTTAAATGGGTGTATCTAACATCTAATATCGGAATAGATTATCAAAAGAAAATTTAAGTCTAATAATTTATATATTATGTTTGTATAATAATAAATTCGTAATTTTATGAAAAAAAGATAAATAGTTCGTTATTTTTATACAAAAAAAAAACATTTTCCGCATTCCGAACGAACGTTTTTCAATTATAAGCAAATACAAATACGATCACACTTACAACGGTCTGAAAGTGGTGATGCTTCCGATATCCGAAGGTCATATAGTTAAACAGGTAGTTTAGTTATGTCTCACTCGAATTTTAGACAGCGTTGACCGCACTGTAATATTAAAATAACGCGTTGCAATACCCAGCGTAATACGACCTATTCGCATGATGTATAAATGTAGTTTTTACATTTAGTTACTTCCACGTAGGTATAATGGGCGGATAAATTCAATTAAAAATTACGAATTTTGATTTAGTATTATTTTTATTTTTTATTCTACAAATAGTTATTAAATAATAGTTATTATATATTTGCGTGTATACTAGCGGTATGGCCGTATGGGTGGTGCACGTGCTTCGTGCGCTTTGGCACGTATATAGAAAACGATACTGCTGTACTTATTTCTGATAATATCAAGACTTTTGTATTATAATATGTGAACATAAAGTAAATTGACTGCATGTAAGTTAGCATAAGATGATTATAATATGAACGTTAAGTCAAAAATTATGCATACGATTATATGTTGTTATATTATATCACTATTTATTATGTTATCTACTAATGTATTTACTGGATGTTAACTGAAATGAAATTTTGTATTATACTTATAAACACAAATGGTAATAAAAAAACGCAAGATAATTTATACTATCATAGTTTTAACGATTTGTTGTTCATGTTTTCTTAAAAACTACTATTTTTGTTATTGTTTGTACATAAACTTCACACAGGTATTACTTATAATATTATAGCATGCCAATGTTAAACTTTTCGTGTGTGTGTATCTCAATGTTTCATAAGTCATTGCATAATCTGTAGGTATTGAGTTATTATTATAATTATTATAATTCACCAATGCTTTAAAAGTTTGTATATACTTTATTGTATTAAGTTAGCAAACATCAGTAATTGCATGATTTGAATATGTTGGTACGTATACCAAGCCACTAGCGTTAACTTATTATTGAATGAATGCATATTTACTATGTTTTTTATTTGCGTTAGTTATGATAACTTGTGATTTAACTATGGTTGCGTAACTAAATTATTATTTTTCTATATTTTTTTCTTAAGCCTTATAATTTTTGATACGCATATATGATGTGCGTATATTTTATTAATTATTTTTAAATAAGTATGTTTTTATAGTGATACAATTCTATAAAAAAAAAATGTTGATAAGTAATGACTAATGACATTTTATTTTTCAAACAAATATATATATATAATTATTAATTATATTTATATACATTTATATATTCATGTCAAAGATAAAACTTTCAATATGAATTCGATGAAATATTAACAGTTTTTTTATTATATTTATTGTATTTATATATATAATCTGATGAATTCGCGTACCAATTTTACAATGTGTGATATCTTTTTTTGTTTATTCAACTTTTAAACTAAAAATGATCCTATTTTCAACTTCAATACCTTTTTTTTGGTATAAAAGTGAATTAAACTTAAGAGATAAAAATATTAGATGTTTTTATTATTTGGTAAAAAAAAAAAAAAAAAATAGGGAAAAAATAAATTTTTACATCAAGCCAATTTTCAGCATAATCAATTTTTTATTTTATTGTAATACAAAAACAATATATGATACTTAAAGTTTTCACTTATGATTTTTATACATGGTCATTTTTAAAATATTTAGACTATTTTTTAGCTACTTTTTTAGACATTTGAATTTCGAAACTTTTTTTTATAATTATCAATAAAAAAAGTTTTTAGCACGGTCGAAAATCTTAAAAACTCAACACTTGATTCTTAGTGAATTTTAATAAGTATATAAACGTTGAGTATGAAGCAATAATGGTTTTCTTATGATTGTTTGAAGTATTTTAAAACTGGTATATTAGTTCACTTATTTATTCTGATACATCATTAACTTTTTTAGAATTAACTTCAAGTTTTACGTGATTGTGAATTAAATTACTGGCACTGACCTGTACTGGCTGTACTTCATCTTATGTAACTTATAATAACTTGTTATAATGTAAATATGTTTTATCTTCTTCCATGTGATATCTTTAAATATTTTTTTACAATATCCAAATTTAAAACCATCAATGACTTTTAATGTTCCACTTTTTTTTACTTAACATTATTAAAAATATAAGTTTACTTTCCATACCTATTTAAAGATTACATTTTAATTCGTGAAGTGCCAATGCTAATAAAACCTTAATGACTAGATCACAAATATAAAATTAATGTCACAATCTTAATGATGATATATCAAATAAATAGTCAATCCAATAATCGTCGATATCAAACAATAATTGCTCAAAGTTAACAATCGTTATATCAAAAATAATTTGTCCTTAATTCGTATGTTAGCTTTTAAATTTCATTCACAACTCGCAAGGTATTTATTATTTTGTCCGTAACTAGTAAACATAGCTCAAAAAACTTCTAAAATAATAAACCTATTTATTTAGTTTGGTCGAAAATCTAACACTTTGATCGAGTGATTGAAAAATCATCATAAATTATGTGTTAAATTTAAATTCATACAAAAACAATTATAAGTCATAACTCATAAGTATAATTCATTATATGATTTTTGATATTTCTATCAAAATAATTATTTCACATACCTATATAGTAATACAGTTGATAAAATTAATTTTTGCCAAATGATTACATTCATTGTATGTATAATATATTATTAATTATTATGATAGCATTGATTATACAAATATATTTAATCAATGATGATAATTGATAGTGTATATTGTATATATTTTATGTATTAAATTATTGTGGTTAACTTTTGTACATCAATACCGACTTACCATAAAACCGTAATAATATAAATCCGTGAACTGTGATATAAATAGGCGATAGCAATAAATTAATCTATGTATACCTATTTTGAAAGTACCTATACTATGTATAAATTATTATATAAAATTTAATAAAATACGTAAACGTTTTAAGTACTCATAAATAATATTTTTGAATCACAATTAAAAAATTTAAATTGTTATTCTTCGGTGTATACATATAATTTTGTCAAAATTTTATTTTCAAATGTTGTTCTTATATATTTTTGATACTTTTAGATTTTTTAGATAGTCATAGTTTACAATTTTTCGTTGTACATGTCAAAAATATGTATATGTATAATTTATATATAAACATTGTGTGTATTACAATTGTATAAATCAATTGATGTGATCTCGTTTTTTTTTTATCTGAATATGATAAATTTACTACATAAAAATCACTATTTTCAACCTTATTTAGTTACATAATTTTTGAATATGTAAGTGCGTATTCTAACTGCGTCTCTTTACAAAATGTAAATGCAAATAATTACGCTCTATAAAATTATAAATGTCATTTATTCAATACAGTCATGGTGCAAATATTGTCACAAGTATCGTCATACGACCTTTGCCACGAGATATAATTATGCCACAGTCTCCAATACATCGTTAAAATAGTAAAAATAATAAAACTGTTAATAAAAACAGTATTATACAGGTAGCTCGCCTAAATAAACATACTACAACAAATATTATGATTTATCACTCCGATTTAAATTATTCATTCGAATATGACAATTCTACAATTGAAATTTGGACAAAACAAATTGATATAAAAGAAACCTTTCATTTTTCTCTAATCCGAACATTCTGATCATTTTCAAATAAATATTATTTGTAACTGCAATTCGTTTTGAAGATGTAAACTAAATTTGTCAGCACACTACAAAAACCTTAATCAAACTTAAGTCACTTGTCAATCCGTTGACTACCCTCCTAACCCAAATGATTTTTTTACTTCTAAATAAAATAAATGAATAATTCATACACAAATATAATTCATGGTCAACTATACTCATTAATGTAAACATCTAAAAAAACACGTTAATGAACTGAGGAGTAAAAAAAATTAATTAATAAATAAATAAAAATAAATTTAAATATTGACTAATTTCTGAAAAACATTTTTCTAAGTATTCTTATATCTAATAAGTACTCATATCTATTCTAGATTTCAGTTTGCTTAAATCGAACTACCCAGATTTAAAACATTTAAAAAAGAATTTCCAATAGATACCTAAATATAAGTTAGAATTGTCTGAATATTTTTTATGTATAACAAATAATAGTTTAAGAACTTAGTAGCAAAAATTGTTGTTAACTTAATACTTTATAAATTGATTACATAAAAAAAAATGTAGTTAGTTTAATTATGATTAAGTTTTTATAAATATTGAAAAAAGAGTAGAAATATTTTTAAACATAATATACTATGTATAGAAAATTTTAACTATTTAATGAAGATTTTAAGGGTCTACTATGATTCGTTTTTGAATAACAAACAATTAAAAAAATTGGTTATCTAGTTTTGTGTAAAATTTAATGTTTTTCCTTATTTTGTATTTTTTTCCCCTCAATTATTAAATAAAAGTAGGTAGGTAATGGAAATTTTTATTTTTAACTCCCTAAATATTTACTAGATTCTCTTTCCCTGTTAGAAAATATGTTTAAGTTCGTTTTTACTATAAAAACACACACATGCTTAACGTTGTACAATAAAACGCATTAATTGATAAAAAATAAAAATAAATTGAAAATGTAAATAACATAAAAAAATACCTATAACAATTCCTATAAAATAGGTTTAACTTGTTTACAATGTGTTTAACATTAGGTTAATTTATTAATTGTTTGTATATGACTCGTGAATATCTTTTAATTATTACGCAAGCCGATTAAAAAATATAAATAACAAGCAATGTGTAATATTTGTAAAATTAAAATCGTAATAAAATATAATAGTTTGTACACAATGTACACAATAACCTTACTTAACTGACCAAACACAGAGAACTGATAAAATATTTAGTTAAATTATACATTAAATAGTTTATCAACTTAATTTAGTTAGTGTGTAAAGTGCCTAAATATTTCATGAAAAACACCGTTTTATATAGTAAGTTAACGCTAATATATTATACATATAAGATATAGATATTTATCATATTATTCAATTATTGTTTTGAAAGTCCAATCGAACTCAATGCAAACAGCGTATATTATACACGCACATGATCTATCTACTTTGTCATATCTATCTATTTTTTATTTATCTTTAATATACGCATTTATTTTTTATTTTCAAAATTAAATAAAATACAATTCTTGCCGTATTACTATTGTATTAAGTGAAACGTGCTAAGGTGTAACCTTCATATTTAACTATAAGCTAATATGACTTTATTCAAAATTAAATTTGGACAAAATTGTTAACTTAAGGTGAGAGGTATGATAACATACGTTTATTGTCCGTTCCTTCTTTTAGACCTCATTGACAGTATGGTATTTACTACAGTGGAACCTCGAAACTCGAACCTTTAAAAGTCGAATTTTCGGTAGCTCGAAGGAATGCCTTGGCCCCTGCCTCACATTGTTGAGTTATTGAGGTTCTCTGTAAGTCGAATTTTTGATGACTCGAATTTGTTTTCGCCCCCAACCGATTCGAGTTATCAATGTTCCACTACATTTACAATACCTCGGTTCTGTTCATTCTTAAAGGTCGAGAGTCAAACGATTACAAGAAAAGTTTAACACAATTGAGGTGGGAAACACTTGTCACATTCAAACATATTATTATAAATTTCATTATAATAGCTCACTAAGTTCTTATATGATAGCTGCCAGTCTCTCCGCGTACTTCCATATATCATACACTTTTACATGACTACATTATAAATAAAATGTTAAAATGCATAACAAATAAAACAACTACCTACTATATATATTATAGAGTAATAACTTCATTAGTCATATAATTCTATGAGTTATTATTATATCATGAGTACTCTTGACTATTTAAAGCTACTGTTGGTTTATAACAGGTAAATGTATAATAGTCTCTTATACCTACATTAAGAGTTTGCATATACATGGGTTATTAAATGTTATGACTGTTATGAGTTATTGAGTTATGTATAAAGGTTCCTTTTTAACACAGTTTAATGATACTTGACGAATATTTGTCGATGACTTGTTAAAATTCATCAAAATTAAGAAATTTTGCAAATTATTTTGTAGTTAAAAATTAATAAGTACAATTTTTAATATCTATAATTATTGTTTTTAAAACATTGTTTTAAATACCATAATAAGCAAAGTTTTATGTAGATATTTTCTTTACAAGAATAATAATAAAAAAAGCATTTCAAGTGTAAAATTCTGATTTCTCATCAAATGATTTAATTTTTTTTTTAATTTAATAAAAAATATATTTATCAAAAAAATTAAAAGTTTCAATAATACTTAAGTTATGATATTCTACACTTATGAAATTTTCAAAATGTCTAGAATAAATACAAGCTATTTATAAGCATTTAAATTTGTATAGTTTTGATAAAAACAATTAGGCCTAATAAAAAAGCATGGAAATTTGGTACAAAATTCCGTATGAATTATTCTTTTAATAATTTATATGCACAATTTGTATTATAAGCCTTTTAAGTTTAAATTTTGACAAAAATCCATCGATATTTCGAACATTTTTAAAATTATACAAATTTAATACAAAGTTCTTTTTAAATAGCTCATACTGAAATTCGATAATCTAAAAATGTCACAACTTTCTATTCTTTTATTTTTTTTTTTTAAGATAATCAAAATTCAAATGTTGTCGAAATTGGTTAATTAAATAAAGAAGAACCATTTTAACTTCTTTTATTATTATTATTATTGATATTGTTTTTTTTTATTCAATAAAATTACATTTATATTATAGTATACATATATATATATAAAATATTTTAATTAATGATTAATTCACACCATTAATCATTGTTTTTTGCAGTATAAGTGAATCACAATAGATAAAATGAAACTTAATATTAAATAATATTAATTCCTTTACAAAATTAATTGTCTCAAAAAATAAAGGTATTTTTAGTTCACAAGTTTTCTATTAAATAATTAAATATAATTATTTAATATATAAATGACTGTTTTTTTTATTTAAAAAAAATATTTTTTAAATGTAAGTAATGGCATTCAATTAAATATAGCTGTACTTAAATGTCTATGAAATTTTTACCAATATCTTTTTTTGTGTAACAGACATTAATGGCATACACTCTAATTTCACGCATGTTAGCTCATTGACATTCATTTTTTTATTAACTCGGATAATTTGGCAAATTGATGGTACAGAAACCGGACAAGAAGTACCATCATTAAATTGTTTATAATTTTGTGTAGCAGATTCTTATTCATATTTTTTATTAATATATAAATTCTCAATAAGAATTTGTTGTACTTCTAAAAAGTTTTAATGAATTATTTGCAAAACCCTCGCCCCCAATTCACACCAATACTATTAAACCACATTAAAAAAATAAAAATAAGTAGTAATATTATACAACGCTTGATAATTAGTGTGCATAATTTCAATACGTAAATTTCTATTTAATTTGTATATCTTGAAGCAAAGATCTTTAAACACATAACTATATTATCTGTATGTTCACCGTAAATGACAAGTTATAATTAAACCTAAGTACCTACTTAACTATATTTACTCTTATTATTTTCTGACAATTATAATAATTAAAATTAACATCTTTAGATTATTGAATTATTATTATATAACAATGGTGAGTTTAATATTTTCAGGAAAAGGACATTGTTTCATGCACTAATTTAGTTTATTGATTACAGTTAAATTTTTAATAATAAGAATGAATATTTTAATAATATACTTTAAAAGTTTTATAGTTTCATTGAAACCTGAAATGGTTATTTTACCTTTGAATTTCCATATATTATATGTTAATTATTTCCGATTTTGTATTTTATTTCAAATAAAATAAGATTTTTAACTCTTACGTAGGCACTAGGCACATTATTATTCATTATATATTATTATTAAAATTCAATAATTTGTTATAATTTATGTACCTATACGTACATCAAATAAAATAAAAATTCATTTAATAAATATAAATTTTAAATAATATCTAATCACGATTAGAATACTTATAATTAGGGCTAGGATTTATATGCAATAAAAAGTTGTAAAATATGCATTTTATTTACCAAAATATGCAAAAATATGCAAAAACAAATTTTTATTATTTCTAGAGTATTATTATTTATCATAATTCAAAATTGTATTATTATTACATTAAAATATTGAATATTAGTTTATATTATATCATTATTACATGCTACTATAATGTGTTGTTTCAATAATTTTCAAATACAAACATCCAGCGATTTGAACGTAAAATAGATTTATACTGACTAAAACTCCTTTCCACATCACACGATGTTATTGGTGCATATTTTAAATAATGCGATTTATCCTGGAGTTAATCAATATCGATTTCTTAGATAGATAATATTTATACTTTATATTTACAATAATTCGACGGATAACCAAAAATTATCGATTTTATGAAAAAAACACCATTTAAAATTAACAATAAATTATAAAAATTTGAAAATTTAAGTTAAAAAAAGTCAAAATTCCAAAAATCTATAAATATGCAATTATATGCATTGTGTTCAAAATATGCAAAAATATGCAAAAATAAATTGGTTCTATTTAAACGAGAATTAGCCAAATCGTGGACAAATCTGACAACCATTAAATTTGGACTTAAGGAAAAAAACATGCAAATGCATATAAATCCTAGCCCTACTTATAATATTGCGATCAAAACATATAAATGTGGTTGGTTGTGGTATCATTCATACACTATATACATTTCGGTTGTTTAATCTTGTTGTAACATATATTATATTTGTATTATAAACAGAAATATACCTATAGAATATTTAAAAATTGAATAATACAATCCGACAATCGTCAAATGTTGAGCTGAAACTGAATGATAGTAGATAATTTGTAATTTTGTGTATTTTTGGTTATTATGTTAATTAATACGCAATTAATGATATAAGATAATAATTTGATGGTCGGTGCACATACTACGCATTAATTAAAAATCGAACTATGTGAACTGTCTTAAAAAACAAAAACTGTCAAAGTGTCAAAATTATAACAATAGTGACACACAAACGACGAACGGTCTAACAGACGGTTTTTCTTTAGAGGATATTTCTGATATATTTTGTTATTGATTAATCAAAGATATTTTGATGTTACAATGACACAATAATATCATTCTAAATTAAAATTATGTGATGTATACCGTATATAGTTTTCTATTTAAATGATTATGGTAAGTTGTATGTGCTATTATCATTATATATGGTATACCTACGTCATATCATATCATTTATACAACGTTATAAAAAATGAATATTATCATTATGGTTGTATATGAATAATTTAACATAGATTATTGCAACATGTTTATAGTTCATTTTAATAGTTACTGCTATACATATTTTTGAAACATTTCAAACAATGATTTTGAAACAATAATAGGTAGGTACTAACCATCGATTAATATTATTACCGATGATTTTAAATAAAACTATTTTTATATGAGATCGAATTAAAAAAATAATAAAATACTGTGTAGCAGCTAGTAAAGATTACATAACATGACACAATTTTTTATTGAAGTAGCAAAAGAAAACCAACTTAATATTATTCTACGAGTTTATACAGTAATGGATGCACGTACTAAAATCGCAATTCAACATTAGCAAACTGTTTGCTGAATTAATCAATTTTATCTGGTGTCACAGTATTGTAAAAAAATATTAAAAATGTCTTCTGGATTTTTACACTTAAATAGCGGTTAATGGTATGTATTAAATAATTAAATGAAAATTTAAGCATAAAATAATGTATCTGCAGACTATATGTCTATATGCGCTTGCATTAAAAAAACCTCTATGTTGTTTAATATATAACACAAAGTTTAATTAAATCATTACTTTCAGTACAGTATAATAAATTTATTCGCCCCCGATATAAAATGGATAATTTAATAAATTATATAAATCAAATAAAAATAATTAATGTATGAACGATGAACCACAGAAACGTTTAAAATAAAATTGTCTGGAGATTGACGAGTATACCTAATATAATATAAGGGAATAGTCCCTTTACTAAGGAACAGTAAACTATGCACCATGTGGAGTTAACTTTAAAGGGTTATCCAAAATATATACAGAGAGAAAAAAATTAAAAAAATAAAATTATAATCATTTATACTATGTTAAACATTTCTATGGAAAAATACTATCATTATTTTTTTGAAGATCGTAAACAATGACTAAAAATTTATTTTTACAATATTATGTAGCTAAATATTATTTTGATTATTTATTTATTTATTTTTATTTATTTTTTTTGACTAATATAAACAGAGATTTTATATCAAAACATTTGCTTAAAAGATAAATATTTACTAGTAAAATAAACAAATATTACCAAAGTTATTTTTGAGTTTCTGACTAGTATTATAATTAATTATAATTAAAAAAATTTCTATACTTTTATTGTATATTATTATATTCATTAATTTTTATTTGTTTATTACATTATTTAAAGAGTTAATAATCCAAATAGTGATTTGCTCAAATAGTGAAACAAAAAAAAATATTGCGGTTATTTTTTTTTCACAATTATTGTGATAGACTAATAGAGGGATAGCTAATATTATTTTTATTTTTTATTCATAGCATTGTAATTAATAATGTCATTTATAAATAAGGCAGTTTCTTAGTTATTTATTCAGATAATTAATAAAATATTACCAAAATTATTCTTGACTTACTGTTGTGCTAATGAAAATTAATATGTTCTATCTATACATCGTTTCGAATAAAAACAAAGTTCTATCTCCTCGTATTTTAGAAAATATAAAAAGAAAGTATAGTAAAGTATAGGTATGTCCTTTAAAATTCCAATAAATAAAACTAAAATGCTAAACGTAAAACATGACAAAACATAATTAGTCTAATATAAAAAAATCAAATAAGTTGTATCTAATTAATATGAATAATATACAAAATGTTTTTTTCTCGTATAAAAATTTACTATTTTACACAAACGACCTTTGCAGTTTATGCAAACGATGTTTACACTACGACGATCTATGCACATTTTTATAGTACAATTATTTAATTACTACCATTTTCCTATACTATAATTACTGATAACTGATAAGTAATGATATAGTTACGTATCTAAATCATATACATATATTTATATTATACACAGTTATCAGTTACCCAATATCAATATTTTTTTAGAATAATCTCTAATCATTTTTCTTCATAAAATATAATTCATATATATTCGGTTTGATTTTTTCTTTTTTACTTTCTTCCACTTATACATTCAATTTTATACTGCGCTTTAATGGATCAGTACGTACCAGCTATAAATGTGAGTAATATTGAATATGGTAATTTAAATAAAAATAAATAACAGGAAGGAATACCAGTTTGTAACTATGTCTGTTTTCCTTTTGTTCGTATCTCACTTGTCCTATCTCATATTCTCGTGTACTCATCAAGGTCATTGGCACATTGGTGACTACGATTAGGTTAGTCGCGTTCGAGCTACTTGCCTGCTGTTACGATTGTCCGTTCGCAACGTAAATAATAGTATAATACAATACAATCTTAAGTATATTAAATTATAATGTATATAAAAAAATATTTATATATATACAACGTTTTTCTGGACATTGACGAAGTTCTGTAACAATCGTCGTTTTTAGTCTGATACTAGTATAACGTTTCAGATTAATTCAGACTATATAATATATGAATTATTTTAGTACAAATCGTATATAAATATTTATAATATAATGTGTGTTAATTATTCAATTGTTTAACCGTCAAATAATAAAACTATATAAACTAAAATCGTGTGTGCTTAATGGTTCATTTAAAATATTTCGGTTCGATTATGAGTGGAAATTATTTAAGTACGATTTTTGAGATGACTTTGAGTGGGTAAGTAATAATTATTATTACCTAACCTATTAGGAACAGTTTATACATTCATATTCATAACACGAATTAAAGTTTAACGTCAATTTTAATTATAATTGTTGTAACAATTTATTCATGCGAAAATGAATAAGAAGAATATACTACCTATTTAATATCTAACACCAGCTGGTACTAGTTATACTTGATTGTTTGTTTAAATAAAAATAACTGTTTACGGTCTACGGACTACGTTTAATTGTACACAGAAATTGCGCACTAGTTGTGTTTGATAATTCGAATTATGAACACTATGAATACTATATAATATTGTAGTGCTATATCACTTTTAAAATGTGCTTATTTATAACCGAACTTTAAGTAAGACGTAATAAACAATTAATTGGTACCTAGTTCAAACGTTTCAATTTCCATGAGATAAATTTGTTTTAAAATGAATTGAGTGTTGATAAATTAAATACTTAAAATTTTAACCAACAAAATTATAACAATAACAATATTATTAATTACTGAAGTCTGACAACAAATATTAATTGGGTATCTCATAACATAGGTAAACAAACATATTTGGCGACGAAATTTATCATTACTACGATAAACATTATAATGTGTTTACATTTGATAATAAACAATAGTATATTAATAAATAGATTATTTCACGAAAAGTGAAATTGATTGTGAGAATACGAGATAATTATTTTTGTTAGAACGTTATACCTATACGTAAATCAAATTAAATTTTGATACAGCAATATATTAAAAATTATTTATATAATATACTATATTAGGAATACGTGTGTATAAATTTAATATTAAGTGTACGTGTACCTATATAATTTTTCATTGCAATTACTGAATTACATAATACAAAATTATAATTAAATGGTATCTGCATAGGTTTGATGAAAATTAAAAAATAGCATAGACCATCTTTATTTCAAAAATGTATTTAATATTATCTAAGTTCCAAATGCAGTTATTTTTAAAATCTATAAAAAAAAAATATTTATTGTTGTTAAAATTTTAGAATTTACTTGTACAATATCATAAAAGCTAACCAATACAAAAAACATAAAAGAGTAATTTCCATTTACTCGTAGTGGTGGATTTTTATTATTTTTTACGTAATAAGCTAAATTTAAATATTTTAAATTAAAAAAAAAAAAAAAATTTAATTATTACTATATATTATATTATATAATGTGTCGTCGTTTATAAATTAGTCATAAAAATTAATCAGATTTAAAACTATTGAAATTACTTCCGGATGATATACTTCCGGTACATATAAGAGCAAATAACACACACACACACTGCATGCAGTACAATAAAATAACGATTAGAGCAATATCAAATAATTCTAAATTCTATATACCTATATGTCTATACCATTCACACTTGTTTACTTATTAGCATTGACCATGATTTTACAGGTTTCGGTAACTTTATAAAGTTTAAAAATTTAAAACATCGACTCAGACCTTGAATACAACTCTAAGTACATTGCATTTTCATATTTCCGGATTTTTTACACCGCGATATTGCATATTTATAAACGTGACAGTCATATGATTCACAAACACATTTCTTATTTCGTTTTCACCACAATTTTTTTAAAAATATCGATGTATGTAGTACACGTGTCATTAATTAATTGTTATTGCCAATAATAATCACAGGCAGTTATTGCCAATCATAATCACAGGTAGTTAGCATATAGATAATAGATGATTTAAAATGTAAAAAATTAAACACAACCGCTAACCACATATACGATATACCTATTTAAAATATATATAATAATTTGTATTTGAGTCAATTTTTAAAAAAAACTTTAAAACAAAGTAAATACAACGTACATTTGGAAAATATTGAATAATCAATAACTTAAAACTGAATATTTTCAAAATTTTAATGTGTAAAATATAATGAATTCTAAAATCAGGTTTTGAAAAAACAGTAATTTTTGTGTACCTATTAGTGTAACTCAAAAATATATTACCGTAGACACTTGAATTTTTCACTAATTATTTACATTAAAATTTAAAAATTTTACACCACTATGTACTTTTTTGGTTTATAATAATGTTTCAATTTTCAACTTGAGAAATAATTTTTAGTTAATAATGAAAAATGTTCAATTTTTTTCAAAACAATTGAGAAAATTAAAGAAAAACAAGAATTTTTACGCATTATTATTAAAATGGATTATTTTGTTTTTTTGTTTTAGTACAAAAACAAATAACCAACAACTTATAGATTTAAACATTCGTTTGAAATTAACATAAAATGTTTATATTATACACACATGGTATAATTTTTAAATATTATAGTTCTTTTCAATTATTATTTAATAGACGATTGAAATTTTCATTTTTTTTTTTTATAAATGTTGATAAAAATTTTTCGCTGGGTCAAATAGTTTGAAAATGTAACAAAAGGTGCTTAAGTTATTATCATAAATGTTTAAAAATATTATATTATATACATAGATAAATACTTTTTTAATAAGTATAACAACTAAAATGTTGACTGAATTCATCAAAATCACGAAAACTAAGTTTTACAAAATGTATAAAATTTTAAATTTTTATAACTTAACTTTTTAGATCAAAAATTCAATACAATGATTTTTTTAAATTTATACTTAAAAAAAATATAAAAGAATATTTTTTGACAAATAAAATAATTTTAAATTATGAATAGTTATTTTATTATTATTATTTTTTTTTTTTTTGTAATTTTTAAGTTATTATCACAAGTATAGGTACTTTAAACTTTTAATGTATTTATTTATATTTTATACACATTGGTATTTTCAAATGTAATGTTTTCAACAATTAATCCAATCTACGTATTACTAATAATAAAATAATTAGTCTAATAGTAATATAAATATATCTTAAAATATACTTGGTAATTTAAACTAAGTCTTTGTTCAGAATTATTTTTTGTATGTAATGAAGTATTACTAATGATTAATATTTAAATTCAAATTTACATAGACATCACAGTGACCTCAGTATCAGGTACGCTATTATCGATACACTCACTCTCATAAAATTATTTTTTAAATACAGATTTTTGTTTTTTTCCTCCCAAAAAGTTTTACTACATTTAATTATTAAATAAAATAAAATAAAACATCCACATCATTTGTAAATTTTGTAAATAAACCAATGTATTAATCGCTCGGCTCAAAATCTAAAACAATTATTAAAAAAATAATACATTTAGCGGCCTTCGTTGTATGTTTATTCATAGTAGTTAATTATACACTGAAAATTGGATGCATTTATTGTTATTTATAGATATAATACAAGCAATATACTTTATTTTTATATTGAACTTTAAAAACAATAAATAGTTTTGCTTAAGACTTGTATTTTTTACATTTAGATAACTGTATGACAGTATATTGATGCGCAACTGGTTGGTGATGCCAGTCAAAAAAGTCATCCATTTCCTGAATAGCACACGTGATTTGAGACTATTGAAGATGGTATCCACCTCCATTTCTTTAGATAGGAGGTCGTACTCTGAAATAAAAATACCGAAGACACAAGTAATAAATGAGGTAAGACACAGGAAGTTTGAACCAATTAAACATTTTATTCCTACATTAAACATGCTAAACTGGATTTAGTGCAAAAATGATCGAACCTTGGACGATTCCAATGATTCATACAATAAACCAGTTCACATTAAATATATCTATAAGCCCTACCTTTTGCCTAGTATAAAATATATTTTTTAAAACTTATTTGCATATGATTTATTTTATATCTAGTATCATTAACGGTTATTAATTACTAATTAATAAGTATCAGGCACCTATAATTCAATCCTCGCCACCAATCGTCAACTACAAACTACATGAAAATAATTTTTAATTATATTACCTATACTAGTTTTTAATTTATGATCTACAACATCATTTTGGAAAAAGTAGAATTTTTTATGCAAAACTAGTTTTTGACAGTCATTTTAATTTTTTTTTTAGTATACTACTATTATACTTGGTACATTTTTACCAAATACTTTTAAATTTTAATACATATGCCATTCTTTTCAAAATATATTTTGGCTCTTTTTGTGCTAAATTATAAATGTTTAAGATTCTAACTTTTTTCATTTTTTTTTTTCTAGTATATATTCTAATGTTTGGTTTATATACAACGTGTCTTGTACTTACTAAAATTTAAAATATCAAAAATACACAATAAAAATTATGTGTATAATTAATTAACTTAAAACGTTCCACATTTAACGAAATTATATATTCAAACGAAAAATTACGATTTAAGTTGTTTAGAGATAATTCAAAAACATTATTCATAGGTATATAACACGTCAATACGTCATACTTTACTAAACACAATAATATTTTCATTATATTAAGATTTATTTTTAAAGTATCGTCTATTTATACCACAAACCTAAAAAGCATTGTATTTATTCACCATTCACACAGTTTATATAATATACTATAAATAAATAATATTATAACAATTGACAATACATTTAATGCTATGTTTGAATTGAAAATTAATTCAGCCTAAGGCATAACCTATAAGTAATAGTAAAATAAATTATTTCATTGATAATATCAAGAAAACTAAATATACTTGGTAATATAGGCTGACGGATCGATTCCGCTTAAAATCGTCTTTCGATTTCAAATAAAAAATTATCGAATTCAAATTTAACACATGTATAACAATGACTTACTTAATAAAAAAAGTATAATCGGTACACACAGTAGAATAGGTACTTACCCACTTAATTTTTTTTTGTTTCTCTTGATGATTTTGAAAATAACTAAGAATATTAACTACTTTTACCTCCCAAAAGTACCAACTATATCCAATTTGTTACTAAAAATATATAACTACACAGATGCTTGACATTCTCATAATTAAATGTTAATATTGTCAATTATCATTATACACATGATATAATTTTCTAAGTATTTTGAATTTTGAGCTATTTATAGACATTTTCAATGTTAATTTTTCTAAAAATGTCTTAAAAATATATCGGTGGAGTCAAAAAGCTTGAAAAATTAGTTCAAAAGTTTATCATAAATTGTTTGCCAATTGAAAAATATAAAAAAATATATAGATTTTTTATAGTCACAATGATCTTATAACTTTGACGAAATTCGTCAAATCAAGAATATTTGAAAATCATTTTCTGAAATAACAATAATATCTTACATCGATGTTATGGATCACTCCGTATAAACACTAATTGCTATAAGTATTATTCTCTTGATTTCCGGGGTAAAGAACAACACTGCGGTCTGCGACTGAATTAATAAAATCTAAGAAATTCACAACAACAAAAGCAACTGTAGCTATAGCCGGTAATCAATAATCAGAAGCGCGTGAACATAATACAGAAAAACACACCTACGCATATCTATTACGATATGTGTAATTTCGTTTGTCAGATAGGGATACGTTACCTACAAGCAATACAATAATAGACGCAAACAGTACACTTAGTGCACTATAGTATTAGTTACGATCGATGTAACTCGGATGTGTACATTATTATCTCGAATACACTCGGTATTTCAGTTATTCCTCAGTGCTGCTCTAGAATAATATGATATTATAATATTATAGTGGTATGATTTTCTATGATATTATGATGCAACGACGAAATTATTATGTATACGATATGCAATACAGTTTTACGTGCGCAACGAACAATGTTATGTCGCTGAGGATACAAATTACAAACGTATTATATACCTACCGACTGTATACATATTAATAAAAAGGTATATATTTATCGATCCGACGATCTAACGCCTACGTGCTGCAGTATATACCTCTAACCGAACCTCTGCAACGCGGTATAACAATAATAATAATTATCAGCAGCAGCTATATGCAGATTTTTCCACTATAGGTTCGTAGCGTCTCGATCGCGATATACCTATTATATAGGTACAACAGTAGTAATAATATTATAATGGCTGTTTAATAATACGCGTGCAAAGTCCGTGACTGTGAATCGTAGGCGATTTTCCCGCGCGACCATACTGCAACTGCGGTGCGGTAATTAATTAGCATCACAATAACACGCGTATAGTATATTTAGTTGTTGTAGCCGAACGCTGGCGTGTAAATCGGAAATAATGCGCTAGAAAACACGTGACGCGAAGGTTAAACGGAATCGCCTTAAACGCGGGTGGTTTGTATAATAACACACGACGATTATAATAATATTACTACACATATGTTCCGCGGCGTCAGTGGGTCATCATCGCGACGATGCACACGACCATTAGAATAATATTGGGTATACTTAGGTGTGCGTGTGCTACAAGTACGACTGACGAAAGTTCCATCCGGAAAACAGATAAAATCCATGGGCATATAGATCGCGCGTTACATTGTACACGTGGGCGTATATCCGTATAATATTATAATATTATAATATATATGATTTAATAATTCGTTTTATTATTTTATTACTGTGAACGCGCGCGCGCGAGTGTGTGTGTGTGTGTGTGTGTTTACACAGTGTCGGTGTACACTATTGTATATAATATTATTATACATTATACTATAATATATATATATATATATATGCATAGTATTATGTTATATTATACGAGCGCGAACCGTCTTGTTCCAATCCGCTTACGCGACAATTTCCTGGTTTGATCAACAATCAAGGTGAACGACTCAATAATAATACCGAGATAGACTCTTGGTTTTTTTCCCCATTATTTCTCGGTATATTTTCTTTGGGACATTCTGTCGATTGACCCGCACGCGCTAGACTCGCCAGTACAATCCCGAGTGCGTATTTACAACAATCGTCGGTGTTAGTAAAACATTACGTTAACTCGACCGCGTTAGTGCCCGTAAAACACCTTGCGAGTAATTCGAAAATATCAAAATCAAAAAATAACGACATCGATACAATACTATAACATATTATAATATAGGATAACTCGCCGGCGTAAAGGTAAGCGAACGTTTTGTATCATTTCCTGGTTGACGATTTACACTTTTCATGCCGTAATTGATACCTACCTACCTAATCGATTTAAAATAATCAGAGTAGATTGCAGTTTTAATATGATCAAAAAATACATAGAATAGTTTTTTTTTAAAGACCTTTATTTTGTGCATTTTTTAAAACTTTACTATAATGTATAGATATTACGTTCAAAAATGATATTTGTATTTTTTAGTGAATTATTTTGAACAAATACCAAATCAACTGTTTAAATAATATCTGTACTATTTAAGTTCGATATAAATAATAATATGTACTTTCGATATACGTGCGTCAAAACATAAAAAAAAAATTAACTGAAAGTCTGAAACACGAACGAACGAGTGTCACTAATCATTATACAGAGCACCTTTATACTAAACTGTAAAGGTGACCCTTAGGGCCACAATATCAAAAATCGTTACCTACCTATTCTATATTTTTATCTTGTTATTCTTACTTATTAAGACATACTCTAAACGATGATTTATTATTGACTTAAAACATAATCCACAGAATAATGATGATTTGTGTAAATAGGCAAATAAGAAATCTAAAGTAATTAATCTACTACATACATCATATAATATAGTGAATATACTTCGTCATTGTAATAAATGTATTAATGAATTTAGGTTAAATTATTTTTCAACAAAATTATTGTAATGTATTGTTTTATAAATTATAATATATATATATATATTACAAACGGTGTAAATATGTGTATTCATGGTATCGTGGTATAAGTAGCATTAATTTCATTAGATAAAAAAATGATAGGTTGAATGAATATTATCAATTTCTACGGTTAATATTTTTTACACAATAATAAAATAACATAGATTTCTCGAGGATGAAAAATGTTCATAAAATCTTTATAGCTTAACGCTAAACTTTTTTTTTAAATTCTACAATAAAAATCTTTTGTGAAGATTCTTGTAGGTATTAAATTTTGAAATCCTGATGAGTATCTTGTTATTAAAATAATAAAATTTATATATTTTAAATATTCGTAATTTTCATGATTTTGTCATTAATTGAATTTAAAAACGCTTTTATACTTTTTATCTCTTTTACGAGTAAGTGGCTATAAGAAAAACTTATGAAAAACGTTTTATTAAACATTCAAGCTTTTTGATTGCAAAAAAAACTACTTTTATTATACTTAAATCAAAATAAAGCTTAAAAATCATCAACATTTCAAATTTTAAATGTCAAAAAATAAAAAATATAGGTAAATTATTTTTTAGTTTTATCATGTCTAGACAATGCTATAAATATTTGGTATAATCCAGTGGCTATTTTTGTGTGTACTACAACACACTTTGTGTACTACAAAATTACAAATGTGCACTACGAAAAATAAAAATGTACACCTCCTTTATTATAGTACTATATTACGTTCTGCAACCCTAGACCATAGTAAATTTAAATATGTACATTACGGAAAAAAATAGTCACTGTGGTAAACTATATTTTTTATTTTTCATGTCTATGATTCTACGATTATTAATTTTTGAATTACTATATATAATTACCTACATCATACAAAATCGATTTATTTGAATACCGGTTTTGCTTAAATAATCCGGTTTTTTTGTGCATTTTGTCTTTCCTGTTAAAAAAATTAGGAATATTATATTTTTAACTTCCAACACTACCAACTATATCCGATCAGCTTCCAAAAACCACCACACTCAAAGTTTAAGATTGAAGCTTTTTTACTGATACAAATGTGATGACAATTAGAAAAACAAAAATAATTCAAAAATCGATACATTTGTAAATGTAAATTACAAAATTAAAAATATGTTCTTATTATTAAAATATTTCAAAAGATTCATTAACTTTAAAGTATATATAGTTTATATCATTTAAGGTGTTATTAACATGTTACTTTTTATATTTAACCTAGTATATGTATAATTGAAATTAGGAACTGATAAAGATATTGAGTTTTTATCATAAACATTAATATAATTTTACTAGCACAATGATACTGAAAGAAAAATTAAATATACTTAAAGTTTCTGATATTTTTCAATGTATGTGATGTAAATTGTAAAGTGTTATTAAATTTCGTAGGTAGGTACTACCTATTTAGAACAATAATTATATATTTCTATATTTTGTGCTTCAAATATTTAAGTAAATTGATGTATATAAATTGATTTCTTAAGCATGTTGGCCTCTATTTTTCCTTTTGTAATGATCTAGATTCCAAATTTTACAATTTTTAAATAAACTATAAACCATATTTTTAAATACTTTGATATTTAGTCATACGTCATTCACCATTCCTGTGCGGAGAAAACTTTTTTTTTCAAATAAAACTCAAATTTCTTTACTACCTATACATTTTTAAGCAGATATTTTTGTTTTTTAAATCATTAATGTTTATTGATCAAAATGTAAATAATTAATTTCTTCGATTATTAAAATGCACATATTATAATATACTAATATCCTTAAAAATGTTTTTACAAAAATTTAAATTAAAAGTAATATTAAATTTAGCATGGACGTAGATAATTTTTACAAATTATAAAATGTTAAATAATGTATATAAATTACTATTATTATTTAGCATTTAAATAAATTGGAACCAGTAACATAGAATTTCAATTTACTAAAATATTAGCAGAAATGCATCAATTTCATTCTTATCATTAATAAAAAAAAAAAAATTAAATACTAAGTATAATTAAAAATATTATAAGAATTATTTTTTAAATACGTTTAAGTACTTATATATTACATTTCTATAAAATTATATGTATTCACACATTTTGGCCACTTAGAGCTTTTGACATTTTATGTGGCCCTTGAATAAAAAAGTTTGGGGACCCATAATTTAAATCATCATAACCCCTATATTAAAAACTTTATCATATAGGTACCTATTATCTTTAGTACATAAATATAAATTACTTATAAATTACTCCTTTGAAATTCAATTTAGGTAGATACATTAGAATTTTAAAAGTAATGAAAAAAGGTTATTCTCGTTTAAAAAAATTAGTTAGTATTATCTCAGAACACTCCTTAAATGGTAGAAATAAAGTATTAGAAAAAAATTTCAGCATACTTAAAAATTCCAAAAACCATAATTTAAATAAATTTATTATTAGAGGGAAAAATAGAGAAGCATGTATGGTGAATTATAGGTAGATACATTGAATTTTTATTAACATAAAAAAAATTATTAGCAAAAGTCCAAAATAGTAGATATGATTGATTATAAGTTAGATCATTTTAAATTCGTATAACCTGTTAAGTCATTATTTTTAATTAAGTTTAAACAATTTAATATAATTTATCATAAATTTATATAGGTATACAATTAAAATTAACAAAGTCCACTTAATGAACCTAAACTTAATTTTAAAATAAAACGTAAAAATATGGTTTTGGATTAGAATTTCTTATATAATTTCTCATTATTTCTCATACTTTAAACAATAAATAATTCATTAGCTTCTTTTACTTTCAAGGTTATTTGTCATAGGCACACATCAAAACATTAGGAAATACAATTTATTCAATATTTAGTACACCTAAACATATTTAGTTTTAGAATCAACTTGTCTTTCAAAGCAAATAACTATTATTTATTATGTAAGTAATACGGTAATATTTAAGTTTAATTTATCTTTTTAAGATTTTGTAATCGTTTTTAGGAAGTAATTTATTGAAGGCCATTTTTGTGCTAAGTAACGAAATAACTTTTGCTAGGTCTAGTTGTGGATTTATTTTTTACTTATCATCTTCAAATTACCTTTATTATTGTGCTTTGTTAACATCTTTGTATTTTGTAAGCTAGTTTTTTTGTTACTATGTAATGTCATACAGAGCCATGTAGTAAAAGTTGGAATAAGTACCGAATTTTGCTCTGAAATACTTAGAGTTCCGATGACTTAATTTAATAATAAAAAACAACATCTCCGCATGTACAGTAATAATATAATAACAAATTGATATTATTAAATTATATTTTACAAAATGTTGCTTTATATTTTATTCTTTATTTAATAAATACAATTTTAAAATGTAATATAGGTATAGTCATATAAGTATTAAAATATTCAATGTTAACAACGCTTAACATCATACATTCTTACAATCACCACTATGCGCCTACACATAATTTTCTGGTTACGTCCAATTTTCATTTTTAAATAAACTTTATTAATTTTACGTTGAGGACGCCAAGGTTTACTCTGTTTATCTTCCGCGAGTAAAACATGTTATGTTAACTCCACTCGTAGTTCTCACCACTTCCACTTTTTTTTATTAGCATAATATTTCATTCACCATAACACGTAATTTTATTTAGAATTATCACCCACTACTACAATAAATTAGGTACATATAAGTACAACACTTTAAATAAACAATGATAGTTTCATTTGTCGATATTTTAATTTTATTGAAATGTATAATATAAGCTAGGTATTAAACGTCTATAAACATTAGTATTAACTTGAATCAAGGGAAGGAATATTTTAAATTAATATATCCATTATCCTTCATATGTTTTGAAGATCTGTCTGCTTATGTTAACAATTCACTGATCGGTTTCCGTAATTTCTAAGGTCGTAATTTATAACTGAGGTAAGATTATTACAGTAATGTTAAAATAATATTTATATCAAATACAACATTTCAATGAATTCAAATAATGTATTTTACATTTTTAACCAATATTAAAAAAAAATTATTGCAGTTTAAACTTATAATTTTAAAGTCAGTCTTCATTTTTTTTATAAATTTTCATAACTTTAAATTATTTTAGATGAAAAAAAAAATGAACGAAAATATTCAAATTATTTTATTATTAAAAGCTATAACATTTCAATGTTAATGACTGTCTAATATACTTTTAATAATGTTTTAAAGTCAAAATTCTTGAAAGTTTAATACATTGTTCATAATATCTTATAACTGTCTTAAATATTAAACTATTGTTATAAACATTTGAAGTTCAAATTTTGATAAAAGTAAATTTTATTTAAACGAAAATATAGATTTTTCCTTTAAGCGATATTATTTATTTTGATGTTATTAAAAAACAAATACGTTTATGGGACGTCATTTACGTAACTTACGTAGGTACATAAGTTTACGTTTACGTATTATTTTCTACGTATATTTTCGATTGATCATATAACGTATTATTTAGGACTTAGGTATCCGCGACCTAAATATAATACCATAATTATTTTCGGTGACAATGTTAAATATAAATTACGTTATACATAGAAATTAGCGGCCGTGAAACCTGCAATTATCCGCCAGAGCGCGTCTAAGTTACGATCCACAACATGGTACTCTATTAATATTACATCGTTTTGAGGTGAACCAATAACCATAAACCGAATGAAAATCGTAAACAATATTAATAATAAATAGGGTCAACACTTGTATGCATTTGCATATTTTTATTGGTTGGTCAAAAAAATAGCTAGTTAATACCAAAATTTGTTTTATAACCTAACGATGCTGTATACAAAATTTTATTTCGCATATTTTTGCATATTATGGTATTTTTGCATTTTTAGGGCATATTTTAGCATTTAGTATATTTTTGGAGCATATTTTTGGATTTAAGATCTTAAAAACTCGGGAATTACAAAATATTAATTTGTTTCACTCATATACCTTATTATTGATACTTCAGCTCATTTATGAAAAGTGGTTATCTAATCTTACAACAATTATATGTCCGTATATCGGTAACAGTATCGCATAGAGATAATTTATCTCAGATAAATATCATATTATATTATATCGCACCTATTACAGTCGTCAGTCGGTCTTTATACTCGTGTGGTGCGTTATTAAATCGACCGTTTTAAAATGCCGAAAGTGAGAACTTCAAACACTAGTCGTATCAATAGTTACATCTCTGAATTTGGAGAAAATATATTTTCTTCGGATGGGAATATATTGTTTTGTAAAATATGTGAGGCAAAGGTTACATGTGAAAAACGATTTACAGTTTTACAACATCTTAAAACGTCTAAGCACTCACGTGGTATTCAACGACTCGGCGACCAACAACAAAAGACTCAACAACTTTTACCTACTACATCAAAAATTAATTCTTTCAATAAAGATTTGTGCAAAACGTTGTTAGCAGCCAATATACCATTAAATAAATTACAAAATACCTATTTTCGTTCGTTTCTGGAAAAGTATACGCATAAAGATATTCCATCAGTATCTTTATTAAGAAGTACCTATGTCAATGAGTGCTATAATGAGACAATGGACGCCATACGAAAAGAAGTGCTTGATAAGAAAATCTGGATTTCGATCGACGAAACTACTGACGTACAATCTCGTTATATTGCAAACGTAATTATTGGTATTTTAAATGCCGATGAACCAGGTAAAATATTTTTAATTTTTTCCGGTATTCTCGAAAAAACCAACCACTCTACAATATGTCAAATTGTTGATAAAGCTCTTTTTACATTATGGCCTAATGGAATCCGACATCCTGATGTACTTTTGTTTTTGAGCGATGCCGCTCCATATATGGTCAAGGCAGCTAATTGTTTACAAGCTTTTTATCCAAAAATGGTCCACGTTACTTGTGTGGCCCATGGGCTACACCGGGTGGCAGAAAAAATTCGTGGTCAATTTCCAAAATTGACGAACTTGTCTCAAACACAAAAAAAATATTTTTAAAAGCGCCAAGTCGTATTGATTTGTTTAAAACTGAGGCTCCAGGTATACCATTGCCTCCAACGCCTATATTAACAAGATGGGGTACATGGATTTCTGCTTCAATGTATTATTGCGAACATATAGAAGCTATTCGAAATGTAACACAGAAATTGAACCCTGAAGACGCCGTTTCAATAGACAAAGTTCAAAAATTAATTTCTCAAGATCAAGTTGAAGCAAATTTAACTTTTATTTATTCAAACTATGGATTTTTACCAACTACCATAACATCTTTAGAAAGCCAGAATGTTTTACTAGCTGACTCAATTAAATTAATAGAAACTGCGCGAAGTAAAATATGTGATGTTAGTGGAACAAATGGCACTGATATTAATAAAAAATGTGAAGATGTTTTTAAAAAAAATAATGGTTTTCATATTCTTACGAAAATTTCTAAAGTATTATCCGGTGAAGTATCCACATTAGAAGGTATTCCAGAAAATTTGACCAGCAACGATTTGTTACATTATAAATACGCACCTATTACATCCGTTGATGTAGAACGTTCCTTTTCACGCTACAAAAATTTGTTAACGGACAATCGACGCTCAATGCTGTTTGAAAACTTATACAAATCATTAATTGTTCAATGTAATAACATCGGGTAAAAATTAAAATGTTTATCATCTGATTAATGTTTTTGTTTTTTAATTTTAAATATTTTTTAATATCACACATTTTTGTAAATCATTATTCATTGGCAATAAATAATAATATTGTATTATTATAGACTATAGTATAAATTGTATAATACATAAAAAAAATAAATCATTTAATCATTTTTTTACAATAACATTTTTTTTAGAGCATATTTTAAGGGCATATTTTGGTAATTTTTAGGGCATAACTGCATACATATTTTATAGATTTTTAGGGCATATAATTGTTGGCATTAATAATAAATAATAACCATTAAAAAATATTTGAACAGAATATTTTTTGATTTTTATATGTTTTTTTCTTTTTCTTGTGATGTCTGAAGACAAAATTGTAGTTGGAAAAATACATCAATCTTCAATTTGAAGGTTTCTGCTTAGTTTCTACTTAGTACTTTGGGAGGTCAAATGTAAATAATTCTCATAAATTTTCTTAATAATTGGGGAAAACATTCATATCACATCCTTCACCGTAATTTAATAATCAATGACGAGGTAATCTACAGACTACAGTAGAGCAACTTGACAGCATGTTTTTTTTAAGTTATAAAATTTCCTTGCGTACTTTATTCTGACTCAATTATACATGAATATATAATTCATGCACTTATTATTTTTTTATTTTTTTATGGTTTAAATATTTTTCTTAATAATAATTGTCGATATCCACTGTAACGAGATAATAATTTTATATTACATGAATAGTACATTTTAATCAAAACCTTTTTCCCGTTTCTATTTAAGCCTAATATAAGGTTTAATTTTTGGGTCTGAGGTGCCTTCTATACCTCTATTTTCTATTTCTAGTTAATACGATTTGCACATTACCTACGCTAAAATGTAAAATTGTTTTTATTCACAAACGCCAGATAATAATAAAACACGTGTAGAGTCCTGCACCTATCTGTAAACAAATTGTATATTATTTTTTGTACTGCATGTGTGTAATATTATATCATTTTATAGATAAACATAAACTGCATCTGCCTTTTTCTCACATCGTAGATAAACACATTTGCGATCAAATATATTATTTAGCGTTTGAATATTATTGACAGTATTTTTATTTGTTTACATTGAGCTTATACTAATGTAAAAAAAACATGGATCAAATATAAGACACAGTTACACATATAGTCACATAACCATATAGGTGTCTATGTAGCTATATGTAGATGTTTAAGTAATAAATAATAAGTACCTATCTATGTACAATGATATACATAACTATATGTTATATTTTTATCAGTTGTTTGATATTTTAAGTATAAAAAACGTATACGACACAAAGTTCAACTTAAATTATAATCTTTGCTTATATAAAATAATATTCATTTTAATGCCTATTTATTAAATTAAAATATATTTATTAGACTTTAAACTTGTTTACAGAGTTGTGGTAGTAACTTTTCTTATAAGCTACATTTGTATTTTTGTGTTTTAAAATTTAAATGTAACATATCTAATTTATTTAACTATACGTACAATGTGCAAGTATTACTTAACATTAGGAAATGGATCACAAAAAAAAAAAAACGGTAAATTTATTTTAAATAAATAATATTAATAGTGTTTACTTTATAAATATGATTATGTTATGCAGTCATTTAGTTTGTTTATACGCTTTATTTATATTTTATAAAATAAAATAAACAAAATTAATTATAACTCTTTTATTTAACATTTTAAACAAAATCAGTTAAAACTATAATTTGTTTAATAATAAGCATGTTGTGAATTACACAATTATGGATTATGATATCGTTTAACGATTTGAAGAATATAATATGGTATTTAAAATACAATGTCTTATTTTGCATATCGTATTGTCTTAAGCTAACCTTCAATTTGAAGAACAAAAATTAATTATTCTTGGTACAAATATAAAATTATAAATTATATGTTATATATTAATTAATTAAATGATAAAAAGTATTTTAAATATATTTTAAATCATCATACTTATTTTTTTTATAGACATAACTATATATTTTTTGTCTTTTTGAGTAACTATGTAAACACCTCAAACACTCAATTAAAAAATATTACCATTGACCTTATCCTGTACTTAGTGTCTGAATTATCTATAATTTGTATTAATACTAGTAGGTAGGAATAAAAATTGATAAGCATTAAAGATAGGTTTTCAAATCACATCTAAAAATAACATATTTATATATTTAATGCTAGTTATATTGATTAGGTAATCTCAGGTGGGTAGATAATAAAATAGTAATTACACTCTAAACATTATAATTTATGCTTTAATTAAATATTTCTTACATTCAATCAATAACTTACACTTAAAAATTATTTAGGTATTAATAAAATATGGCTTTGACGATGGAGAATAATGTTAACTCAAAATTAATATGTTTTAGAATCAAAAATATAATTAGAAAATTATTATCCAACTACATAATGATTTCGATTTTACTAATCATTACACTAATAAGCGTGGTAAGTTTATACTTTTTAGTATTCATATATAATTTATATTATTCATTCAAATTACTCATCTATTTTATTTTCGAAGTATTTAAATTTTTAGTTGGGTATATAAGTTTCATAAAGCAATATATTATTATTTTAAATTTTAAGCGAAATTATGAATGTATTTGTCTTACTATAAAGTGTGGGTTTTTTTGTAAATAATGTATAATTGATTTGTAACTGAAAAAAATTTTTGGTTTTCAATTTTAAGAGCGATTTCAGATAGAAAATATAAATTTAAAAAAATTAAAATTAAACATTAAAAAAACAAAATTATTTCAATTTTTAAATATAAATCGATAACAAATAATCTTAGATTTTTAAAATTTTTATTAAATGTTCATAAAATAATTTCTATTGATAATATAAAGATAATATAATTTTCAAAATATTATGATATTTATAGACATTTTAAACTATATTTTTTTTTTAATTTTAGTTTTTTTTAGTTTTTTCTTAACCATAAGAATTTTAAATGTTGACAGAATTCGAACAAAGTTGTTAGCAGTTAAAAATATATTATAATTTAATTTTTATAGCTAAGAATTGAATTTTTAACAAAAAATTTTTCATAAGTAATAACACTAATAAGTAATTCATATTGAAACCAAACATTTAAAAAATTTATAAGCAAAAGCATATTTATACATTTTTATAGAAATTATATGTTAAAATTTGAATGAAATTTCATATTTTAACTATAAATAATAATATTTATTATTTTGTCAAAATCTAAAAATATTACACCTGGAAACAGACATTTTTACGTATATTATATTTTATACTCACAAATCACAATAGCATTTTCAAATGTAATGTTTTTGGCAAAAATTAATTTAATCTCCTGAATTAGGTTGTAATGTAAAGTAAATTACTTTACCGTCTTTACCTAAAAACATTACCAAAATACAAAACACAAAATAGCACTTGGTGATATAGGCTAATAGACCGTCTCCGCTCAGAATTATTTTTCATACGTACACAATAATATACTTATGAATTAAAATTTAACATATCCATTAAAGTGACACACACGATATTTAATGTACAGCAGAGCGGTACTCACGGCACTCACCTAACACAACTATGTACACTTTATAAAATATTTCAATTTTTACAAATTAAAACAAAAATAATTTAAATATTAAAAGTTACTGTAAAAATTATCATCAGTCGTATTTTAAAATGACTTAAATTTACGTACGAGTAACTAATTACCTACAAGTTATTAATGGAATTTAGTTACATAAATTGTATACATGTGGCTAATAAATGCCAAACCCTGAGAAATAATATATATATATATATCATTAATTAATATAATCACTGTTGAGATAGTTGATAACAAGACCTAACCTAACCTGAGTCTCCATCGCCCACACTATCGCCCATACGTATTACTAATCTTCTCGAAAAAATAAATAAGTTCAAATATTTTTTTTGTTATCAACAAATTCTTATACTTATCTTATAATACAAGAACATTTTTTTTTTAAAAGATCTGACTTGAGGAAATATTATATCGATGATGCGATGATATTTATTTTTGATCTGATAATGGTGCTTTGACATTTACTGAAATGTTAACTATGTATTAATACGATTTTAATTTTGACTTAATTAATAAATGATTGTTAAAAAAATGTGCTAATGATGTTTGGGAATCGCTTCTCGTTGACGGTTTTCGCCAAATTATAATCATCAAATAATATCCTAAAATGTCCATTGTTTCACTAATTGCTAAATCATTATTGGGTACATTCTTGTTTTTCACTAATTTTAATCATCTACTAACTCGTAAACACACACACTGATTTTTGGTACTCGTTCGTCTGGTAGTAAAAAAATGTTAATAAATGACTTCGTTTAATTTTTTTTTTTTTTTTGTGTGTGATTTAATGCAGAGAAGTTATAAATTACAGCATAATATAGAGGTATACATATATTGTAAAGATTATATCTCTTTAGTAGGTAGGTAGGTATCAAATTCATCTGCTACTTGTATAATTTGCACTTATATTTTATACACTGTTTCCCAGTTTCAAACGGCAGTATTTACTAGTTACCAATTTTAAATTATATAAAACAAATATATATATATATTAAGTATAGCCAAAATATGTATTATATACCTATATAATATTTTATAACTTAATATAAGATAATAAGAAAATTATTTGTGATAATAATAAGCAACAACCATTCAACAATAATAAATTTTATTTACTATATTATGTGTAATATAATTTTCATGTTGATTTTTAAAGCTGACACTAATGGTTAGCGGAAATGAAGCGACTAAAAACAAAGGATATGACAGCCAATATTACATTGCGGCTGTCGTCGAGTACCACCCCAACTTAGGATCTAATCCTTTACAGTCAATACAAAACAATTTACCAATTTATGAGGACATTATTCACCATGCTAGTCAATATGTAAGTAAATCATGAAGTGTTTGTAAATAAAAAATTAGAAGCTAATAATTAATAATATTATCGATGTGCTATGAAATAATTTTAAAATATGAATTCAAAATATCAAAATATATTTAACATTTGTTTTCTAACGTCAAAACAATTTTTATTTTAATTATTTTAACAAACGTTTATTTAAATATAACTATCCAATAAATATTTCAATGCAATTGTTTTATTTAAATAAATCTATATACTCGAATAACCGTATTTTAAAATTATTCAAATGATTTTTTTACAAATAATTTAAATAACATTTATTCGAATAACATCGTAATCTACTGTGTTAAATTAATATTTTATTTAATACTTTTATAATACCATGTATATTATAAAGTTAGTACGTTACTAAAACTAAATGTATTTATTTATTTTTATACATAAAACTTAGATAAATATATATTTGTTATTTAATAGAAGTTTTTATCTAAATATACCTATTTTATACAAAATGTATCTACTATTCATTTTAATTATAATAATTTGACTAATAATCCATCATAAATTATAATTATAATTATTGTATTATATTGTAGGATGTTGATATATTGGTTTTTCCGGAAGCTGGTTTAACCGGAGTTACTTTACCCGACAATCGAAAAGAAATCAGAAAATTTCTAACAGAGATTCCTTCCCCGGAAAGTAACACTATTCCATGTTTCACTCAATATTGCAGCACGGTAAGTATCTTTATATGATAATATGTTATTATAGCAATATATGCACAAAAAAAAACTCATTATTATAAAATGATAATTTATATAATTATGCGATCATATAATACTTCTATTTGTAGGTGTTAAATAAACTGTCATGTGCAGCTAGACTTCATCATATGTATGTGGTAGTAAATTTACCGGAAATAGAATATTGCAAAACAGAAGAAGACGATTCGTGTCCTGAAGATTTAGCCAATTATTATAACACAAATGTGGTGTTTAATAGGGAAGGAAGAATTGTTGCTAGGTATTAAATATTACAATATTATGTAATTTTAACTATAATTTAATGTATCTTTAATGACTTAATGTATTTGATAATTTGTATTTTTTTAGGTATAGAAAATTTAACTTATTTGGAGAATTAGGATTTAATCATACTCGCACATCAGAATTGTGTACGTTCGACACCGATTTCGGAGTGAGATTCGGAATGTTTATATGTTTTGATATATTATTTCAAGATCCCGCAGCTCGTCTTATTCGTGAAACAGGCGTCAAGGATGTTATATTTTCAACGGCTTGGTTTTCAGAAATTCCTCTGCTTACAGGTTAGAATACATTATTATAATGGTTGTATTATCCTATTACACTATTACAATAATACCGCATCCTGTTTTTTATTATAAAACACAATACAATATGACAATACTAAGTCGTACACTTATTGATGTACCTATCTAGATAGGTAAAATATTTAAATTCTAGTTATTCATAGTTTATTTTTTATTTTTATATATAATTGTCTCTAGTGTATTATATGTTTTATAACCTATGAATTAAAATTATTCAATAGTTTTCAATAGTATTATGTTTATTTTCTATGTGATATTTTTATAATACAAAATATTTCTGAATTGTCATTACTCATTAGTATACATATTTTTTACACTATTAAATGAATCTATTAAGATAAGTATCGAAATATTCTAAACTCAATTATGTAGGTTAGGTTAGATTTATTTATTCATATTTCTCTTTTTAAGACCAATTTCGTTTATAACATTGACAATTCAGTTTGTTCATTTCTATTTATTTCTCTATAAACGCTTATCATGCACAGCCCATCAAGCCTTTCATCAATCATTGTTGACCTTAATCATGTCTTAACTCTGCAATATAAAGTACTAAATGACCTTATTTCTACAGTGTAAGTTATTAGTAGTTATGTAATGAATATTAGTACCTACCATCTATAATGTTCAAGCTTAGAAAAAAATCACATTTTTTTAAATAATTTTATATAGACTTAAAACTTGTATTACCTATAGCTGTTATGCCATCAATGTAAATTTTTGGTTTTAATTTTCAATAACTATATCAAAATGAGCCATTAATTTTTAAAGTTTCATCTTGATTCATTTTGAATATTTCGAAGCATTATTAACCCTTTCAGTCAAAATTATTATCATTTTTATTTTTTATTTTTTATTTTATATTGTTCATTTGTGCTAGTTGTAGTTATAAACTCAAAACACTGTTATGTGGAGCAATCAAATGTATAAAATAATTAACAATCTATAGTGTTTACACACGATATTACAATCTCCAGGCAAAAAACTGAAAATTTTAATATTATACATTTTTATTTTTGAAACAAAAAAGCGAGTTAGGTTATACCACCAAAAAAGGCGTCCAAGGGAATTTACTTTATTATGCGAGGAATAATTTTTCTGAAAATAAAAATTTACTTATAACAACAAACAATTTAATATTTTGCTATGATGTGTAATATACCCTAACACTTTCATCCATAAAATAAATGCAACTTTTCAAAAAATGTCACTTAATACCTTTATATCCATTAATCCCTTCAATTATAAGTTTTTTTTTTTATTATTATTAACGAAACGAATATTATTTACAATCTGTATACAACAAAAATACAATAAGTAAGTACCTATTCATAGCTTTATAATACTTTACGATTTATAATGTTTTAGCTGATTCGGTGCAAGCTGGCTGGGCATACACCAATGATGTGAATCTCTTAGCAGCTAGTTATAACGCTCCATCAATGGGCGGAGGAGGCAGCGGTATTTACGCCGGTCGGGAAGGACCTTTAGTCATGTTCATGCCTGACCGACCTGGCACTCAAATAATACTTTCAAGAGTGTTGAAGAGGCAATACAATAATTGTGAAATTCAATCAAAGAAATGTTCGATCGATACTAACTATCAGACGTTTATGTCGGATAACCTAATCTTACCTTATGGTAAAGAAAAATCCCCACCAAATAGAAATCGGCCCAGTGATTTCAGGTCAGTTTGATTTTACGCATACATAAAAATAAATATAATATGTTTATACTTCGAAAAAAATACGTATTACAGTCAATATGGCGTGTGTTGGGACTTGTTTGGAGAATAAATATGTATAACATATTATAAAAAATTGAATTAAATATGTAATGAAAAACATAATATTTGCTTTCTATTTAAGAGGAGACCATGCACTCGCTTTTTAAGGGGTTTAATATAGGCAATTTTAATGAAATATTAAAGAAATTATTTGAATTTAAAACTTTAAATATATTATGTTTAAGCACTAATTCAAAATGTTAATACAGTTGTTGGTTGTTGCATAATCAAGAGATTAAATAAAAATTAAACAACTTCCCTCAAAATAAAATTCAAGTTTATACCTAAATAGGTATCGTATATCATATACGGTACAGTAAATAATTTATTATGCTGTCACAGCGTTTTTGTGATATACATAAAGGTTATAAAAAAATTTTATAATAAAAATTAAAAAGCTACGACTAAGCAAATATTAGATAAATTACATGAACTGGTTTTTTATCGATTATAGTTTGAATAATTATTTTTTGGGTGAAACGGTTTTTACGAAATATAGATATGTGGTGGTCCTCTTAAATACAATTTTTTTATTAGATAATTTTATTTATGATCTATTTATTAAATAATGAATTGTATTCATCTACAATATTGTCTATATTGTACCCTGCATGAGTTTGAATTGTAAAAACACGTTATACATAATATAGTCTACATTTTAAAGTTACACCACTGATATGTATATAATATATAAATAAATAACACATCCGTGTTGAAACATTTTAATATGTGAAAACCCGTCTTACGATAAAAATTCTTACGCCTTTTAAAATAATTGATTTTTGAAAATAATGTTTTTATTTGAAATTGTTGAGACTTAATAAAAGGTGCGTAGAACTCAGATTTTAAAATCTTAATTTTCAGAAATTGTGATAAATGAATAAATAATCACTAATTTTCGAGTGTTATAACTTTATAAGACATGTTTTTAGCATTGTTTTAAATTAATATTCAAAAATCAAAGTCCAATACAATTTGAATAAATTCTTCTTTTAACAAAGCAAGTTTAAAACTCGACTATTCTACGATTAAACGTGATAATTTTCTTGTAATGTCGTTTTTTGATTTGATTTTTTCCTGTTTCAAACGCTGCAATGCCAATTTTCAATATGAGACACCGTTCATCATAACTTGAAATTGCCTAAATTGTCCACTCTTGAAGCCTCGACAAAGCCAGCTCCGACACCCTTAAGAATATCCATCGCCCACATACGCTATATAAATGACGTTTTATGACATAATAACATCGTATGACGTGAATAGGTATAACTAATAGTGTGTCGGTCGACCGCAACCAACACAGATAATGTTATATTTACATCGCTAAAATACACATTGTATTCAAGTGTGATCGAAGAGCATACTAGTTACCAAAGTGGTTTATGCAGTTTAGATTAATAATATATAATAATACGTCAAATTTAAAAACGAAATATGACATAGTATATAGTTAGGTATTACCATAATAATATAATAATAATATTTCTAAAATTAATTGAATTCAAATTTATCGAATTTAGAATTTTGGCGACAGCAGATTGAATTAATGATGTTAATTTATTGATTCAATTTTTTTTTAACTCACAACCGCATATAACCATCGTATGGTAACTACATAATAATATAATAGTACTAATATGAGCAGGGTTTACAGCTATACGCGCTTACGTCGTCCATCGTTGAAATCAAGCTCTGCCCTACTTATGAAATTTTCTGGTAGATCTTGATATAGCATGAATACGACTTCCAAACAGAATCCAATAAAAGCCACATGACATGATAGACATACGACGTATAGCTGGGAACCAGACTGTCACCGTGGGTAGACCGTGTGATCCTTTCGTGCTCAGGATTTCCCTATGTTATTCGCCAAATGAAATATTATCGTTTATAGGAAATATTATTGCACTGTATTTATTTACGACCGTTTAACCCACAACGGTGTGCATATAGACGGCGCGTAAAGCCGAGTTCGCCCGAGTTATACGGTCTTTTATCGGATTGGCCGTTAACCCGTCGTTTGGGCCCCATACTAAACGCGGTCTACCCGCGGGAAAACGTCCTGCAGACGACGTAGCCGCGTAAAATCCCGACTTATAAGTTGTGACTCTTCGACCACACAGTATACAGCGTGTACTATATGTATTGTGCGGCGGGGCCGTTTTCGACCAAATATGTAAAAACGCATGACGAATATACCCTTTCGACCAAAGTCTATGTTATCCTTTCGTTCTCGACCGAACCAAGAGGTTCGATATGCATCGTACCGGTGGAAAAGTCAAACGGGGGAGGATTCGGCCTTTTTTAAAAAAAAAAAAAAAAATTGGTCGAAAAGCGTCTCGTCTGCGTATGCACATATAATAATAATAATAATAATAATAATATAATATATATATATGTGTGTATCATCTATCATGTCAACCAACGCCGCCCACTGAACAGGTACTTCGCGGACAACAGCTTCAAGTACTTCCACGTGGCGACCATGCGGTCCGCGGACCCGGACGCCGAGCAGCGGGACGACACGCTGTCCGCGTCGTTCCAGTACGAGCGCGACGGGTTCGAGTGCGCGATGACGGTGCACTGGCGGAACGAGAACAACAACGACACGACTGAGTACAACATGTTCGCGTATTCCGGCACCCGGACGTTCAGCGGCTTCGTGGACGCGCACGTCGAAACGTGCGGGCTGACCACGTACAAGCAGGGCGACGCGGCCGCGGCCGGCCACTACGGCGGCGCCGTCGTCTACTACGACCCGCCCAAGGACCTGGTGACCATCACCGGCATCACGATCGCCGCCCGGTCGCCGGACCTGGGCACGTTGCCCATACCCAGCACGCTGGACACGAACAGCTATCCGCTGGCCAACGACTACTACACGTTCAGCAAGCGGACGGTGACGGTGGGCAAGCGGAAAATGCTGGAGATCAACATGGAACTGTCCAAGCCGGTCGCCAACCTGGTCACGTTCGGCATTTACAAACTACCGCGACCGGTGCACCGCGGCTGACCCACACACCCACACACACACACACATTATGACGTCGGCGCAGGCGCAGATACCGTTTTTTATTTATTTATATATGTATATTTATTGCGCAGTGCACACGTCGTTTCCTAAACACATCGTTTCGTAATTTATAATAATTATAATATTAATATGTATAGGGATACGTGCCCGACCCTACGATCGTATATTATGCAAAATACACGTGGGTGGGCGCCTGTCATTTTTTTTTTTTTTTAACGCCACGCGAACACAATTTTTTTTAGCACGTTTTCGGGGTAGAGGGAGAGGGAGCTGCTGTTTACTTGGTCGGAAGGGGATTGGGATCGGTCTGCACGCTCGTAATATTATAATATATAATACTCATGCACTTGCACTTACCGCCCCCGCATCACTTAAACATAAATCGATTGTCATATATTTTGTAAAATCAATACCTATAATACGATATAATACGTAATATTGGATCGTGTATACGAAACTTTTTGTTCTACGTATGTGTATATAGTTTTCCGAAGGAGCGGCGATTTCTCACTACTTTATGTAATAATTTTCTGTTCTCTGGGGTCGACCCAAACGATTTTTTCGGACCGTTGTAATTTAAAAATTATATTATTTCGACGACTGGTGTTTTTAAAATCTCATGACGTTAGCAAAACTATATAATAATATATTAACTAATTCGCAATCTACGTTATAATAATATACTATTTACGAACCGTTCGTCTGATTTTTGATAATATACTGTAGTTACTCGCGGCTATCACAACAATTTTGAAATTATATGAGATAGATTTAACAATTAAAAAATTAAATATCTAAGAACTCAGAACTAGTGATAACAATTCCTCAACTCTATTTTCACCTAAACGTTTGCGTCCTCGTGGTGACAATTTTAGCTGATTAATTAATATTTATTTTTATAATATATTTTATAATACTGTACTGTATTAGTATTAAGTGTATGTTAATTATTATACGGTAATAACGTACACTGTTTTAGTCAAGTTCGATATTTACGAACGTTTAAATGTATTTTATGTACATGCGTACAGTCGTAATATAATTTTATACTTTATATTTTTTTATTTGTATAACAGTGCCGTAGTCAGGAATTTTATTTGGGATTTTCATTCATTATATTTTCATCTAGTTTACATTACTTTATCTATGAAGTTTTCGATGCACGTGACTTCATCACAAAAATCAATAATTTACTCAAAATAAAATCATTATTTGGAAATGGGTAAACATTCATCGGAAACCGAAATTGAAATTTATTTATTATTCGTCATTTAAAATGCATATTTTTTTTTACAATATTCCATGCGTATACCTTCAATTCAACGTAAAATTAGATGCTTGATTGTGCCATTTATTGTCCTCCCCTTATGGGGGGCTCCATAAGAATTATAATGTATAGCATCTCCTAACTACGACACTGATTTTTAAAATTAGACTCATTACCAATAACTTATACAAAATACATTGAATGTTAATTTATAAACAAGGGTCAAAATGTATTTATTTATTTATTTCAAAAATAAAAATGTTATATTTAACAATTAATTTAGTTATTATGTTATTAATATAAATTATTCATAAAATATAGGTAACCCTTCCTGATGTGTTGGTATTATATTTTTATAAGCATATTAATAAATTAATTTTGCTTTATATACATGCATGCCCTTATACAATCGTTAGAAAAAGACAATAGTCAATATCTGTGCAAATGATATGAAATCTATAGTTGATTCTATCTTTTTCTAAAAATGTTACCATCTTTGTGGTTGAACTCATTTACCTTTTTCGCCATTAATGGTCTTGAGGACTGAAGCGTAGCATGTCATAAAAAGTAATATTTAATTAATTCGTATGATATATATATTTGGGCCGTGACGGCGTGACAGGTTAGGTTAGTAGAAAATGGACATTATAGTGTATGTAATTCGTTATCGAATTATAGTAGAATACTAGAATGTAACTTTTGCGCTCATACCTATGCATATGACATATAAATTTCACATAAGTCGCAGAAAACAAAATTTATTTTTGTTTCCATAACTATATAAACTACTAAAACCTGTAGTAAATTATAAACATATACTTCCTAAACTATACGATCGTATAATCGTATAATTTTTTAGATTTAGGTATAAGTATTTAGGTATACTTAAGAATCTTTTGTCTACTTGAAATCTGATGAGTCCAAACTAAATATAAATATATCTATGGAAATATCGAACGAAACATTTTGAAAAATTGTAACCTTATTTAATTTTTAAATGTAATTAAAAACACGAATTACGGGTTTTATCAAATCATAATTTTAGTTAAATTAAACATTGAAGCAGAAAGTCTCATGTACGGTATATTAAAATTTTACTACTGAATTCAAATTATTTTTCAGAGTTAAAATCAGACACCGTTAGGTAACTTGCTTTAATTTTGTCAATACTCAAAGTAAGTATTGCTATACAATTTGTATAGCGAATTTTATATTTTTATCGAGGCATTGCGATATTATTATATTATAATATCATCATCATAAATAAACAGATTTTTTTTATGCGTCAACGACTCTTACGGACTCAAAATTCGACCAGAAGAAGTTGTCGGACCGGTAAAACGTCTGTCGGATTTGTCGGCCAAATGCCTGCTACCGCGACCGGTCCGCGGGGAAATGCGCGCCGAACAACGAAAATCGGACGCTGCAGAGTAAAAATATACCGGATACCAACTCGGCACGAAGTCAATAGGCGTCAACGGCGAAATAATAATAACAGTTTCCGACAAGTCAGCACTTGGTTTACTTCGAAAACTGAACCGAGAGCGTTGTATTTTCGACGACGAGTGGTGGAAAATACTGGTTAAATTGTTTGTGTGTACGCTGTTTTTCCGAAATCTTTTGAAAAGCAACGGTGGTCTTAGACACGTGCAAATAATTTGAAAAATAATCGTATTCGTTTACGCGAGTCAACTTACCACAGTCCAGCATCGTCACACGTATTATTTAACGACAGACCACGGTTTACCTCTCAATGGACTTTGAAGAAAATACGGTTGTCTAACTGGTCATATAATTTCAATCGCAATAGTACTCGTCGTCCGTACTCAGATCGCATAATCTAACTCATCGTAATTCAGGCGCGATGATTATTATTCGATTTCCAAATAATCTATTCCTATATTATATAATACGTGTTGAGACAATATTTGTTTAATTAATCGTAATCAGTTCGTATAGTATCGTATCGCTCATTGCTTCGTTTGCGAATAAAAACGCGTCTCGTCGAGCGTACGAAATGTAAATTATATGATTTATGATTGTAGAAAACACGAATAGCCTACGCTTACAGACGCGTTTTTAATCGACCCGTTGCTATAAGAACGCAAATAAAATATTACTCGAACGTCGCGATGCGGATTAATTTTCGAAATCACGCGATATGATATATTACTATACTCAATAATATGTAACACTCTCTCGTCCTTCCTGCGAGTTTGTCGTCGTCTCTCCTTGGGGAAAGGATCGCACACCGGCCGAACACTCGGGACCGCCGTCCCCGCGCACGCCGCGGAGCCTGCAAGTGCATCGTCTCGCACCGAAGCGAAGTCGTAGACGACCCGCAGAAGCTTCGATGACGTTTCAGACGTTTTTGATAACGGCCCGCGGACAGGTAATGGTGGCGCTGATGGTGGGCGTCTACCTGGTCACGGCCACCCGTTCGCACTCCAATCAAATGGTGATCAGCACCACCGGCAATCGCAACACGTATTCCGCGATGAACGTCGTCTACCAGTTGGCGTACCTGATCGTCCAGCTGCCGACCGGGCTGTTCGCGGACCGCCTGAACCCCGTCACCTCGCTGGCCGTCATCATGGTCGGGCTGGCCGCCACGGCGGCCGTCTCGCCGTTCGCGCTCGTCCACCTCTCGTCGTGGTCGTGGACACCGTGGTCGTCGGCCATCCCGGTCCTGGTGACCGGAGCCGTGTACGCCGTCAACGGCGCCCTGGCCGGTTCGTGGTGGCCGTTCATGAACGTCATGCTGTCCAACTGGGCGCCGCCTGACGAACTGGCGTACATGTACTCGACCATTAGCACGGGCGTGCCCGGCGGCATAGTGGCCGGAAACCTGTTCACCGGCTTCTTTTACGCCCTGCACGGTTCCGATTTCGGTTACAGCTTTTTCGTCATGTCCGTCAGTATACGCATTGTATTCATAAAAAAAAAAAAAATTAAAAAAAAAAAAAACAAATAATCACATACGGGTTAAACAGTTTTTAGTAGGTCGTCAACCTAAGTCGAGAAAAAATAATCTCTTTTCGTATATAATAACTCATAACCTTTTTAATATTATACTGTGTACGTATATAAAAACGTTTTTAGAACGGACACGTCTTGATTAATAAATAATACACCCAATAATTGTCTGACGAACGTCTTTTTATAAATAATTCGATTCGGTATAGGCTTTTGCATTTGTCGAGCTTCCCTATATAATATACGGAATCCGTTTACGTTTGTCGCGACGCGTTTATATCGGACGCTGTTCTGTAATGCAGGGCTTTTGCTTGGCGTGGAGCGTCGCCTGGTTTTTCACGTGCCACCATCATCCGGCCGACGACCCGGGATGCCGACCGTCCGAGCTCGAGCGCTTGGTCACCAGCCTTCAAGCCAAGGCGCAGCTGCCGGTGCCGTGGACGAAAATCGTCACTTCGTTGCCCGTGTGGTCGGTGATGTTGGCCAATTTCGGTTCGACCGTGTTCTACACGGTTCTCATCATGTACATGCCCGTGTATCTCAAGTACACGATGCACGTGGACATCGTGGAAAACGGTCTCATGTCCACGTTGCCGTCGCTTGGCCAGATAGCCGTCATGTTCACTGCCGGCAAGTGTGCGTCGATAGCTCAGGCCAAAGATTGGTTCGACGCCTCGGACATCAGAAAAGTAAAACTATATATAGTGTCCTGCACGATCAGGACTTCGTCAAATTCCGCACACACGTATAGTACCTACCACCATACTATAGTATACCTAACCCGTTTCTATACATGACGTCTTAACCATCACCGTAGTGTGCCGACAGCCTCCATACGAATCGTACATATTGTACAATATGTAAATTTTCACTATTATTAGAATAGGCTTAAAAAATGCATACAATAAAATCATTATTTTTTTATTCGTACTATATAAGCAATAGGCTTGTAGCACGTCACACACGTAACTGGAAGAAAATAATACTTCGCATTATTAGGGTGCCCGACTACCATAATATGACGTACTATATCCTAAAATTTTAAAATCGCAACTTTTTTGATAAAATATATTATTGAATAATATTAATATTGTCAATTTTTTCTCTAGGTTTTTAGTTGTATCGGCATGGCGATACCAGCAATCCTTATTTCAGTCGCAACGATCATACCGAATACTTATATCTTCTACAGTTTTCTAGTAATATCGTACAGCGTCTCTGGTGCGGTGTTCTCCGGTTTCCGGGTCAGTCAGATGGAAATGGCTCCGAATTTCGTCGCCGTCATCACGGCCATTTGTGATATTTTCGGCAGCCTCGCAATGAACCTTACTCACATAGCGTTCATCTTGACCTTCGGACAGTCTACCGATCAGGTGGCATGGAACGAAATCTGTTGGTATCTAAGCGCAATACTTATTTTGTGTCTTGTACCGTTCGTCTTGTTCGGAAGTAGCAAAACACAATCGTGGAATGCATCCAAAACAACAGCAATTAATGAACCGATATAATGCCATGAGTACTGAGTAGTGATAGTAACGATATATCGATATATCCTTAATTTTTATATCGATACAACTTCTCCATTATAACGAAGCTTTTGTATTTTTAATTAAAACAATTAGATGCTTAACAAAAATAAATATTATTATTAAACTTATCAGTGGCATGTGGTCAGAGTAAGATAGGTAAGCGGTGCATGCCTGATCAAAATAAAGAAATAAAAAGTTTCAACATTTATTATGTTAAATTATTAAACGACAATGAGACTTGTACATTAGACTTATAGAATATAATATAGTGTTTAATACTACACTAGTATTATATAGTATTATTTATTATACATTATATAGAATATATTTAGTCGTATAAATATATAATACTTATATGTTAAAGGTACCTATTCAGAGACGTATTTAGGATTTTGCTGCCCTGGGTACATATTTTTTTTTTACAACTGTTTAAATCAATTTAAAAATAAAACCCATGTACAAGACACAAAGATAAATCTCTGTCCGGTCCTAACACAATATATATAGCGCATGCTCTTCGTTTTTCGTCCGAACGACAGATGTCGAGTGCTAGTTTAACGGTATGTGTTCTTTTTTTCTCTCATAAGATTAATGATATATATAATGACATATATATATATATATCATTGTGCACAATATACGTATTACCTAGAATCAATGTTATTATTATATACATCTGTCCTGACTGTCCTTATATCGGTTTTGGTCACAACGACAATACAATTTTTACAAAGGTTTGTGTCGGAGCTAGAAGGCTTCTTCCGGTCGAATATCGTACCGCATTACGATTATTTTCAATCGCTAAGTCACTTTTGTCTGGTCCCTACAGATTTCCTGTTAGCGCGGACGAGTCAAAGTAATTTAAAATAGTCGATCTCACTATTGCCAAATAATGTATAATAATAATAATATAAAATATTTATATTACCTATATTATATGAATCGTGTACGAAAAACATAATAATAAAATCAAAATACTCGTCCGCGCTAACAGGAAATCTGTATAGGGACCAGACAAAAGTGACTTAGCGATTGAAAATAATTGTAATATTTTTTTTTACAAATAAATACCTCCAATATGACTTGTTAGATATAAGGATAATAATATGCAATATTATGTTACCTTGAATATGTTAAATTTGTTTAAGAGTATATTTAATATTTAACTATTGAAAAAATAATTAAATGAGTTGGTGCTTATGTAATATTAAGTTGTTTAAAAATATCATAAAGAAACTATCCGTACTTAATTTAGGATGAATTAAATATTTAATGAATTTCTGTCCGCCTATATATGTATGAATATGAATAGCATGGCAATAACATTTTTCGTTTTAATAATGCAAATGCTATTAAACATTAATTTTGCTGTAGTGCTATTAACGTTGGGATATTTTTCTTTCGATATTATGTAACATTAATTTAAGATCATGCAACTATGCAAGGAGTTAAATTTGGTAAACTCAAGTATTGTATACTTCACCAATAGTATTTCTGTGCTTGATTTTATATTGAATATGTATAGGTATCTAATTAAGTATAATTTTAAAATGTTAAATTTATTAAAAAATTGTACCTATTTAGGTAATTATATTTTTATATTTTGAATGAATTTGATAAATTAAATAGTGTAACTACATTCTATAATAGGTAGTATGTGGCATGGCTAATTGGCTAAATACCAAAAAAGTATTTAGCCATGGTACCTACTACCTATGTGGTACTATGTATGTATATATTCCCCGGAATTTATCGATAAAGTTAGTGATTAGATATTGAAAATAAATTTTTTTTTTTAATTACCTATCCAACACAAATAACTGGTTAGTGGTTATTTATATAAAAATTAATAATTTATAGCCATTTAAGTGTTATTGTATGAGGACTAAAATTAAGTAATTATTTATTAAAGAAATTTTTTAAATTTATTTTAGCAAAATAACGAATTTGAGAGACTACAAAATTGATAATGAAAAGAGGTTAAGGGGATTGGAAGCATTGATTTTCTGTCTTTGTCTTACACACATGGAATATAGGAAAAATAGCTATACGCGCCTGACAAAAATTCAGGTACTTCTAGTTGTTCGATTTAAAATATGTAAAGATGATTGAATTGGTATACAAGTTTACTTTGCATCGGTCGAAGCACTTTATCGATTGTTTTATTGTTTAAAATAAATATTTTGATGAGAATAAATATTTTAAATTTAATAAATTTGTCAATTTTTATTATTAAATATAAATTGAAAATATTAAAAATATACTTCACGGATGCAAAGTAAACTTGTATGCCATTCAATCATCTTTACATATTTTAATCGAACAACTAGAAGTACCTTATTTTTGTCAGCGCGTATAGCTATTTTTCCTATATTCCACGTGTGTAAGACAAAGACAGAAAATCAACGCTTCCAATCCCCTTAACGAAAACACTTGACAAATCTAGTAAAAATAAGGATTTTATAATTTTGTAATTTTCCTGTTTGAACCGACGAAGTTTTTATTCATGATATTTTAGGCTTTAGTACTCAAAGTGATACGGTTCGGTTTTGTATTTAATTTTATACTAAACACGAAATATTCTAAATGGTATTGGAAGTAAAAAAAAAAAAAACAATACATTCAACCGTATACTGTCATTATTGTTCGTTCACCTATACCTCGCCGGTCGTATAAGGCATTGTTCGTACACGTACCTATAACCTGCTATTCAATAACAGTATTTTCTTTAAAAACTGTCTAAAAAAAATATAGCCAGTACTCAGTAGATATTTTTGTGTACAATATAGATATATGACCATACATATGTTATATTGTCGGCTTTTGGATGTATAGATATTTCTTAAGATTTTCTGAACATTATATACGTATTGCGGTACGATATTCGACCGGAAGAAGCCTTCTAGCTCCGACACAAACCTTCGTAAAATATGTATTGTCGTTGTGACCAAAACCGATATAAGGACAATCAGGACAGATGTATATAATAATAACATTGATTTTAGGTAATACGTATATTGTGCACAATGATATATATATATATTATATATCATTAATCTTATGAGAGAAAAAAAGAACACCTACCGTTAAACTAGCACTCGACATCTGTTGTTCGAACGAAAAACGGAGAGCATGCACTATATGTATTGTGTTAGGACCGGACAGAGATTTCTCTTTGTGTCTTGTACAAAATAACGTGAGCGTTTTCTCGTATTTTTCGTCTTTAATGCTCACAGTTAAACAATTTACCAACCTAAGTGTTGAATTTGGTTTGCCTTGACATTTTTTTTAAATTAGTGACGTACGTTAATATTTTATATTGGGTAAAAGTTTGAATAAAATTTCAAGTAAATACTTAAAAAAAAAAGGTATTTTATTGATACAATTACAGTCTAAAATTTGTATTACAATAAAAGTGTATTGATAATGAAAATAATCAATAATCCGATGTGTAACAAAATAATATTGGAATTACTTTATTAAAAATATCAATAAGTGCTCAGCTCACTGCTTTTTCAACAGCCTTATAAAAACGTGAATATCTCCTACCGCAATAGGTCATTCCCATAAAATAGGCCGAGCAATCTAAAATACGAGCGCTCCTGTCAGTGGCGTATTCAGGGAGGGCATGGGGGGAGGCAATTACCCAGGGCAGCACTTGTTTGAGGGGCAGTAAATGTAACTACAGGAAAGTTTTTAAGTTTTTAAGAAAGTATTTAACTCTCCAAAGCTATCCACAATTTACTCGCTAATACGATGTCAAATTTGCATAATATATAAATAAAAAGACATTATACCAATATGTTAAAATGTATAAATACTAATACTCATACTTGATCTCTTTAAATATAGCACTGTATCATAATTTAATTCATTATTAGGTACTTGGTCTGTTATCGCCCCGCCACGGGAACGAAAAATTTTATCGCCCCGCCAATTACGAACGCGGCGATTACCTATCGCTTTGTTTTATTAGTTTAGGTAATTTTACGGTACTTATCGGTTATCGCGACTACCTAACAAAAAATATAACCGCCCGAAGAAGTATTAAAAATTCAGAAAAAAGTCAAAAATGTGACTGCGCGTGTTTCGGCATTCGTCGCTACGCTCCTCGGCGCCGTCGCTATGCTCCGCACAAATCGAAAATATCCCTCGACTTACTATGCAACGCCACCTTAAGTAGGTCACAGGGTAAATTATGTCGTAGGATATCGGCGGTAATCGCCGCGTTCGTAATTGGCGGGACGATAAAAATTTTCGTTCCCGTGGCGGGGCGATAACAGACCAGTACCCATTATTAATTTAAGTACAGATAATTCCTTTAAGTTGTATATACGTAGGTATAATCTATTTAACATATTTAAATCATTTAAGTCCAACTACAAAATACACTATTAACGTTTCTCAAAGCAACATACACTTGAAATACTCATATGATTTTTACATATTATATTATGTATAGGTATTTTTATAATATATAATCATAACTCATGTACACGAACATTTTGCTGTTAGGTGCAAGTGTCTTCTAGAAACACTTTTACTAATATTTCTATATAGACGAACAAGCTAAGACTGTTGAACCTGGATTGTATAATGTATGGTACCTACATTGGTATTGCTTTAGATCTTGGAGAGTTAAGCCCAGGGCCGGGGCAAGCAAATTTTTATATGTAGGCAAAAATCAAAATTGCCGCCTCTTGTTTTATTATTTTTTCTTATACGCCGCCTCTATACGAAAATATAAATTTTGCCGCCGTAGGCTTGTGCCTGTACGTTGCCTCCGCCTATAACAGGCCCTGCAGGTAAAATCACCCACCCACAGTATGTGTTGCGGTCGCAACCATTGAATATATAAGGCTCGGCGCCACTGGCACCACTGGTTGACACTGTGGGGCACTATGGTGGGATGTCTATACAATACTACAATAGCTGTACAATGTAACGATTGTGAAGGTAGCTTCGGACGACATCTGTACGGCATTTCCGATCGCGAAACCCGACGGCGACCACCCTCGACTCTTCGCCTCGCCGCAGTCACCGAGTAACAACGCACGTGAAAACACGTTATCTCTACGCTCCCGTGTTAGTCGTATTAATCTATTAAATTCGCGACTCTACAGACCATCCGTTCGTTTTCAGTTTTTCACTTAGAACGCAACAACAGCGACCGAAAATGGATGGAAAACTGCCAAGAGCGAGTCCCTATGATAATGATTTCCATCGCCGTATAAATGAATTGAAACGAGTACGTATCTATGTCACAGACTATTTTAATTTACGAGGTACCTAACGTGTAACGATGAGCTAACAGGTCTCGTCTCGCCGTTGGCTGATAAATGTTTTTATAAAATTTAATACACAAAAATATTATTGTATTGTTAGAAAGTGTATTAAATTTCCAATTAGGTACATACCTATTTAATTTATTTTAATGGTTTATTTTTACATCTCTGTTGTATAGAAATTAAGACCATTCCATAATAAACACACTATTGAGTACTTAAATCAGATCGCCAAGTCATCCAGACCACCTACAAATATAGATAGCGATGAACAAGAATCATCAGAATCTGCCCGTCAAGATATTCAGAGAAGAGTTCAAAACCTGGTGAAATCTATTGTTTCTAGACAAGTCCCACCTGAATGTGAATGTAGATTGCCCAAACTCGACATGTTGGCAGAGCAGTTATCAAAAATGGTCAATCATCCAGACTTTATCAAGCCTGCGACGGAAGACAATAAAATGAACCATACTAACGTCAACTCATCAGCGATTATTAATTGCAACAAAATGAGTCGTGGTAATATCAGTGAGCCAGGTAATGCGGTCAACGAAATTAACCAAGTTAATGATGGGTTATCAGCATATGATAACAACAAAGTGAGTGGTAGTAAGACTGAGTCGACAGAAATTGTATCAAAGGAATTGAAAAACGTACAATTGTAAATCAAATCATAATAATCAACAAAAATAAATTACTTAAAGATGTCTCATCTTATATGTCTCTGTCTTACATACTCTTTTTTGCATATTTTTAATTATTGTCTATTGTATTTTATATAAAATTTACATGATGCTCAACTATGACTTCACATAATATTTTTATGAAATACTGTGACATATAATATGTTGATAAAATGTTTTTTAATGACTGAATCAATAATAAAAAAATTTGAAAAACCATAAAAAAAGATGTTTCTGCATTTTTAATTGGAATTTTTTTATCACTTAACCTTTTAAGTACTTAGTTCTTCTAATAATAAAATTAACTATATTTTTTAAAATGGTAACCACTATATTTTTAATAAATGTTGGTAGTTTTTTTTTTTTTTAAAACATTATTGGTAAAATCAATTTTTGAATTTTAAAAATTTATAATAAATGATTATTTTTAATCCAATGTTTGAATTGCATAATATTTATTCTCAGCTTTATTCAGTAGTCATATTCAGTAATGCTCCTTATCCACTTGTCTGGATATTTTTAATATAAATACTCTCTGGTAAGAATTATGTATTGAACACAATAAAATGACTTATGGAACTAAAATTCTGTATATTAATACAAAAAACAATTGAATTAAACCAATTTGTACAATTTCAAATAATAAAAATGAGTTATATAACAAGAATCTTGATTCTATAATCATGATTTAAAATAAATTATTTGCAAGATTTTTACATCAATAGTTAATATCAATAAAGGTAAATATTTACCAAAATTAGGTGTCTTTAATCTGAATTTAATTACAGGTTTCAAATATTATTATAATATTAATCCAACACCATTATTACCTTAGCCACCACAATAAGAATTCATATTTTTACCATTATAAAAATTAAAAAGTAATTGTGGAGAAAAAATGTAAAATAATCAATTAATAATGATTAAACAACAATAGTGCTTTAATAATCTAAAGTGCCGCAAATGATTTTATCAATATTTTAATTTTTAAGTGAGTTTTAGTCGAGATTAAGACTAGATTAAGGAATTTATAACGCTTATGACAAACAATTTAATGAAAACATGTATTGATGAGAAATAAACGAGACACCACACAAATAAAAGTTGCATTTGGTTATGATAAAGAATAAAAAATTAAGAATTTATAAGGTAAACAAAATAAAAACAAATAAATATTCGGTTAATTATAAATACTTTTTTTTATTATAATATTCTTTTTATTAATAATTCCTAAATTTATTTTCAACCTTAAAATTTTGAAGATATTTTACAAAATGTGAGCTAATTAAAAACTAATTGGGAGCAAAATGCATAACTTATATAGAATTAATGTACATAAATTAATTATATTCCGTTTTTAAAAAGACAAAAATAAAAATCTGGGTAATTCCAAGCAAAATAAAACTGCAGCAAAGCAAAAATTGAGAAAATAACCCATCCCATAGCAGCACGAATTAACAAGTATACATAAGCCACCAAACATGGAAACTTGATAAGGTAAAAAAGAGGATCAAGGCAATAAACAGAATTTTGTTTTGTGTTTTGTTAAAAGATTGCTCTATGTTTATAGCACACATGGTTACATGAAACCATGATTCAGAATTTAATTTAAGATTTAACATAATACTAATATTACTCTATACAAAATGCCCATTAATGAAAATAAAAAACATTATATATCAGGGGTGACCATCGAGAAGAGACTCGCGAGCCACTAAATGTATTAATAAATATGAAAGATCCAAAATAAAAAGGTCATATTATTATATAATACATAAATTCATATTAAAATAATATTAAAAAATTTGTTTGTAAAAATGTTACTATAAGATGCTAGCAGCTAAAGTCTATGTGGCGAGTCGAATACGGTTCGCGAGACGCGGTTTGGCCACCCCTATTTTATATCATAATATTATGTAAATATTATGTATTATATATTACATAATATATATAATAAATATAATAATACATTATATATTATATTATATAATATTATTATATATTATTATATTATTATTAATATTTATGTATTATTATTATTATAAATTTTTCTCACAAACTTGAAACTCTTATCATTAGTCTAGGGATTTTTATTCCAGTATTAATAGCACATACTATATCTTAAACCTAATTATTAAGAAATTTAAATGTGTTATATCATTTGTGTGTTATTTAATATATAATAATTTATGTTTTATAGATATGTAATCAAAATACAAAATGCATAACAAAAAAAAAAATAAGTAAAAAATGTATGAAACTTTATTTGATGAACTGAAATTGTGAATTTTATCCATTTAACTATTTAACTTTATTAATAAAAGTAATAATTATTATTATTATTAAGCTGTATCGGACAGTGTACATACCTATTAGTGTATTTAGCTCATCTACATAAACAATAATATAATTATATATTATGTCATTAATATAATGTATCTATGTTTGGACGTTGATCAAATATAGTGATAAACTGATAACTGTTAATGATGATAATAGATAAATATTATTATTTTAAATAAAAAACCGACAAAATTAAAACCAATTATAATAATTATACTAAGATTCTTGAGACAGTGTTATTGATTTATTTATAAAATATATCTTACCATGTCATATTAATGACTTATCAGTTCCACCAAAGTATAAATATAGGTAGTCGTAAAAAAAGTAGTTGTTAAATGTATCATCTAACAATAGTATTTTTTTTTCTGGAAAGTTGAGAACTTAAAAATTATACAGCAATGTGTTCAATAATTTAAGATAACATTAATTCCCTAATAAGATAATGATTATCATTAAAACAAAATAGTATAACCCTAAACATTAAATTTAATATTCAATAAATAAAGAATGTAAAATTGAATCAATTAATTTACAAATATTTTCTACTAGATTTTTTTAGAACACAAATGTTTTCATATGATACACAAAAATATATTAAAAATAAAAATGCATAGGTATATGATATTTTAAATAAAATATATTATAAAATAATGTGTTTTAAAACATAATATGACATTAGTCAATAGTCATCACTCATTGGATACATATTTTAAAAATTTCATAAATTTTAGAATCACACAACCATTTACATAATTAAAATCATTGTAATATACTAATTCTTAAAATTGGAAAAGATTTCTTTTTTTTTTTAGGTTTTTTATACTTATATTAACATTACATAATTATAGTGAACAAAAAATTATATATACTGGAAAATTAAAATAATATAATAATCTAACAGAAAATAGAAAAGTAACAAGACTTAATTTAGTCAATTAAAAATAAAATAGGAAACAAAATCAGGAATATAAATTGTGTTTGGTTGATGAATTTTAAATCAATTTAAAGAATTCAATTTTAGAGGATGATTATTATTACAAAATTAATTATTATTTAAAAATAATACTTATAAAATAGTTCCAATGATATAGTAAGATTCAAATTATAAAAAAATATAATTAAAAATATATACTTCTAAAATTATAGATTTTTTATTTAAATAATAAAAATAAAAATCCTTTATAATAAACATAAATTAAATTATTTATTTGTCTTTTTCTGAGACATAACTTAAGCTTAAATAATAAAGTGTTTAATTATCAGTGATTAATTAGATAATAGGTTAACATTTAGAAACCCTGTAGTGTAGCACATTAAACAATTGTGGAATTATGTATGCATTTAAAAATTGTAATTTGTCAATTAATGTCTAAAATCTTTCTTTTGAAGTGGCAAAATCAGTGTCTTGCAAAAGTTGCAATTCTTGAAGTTCTTCAAACTTTTCATGATCTCTGATATGAGCATAGTTAGCAGATAAACACATCAAATAATGGACCTATTAAATATAATGTAATTTTTAACAAAATTAATAATATCTCTTTATAACTAGTAAATAATTACTTCACTGGTTTATCAATTTTATAATTAAACACTTATGTTTGTAAAACAACAAATAAATGCATAAGTTTGTGGAAAAACATATAAGGCCAATTTTTTGTATGAAAGTACAAATTAACTTATCAATTACTAAATATTATTAAAAACAATGTATAAGATGTATGATATTATATTATTTTGAAAATTATTTATGAAAACTATATTTTTTCTTAAGTCTTGAGAGACATAGTATGAAAATACATTTTGAATTTATATTATTGTTGAATAATATAAGAGCTTTTTTTTGGTTAGATTCATTTTCAATGTCATAAGTTCCTTAATATGTCTCTTGTTATGAATTTTTATTTTGTTTTTAAACTTGATGTTTATAGAAAATTCACAAGGATTAAAAAAGTAGTTCTTACCAGACTTATAAGTATCAAAATAACACCAAAAGTAGCCATCATAAACATAAATTCAGATTTTTCAACAAAATCTCTGCAGAAAAACTTTATTTCTCGCACTTCACATATCTTTAAATATTCAACACGAGTCGATTGTGGAAATAGGAAAACTAAAACACAACATTTTATTTTATTTTCATATTAATAGTTTAAATATATCATTCAAGTATTATCAGAAGTTGTACACTTACTAAATTGTGTTAAGTCAATACATTGATGATTATCTTGAACTTGAGTGCTAACACACATTTTCCAAAATATAGTTAATATAAATGTTGAAACTATCAGTAGGCCAAATACAAAAATCCAAAAAAATTGAAGTACGTAAATAATACCCATAAACTAAAAATAAATTTGTTTATATTATATCTAAAATAATACCTACAATTTTTATTTACATTTAAATACTTACAACAGCACAAGATATACGACCGCCAACTCTATTTCTCCATGCCTTATATACACGACGACGTGTTGCCCCTGTAGCCAGAAATCCAACAAATATAATCATTAATGTTATAGCTCCCATTCCTGCAGCTATTAAAACCAAAACAGTTTTCACAGTTTCAAGCCTTAAAAATGTAAAATACAAAAATTATAAATATTATATTTATACTAAAAGTTATTAGTAATTTATTAATCATTAATATAATTTTGAACACGACATTTATGAGCTGGGATTGGAACTTAATAATGCATACAACTTGAATTAAAAAATGTATATATTATATTTTACCAAATTAAGCATATTTTATATTATTTTTAAAAATGTGACATGTACTAGGTGAGAACTGTAAAAGACATACACAGTTTATATGTTAAATATGCACATTTTTCATTGTTTTTTTTTAATTAAGTTCCATTCCCTAGTATGTATAAAAATAGTGAAAAAATATACCAGCCAATATAAAGATGAAACACTTGATCCAACACCAATGCACTCAGTGTTACACCACGATACATTGTACAACAAAATATTCCAATACCAGTACAACATAAAAGAGCCGCTATTAAAGTAGCATATGGTATTCGTGTTGTACATGCCACTGAGTTGGTAGCTAAAAATATATAAACATAATACAATTCTCAAATAATATTAAGTACCACAATACAGTAGAATCTCGGTAATCTAGCCGTTCGATAATCCAAAAAGTCCAGTAATCTGGTTATATTAATCTATATTTATCTAGCAATTAACTATAAAATTATTATTATAAACAAAAAAACAAAAACAAATTGATAATTTTTTTAAACTGGTCCCATCAAAAGATTAATTAAACACAGTATGTATGTATTATAATATTTATATATATTAGAATAAAATACAATAAGGTTATTCATTTTTAATATAAGTAAAAATGTAAAATTCAATAAGTAAAAATGCGTTTTGATGTGAACCCTCCACTAATCCAGTGTTTTTGTTAATCCGGCAGTAGCTTGGTCTGATGTGTCAGATTTCCGAGATTCTACTGTAATAAGATTTATGAGGTTTTTAGGGTTACTGTTTTATTACTAACTAATAACTGCCTAAATACATTTTAATAACAATAATAAAACTTAGATTAGATAGAAACTAAAATTTTAAAATCTTCAAAATACTTTTTGCTAAAAAAGAAAATGTTAGTAAAAATAAAAATAAAAATTATTAATATTTTATATAATAATAAAATAATAATTATAACTATCACATCTTAGAACAAAAAATGTATTTAACATTTTTACCCAGTAAAATTTAAATGTAATAATTATTCACTTACATGCTGCATCACCAGCTCGTATCTTGTAACTAGAATGTAATGAATATTCAGAATAGCGTCCAAGAGTTTCCCTAGAGGGGTTATAATGTGAACTTTGCAAAGGCATCTCCATCTCAGGTCTCTGGAAACTGTACTTATTCATAGTTTAAAAACCTAAAATAAGATCATTCAAGAACAATTAGTTTATAAAAACAAATAAATCCTAATATGGCTATTTTAAAGAAAAAAATATTTTTGATTTATTAATAAAACATGCTACTATTAGGTATAACATATAATTTGTATTAAAAATTTGTTATATTTTTATATTTATTGATAATTGATACAAGGATTGATAACTAAAAAAATATAAGCAATTATGTAATGACATTTTCAAAATATTTAGATCAAATTCAAAGTGTTGCCTTTTTATAATTAACACCATATTCCTAAAAATATAATAAATTACAACAATAATTAAAAATATTATAAATAAATGAAATTATTTACTTAATAAGTAGGTAACATTGATATGAGATGTCTCAACTCAGAATTTTTTTCCATGTGCATTATGTATTTATCATTTTTATCATACGTGTCCACAGCGCCGGATTGAGACTTTTCTGCCCACCAAGATTTTAAATTTCTACGTGCCCATTCATAGAGAGATTTGATAAATTTTATGGTAGGCTAAAATTGTATTATATATGATAAGCTACGAAGACAACAAACCTCATATTCAATAATTTGAGGGTTTTTGAAAATGTTTCCCCCTAAAATCTTTAATCTATAGAATAATTACGATCAATTGAAATTTATTTTTATAAACAAGCATACAATATACAACTTTTATTTACTTCTACTATCGATTGATAATGCTTGAAAATTGAATAACCAATACACTATACAGCAGTATTATACAGTTGACGCATTTATTGTTATTAACCGTATATTTGGATCTATATTTTACTATATGACTACCTAAAAAGATTAGATTACATTTGTCCAAAAATAATAACGGCCCAAATTTTACGCAGCCCACAAAATTTTTTTCGGTAGCTTGCTAGTTTAATCCGGGCCTGAATGTCCATTATAATGACCTAGTCAATGACAATGTACATTCAACTCCTACTGTATAGCAAAGCAATTACCATTTTTACCTTTTTTTTATTGTTGTTTTGATTCTAACCCGGTACTTGAATGCAGTGTTGGTAAATGGTCAGTCATACATTATGATTGACCATTTTAAATTCATAATGCGACTCATATTGAGTTAAGAGTAATTACTTAAATACTATATTTTTTTTTAGTTTGAAAACATGTACTTTAATCTAACATAATAAAAACATAAAATATATTAGAATGCTATTATTTTAACCAAAAATGTTGTTTACAAGAATAACCTATTTGAATTAAAAAGTACAATATTATTGCGTATTTGTGTTCAGTTAATTTATCGTATTAAAATGTATACTTACGTCAATTAAACAAAACTCATCATAGCTATTACCGAACAAAGATTAAATCGTTGAATATGGAACAATTTGAAATGCAATTATAACTAAATTAAAAAACGGAATGAAGATATGAGATGCTTAAATATTAAATAAATAATAATGTTAATAAAACAAACAATAAATTAGGTGTAGTTAATTCAACTATTTACATTTTACTGTTATCAAGTATTGTTTTGTTACAACAAAAAAAAACGATAAATGATGGCTGAGGCGGTGGGCGGTGTCTAGCAATGTGAAAGTCGATCTGTTGGAGGATTGGAGGTAAATGTATTGCTGAAACTATGATTCTCGATGAGCGGGACTGACTGTTTGTAATTATTTACGTAGATTATTTTTAATTTTTATTATAGATGTGCCTGTTGACTATTGCCCGACACACTGCACACAGGTGTAATAAACTATAGTTGTTTTCGTATATTAATTAAAATGTACCTAGTTATTATAATTTATAAGGATTCATATTAAACTGATGGGCAGTGATGTAGATAAATGCTAATAGTCAACATATTTATGGTAATAGCCTAGTTACATTGTAATCATAAGTATACAAAACATTTTGTATGATTTTTCTATAATTATTTTTTTTATTATGGTCTTCTAGCCTGATGCCCTGACTGCTTCCATTTAGCTCATATCTAGAATTTTGTCTATTCAAATTTTTGTTCGTTATTTGCTGTTATTACTAGATTCCCTGTTTCCATTTTTCTATGGGCTATTGTTTTTTTTGTAATTATGCCTCTCGTCATATTCTGGGGCGTCATTTAAATTTTTTTTTTTTTTGGTACGCATAAATATTGAGCAGGCCACTATTCATTTTTTCTTGACATATTTGACATTATTAATATTATAGTTGTAGTATAATAATAATTATTAACACAATTAAAATAAAGTAAAATTACATAATATAAGCAGTGAAAAACCTATAAATATCTAAATTTAATACAAATTGAAACTTCAACAGTCAAATTAAATAAAAACAATTAACAATATAAAGCAACGCAATAAATATGTACAAAATAAATCAGTAAAATTTGTAGTTACTAGTAATAACCATACAACGGTTGTATTATGATTATAAAGACGTGATCAATCAATCAATTTTCAACTATCATAATATTTACATATTAATTTATTATTTTAATATAATAATATAAATACAATTTTTATATTTTTGTGATTTGGTCAAGCGGGCCCTGTGTGCATGTGCCTTGCGGGCCAAAAATTACAATTTAGAATTTTAGGTACGCAAATGTATACCCTGCAGAGTACCACAAATGACGCTCCCGTCTTATCAGGCTAATTTTAACAGGAAATTGTCTTTGAATTATTTACTTTTATTATTACTTTATTACCTACATAGTTATTAGTCGAATTCTAAACTGTATTACAGTATTACATATAGGTATCAATGATAAAAGTGACCTACTCGTACAAACCAGAACTACTTGCTTACCTTTTTTTTATAAAATGTATGGAAAAAACAAATAGATACCTAGTAATTCATTATTAATCATTTTATTATATTTCAAATGTTTTAAATTGTTTATAAATTAATTATACTTAATATTTATAAACTATTGACACACTTTTACGTAGCTATGTAAAACAAATAGTAAAAATAGTGAAGAAATAATAGTAAGAAAATAGACTGACTACAGTTCTAAGTCTCATTTGAATAAATCTTATAGGTACAAATGAATTAGTAATGATAGAATTTTAAATAATACCTTATTTATTTATTTTATATAGTCTTATGTTATCAATATTAAATAAATAATTACTATTATTATTGTTTAAAAAAAATTTAAGCTATTTAAAAACCTAATCAAATTATTTTATGGTATTGTAGAAACTAGAAGTAATATTATAATAATTGTTAAGTGATAAATGTTTAATAAAATAGCATTATCTTTGCTCAAAATTATTTTTTTTCATATTTTACAATAATTTTTTATTGAAATAACATTTAACATAATTATTACAGTGAGTTACTCAATGAAAATGTATACTTGATATATAAATACTTTACAGCATACCAACTTTTTTTTTAGTCATTTATATTTTAACATTCTAAAGAATTACAATTTAAATTCATGATACAAACCAAAACTTGTAAATATTGTCATTCACAATTTCTCCATGTATGCATGCAGTACTGTAGAATTAATTTTTGGTTATCTTGTTATATTCAAGAAAAGATTTTAAAATATGAACACACCAAAAAGTGCTAAAATATTGTTTCTCTTCTCTTTATTTTTGTTTATGTTTAAATATAAATGTAAAAATCTTAAATATATAATATTATTTCATATACAACTTGATTATGAAATAATAAAAAAGTTTATAATAAATATTAAATACAATATAAATGGGATCCAAAATTATTTCTTCTTTGCATCAAATATTACTTCATTGGTTTAACTTGTATAATCTAAAACACAACAAAAGTTTCATAAAATTAAAATAATATTATTTAAAAACACTGTAAATTTAATACTATATGAAGTAGGTATTTGCTCTTGTAATTACATTTTTAATTTTCTTCAATAAATTGTTAAATACCTATGCAATTAAAACACATTATCTGTACCTATTACTAACCTTGAGTATAAAATAATGTTGATAAATGTATCAGGATATGCAATATTCCATAATTGAACACATGGAATTTGTCCCTTGAAATCTTTAAGTTTATAAATTGTAACATTGTTATTATCTCCTAAAATATTAAATAACTCCTGTACTGTTCTAACAGTTACATCTTCAGGAGGAAACATATGTAATGATACTTTAACAGCCTAAAAATTAAAATAAGCAAATTTTTAAATGTTTAATGGAAACAATAATCATTTCTAAACTGTATTTTAAAATGATAAATAACATTTATTATAATATAGAAGTATAATATACATTTAAAAGTTTTTACAACTAATGTCAGTAATCAATTCATAGGTGCCCATAAGGAAAATTTTAGGGAAGGTCAAAATAAAAAAATTCTTAAATGTAAAGATAATAATATTTATTGAGTTACAATTTTTTAATATTTTTTGTCCAAGGAGGGGCAAGTGCTCTATTTTGCCCCTCCCAATGGGTGCCTATGAATGAATTTAATATAATTCATTATAAGTTCTGTACATAGTTTGCATATTATGTTTACTTAAATAAAATTATTCTACATCATTAGGCATCAGCATATTTAACAAAAGAACTGAAAAAAAAACACGAGTTCCTAAAAGCACACAAGTTATTCATTTATTTTCTTTTAATAAAAAAAATTGAAGTTTATAATAATCGATTTACAAATATTGTATAGGTTTTAATATTTTTGTTTAAAAATTTATCATGACAAGATTAAACAATTGAAGTGTACGGGTGATTGTAAAACCATCCGGCAACCAATAGATTTTTATTGCAATATATTATAATATGTATGCTGTTGGCATATAATTGGAAAATTTAATTTTTATGCAAATCAACTAAATGCTTATTTTAAGTCAGGCAAATAATAAAAATGGAGCATTTTTTAATGTTTTAAAAATTTAACTATATTTTCTATTAATTGTTTATTTCTATTTTATATGTTATATAAAAACAAACTATGTATTATTTATTAGTATGTAAAACATGTAAGTACCTATATGAAATATGTTTAATTTTATCAGTACTATTGTTTTAAAATTTAAATCATAAATTTATATTGGTAATTACTAATTAGTAATAAGTAATTACTAATTAAGTGTGACAGACATAGACGTTAGTATAAATATATTATATACCCTATAGTCTACAGTACAAGTAGTGAGTACTATATGTTTTTATCAGAAAAAAATAAAGGTTCCATAAGTTTTTACCTCATTGGTTAAACACAATTTTGCTACCTATGTAATTTAGACTATTATTGTAAGAAAGAAACAAAATGAGTCCAAATTCTTCAAAACAAAATTAACTTACTTGACTTGGAATTCGAACAAGATAGACATTAATTCTGGATAGATCAATTAATGTAGTTACTTTAACAGTTTTGAAATGTCCATAGTCAATAAAAAATACTTTAACCTAAAATTTGAAAATGTAAAATACATTAAAACTAGCAGATATTTACTTTATTTTCCAAAAAGAAATTATTGCATATGTTATAAAACTATTATATTTTATATTAAACACATATAATGTATACAAATTATTAGAAATTAATCAAATTAAACATTATTAGACTTATAGTAAAGTAAGTTTAAATTCAAATTAAAGATCTAACCTTGTGTACTAAATTAATAAAAATGAAATTTTTATAATAAATTACCTGATCATCAGAAATGAAAAATTCCACTTTAACTCTACCTTTAATATTTTGTTCATAGTAAGCCAAATATATATTTTTATAATCAATATCTCTGGCATTTTTAATACAAGGTCCAAAAAATTGATTTGATGAAAAAAGTTTTTCCAGAGATTTGATTAAATCTGGATTGAACTGCATGTAACAGTATCCATTTTCCATAGATATTAATTTCACTTCTGCAGAATCATATCCATCCTTAATAAACAAAAAAAAAATAGATATTTAGCATAATGAATTTTGCACACTGACATTCTCCCATTGGTTTTCTTTTGTATTTATAAGTTTTGTAATTAAACTGATATTAACAAATAATTAGTTTAGAGCAACTATATATGCAGAAAGGAAGATAATAAACCAATATGTTTAATTTAGTTAAATAATTTTACTAACTAGGATGAAAGAAGATAAAAGAATTAGTATTGATATGCAACTATATTGTTTAAGGAATACATATTTTTAAATTTATTTAATAAAGTTAAGAGTATTGCAGAGTACTGTTTGTTTTCTTTCTCTGGTCCACAAGCAATTGATAAAACATATTCACATAAAAGTTTCTAAATTGTTTTTTATAACAATTAAATTTATTTAAAAATTATAGAGAATAATATTTTTGAAGGTATATCATATGGATGTGTCTAAATAGTCTCAAAATAATTTATCTTCATTGAAATTTATGAATTATTTTTTTTTTTTTTTTAAGTCAAATAATAATAAAATATGATATCGATATATTAAACCCTCAAAAATATATTTTTATCGAACTTAAAAAAACATCATTTCAAAAACTATTTTTCAAGTGGATGTGGTAGAGAGATTTTTATAATTATATAATGGTTACATAGTAAAAAATAATGAAGTTTTTGTTTTTACACATTGTTAAAGAATGGTGAATATTACCGAGAAAATTCCTCTTTAGTTATTAGGTACCTGTGAGTTAACCTCTTATCATCGATCTATAAACAATAAGTAAATAATTTTGAATTTGACCAACTTCAAATTGTAGTTTTTATTTCTCTGAGCTTTGTCTACTGTTACAACTAATGAAATTGTCATTTGTACCGAGTTTTTAATTTGGATTTTAGTACTTGAGTAGGAAATTATATTTATAAGTAGTTGTTTAAAGATGTTGTTTCATTTGCTGCCTTATCTGCCATTGTATTGCCTTCTATATTTGAGTGTCCAAGTAGCTAGATGAATAAAAATTTTAAGATTCTACGTTTTAACTCAAGAGTTATTTTTTTGGATGAGTTTTGTAATGTCAGTAATGATTAAGATTTTATATAATATGTTCAATTTAGTTTTTAAATGTATTCTATTATTATGAGTACTGCTATTGCTTTAACTATGTGTATGGAGCTTTCGTTTGGCAGCATATATTTCAAAGTGATGTTTGGACATATGATTGTATTTCCTACTCTGTTCACGATTTTTGAAGGGTCTATTAAAATATACTATGATTTAAAATGTTTCAAGAATGTCCATTAAGTAATCTTCCATATAATATATAAGTTAGTATTTTCTTTTCTATAGTTTGCCAATTTCAAAGCTATATTTAATTTAAATTCCCACAGAAGAAAGTGGGATAAGTGGTAAAGTATGATTTTACTTTAATTAAATAATTTAATTTAATTTTTTCTTCAAACGCAAGTTTTTTATTTTATTAATGACAAATTTGACTATTTCATTGACAGAATTTTCTGTGTTTCTTGTGATTCTCACTACATATAGTAGTGCTTTTTGTGTTTGATTTTTATGTTTTTATGAGACTTACTTGACCTGAATACACCCCAGAAAAGACAGATGTATAGTCTTATTCTTGACTTAATACGCTGTCCAGTATATTTATAATGAAAGGTTTTTGCTAACTCATTGGGTATTGTTATCCTCTATGATTTTTGTAATATTTCATTTTATAAAATCATATAAAAAGTGATTTAAAGTGAATGCATTTTATTGACGTTGGAGTATGAGTTTAAGAAAAATAACAAATATTCTGATAACATTCTTCTCGTTTTTTTAACGTTTAAAACTTTCTTAAATTTAAAAAAAATAAATAATAATTGCTGAATAAAACAATATTAAAACGAAAAATAATTATAGTAAAATTTTATAATTTTACATTTAATAACAAAAAATATTGTATAGTAATTTGTTTGCTTATTTAAAAATAATCATATTTCTATTTGATTAGTTTTGGATATTTTTAAACTATTTTAACTTGAAATTGTGATGGAAATATGAATTCTAGACATTTATACTTATAACTTAAATTATCACCAGTTGATAAAGAAAAATTTAGTAAACAGTATATGAGAGGAATATATAACAAAATGATTGTATATAATTAAGTTTCAAAGGTTAATTTATTGAATTATTGATACTTGGACAAATTGCAATTAAATTCAGACTAAAGCATTTGAAGAATTATTAAAGTTAGGTTATACAGGGTGTGGGGTAATCAAACCCAGATTAAGGGGGGGGAGCCAAGGGGAATACGTGTGTAAAGGGCCCTTAGTTTTTTTAGGTTAAAATTACATTGAGTGATAATTTGTACTTTATATAGTACCTACAAGAATATTTTTATTTTCATTTTTTCTTCTTTGAACTAACAGGCGATGGGGCCTGTTAAAAAGCTACAAAATAACTTTTACATAAAAATACTTCATTTTATTTAAATTTTGTTTCATTTTATTTAAATATGTATTTTAATAAAAAAATAATCTGTTTTTAATGTTTTTATCATCATTAATTGTATTGTATATTTTTATTATTTTAAAAATTGTTTTCATTGATGGAGGCCCACAATCATGTATAGGTTCCTGAGCCCCTGAAGGTCTTAATCCGGGCTTGGGCATAATGGACTCCTATATTTCAAATAATCATTAGCGGGTTATTAAAATGATTAGTTTAAAATGATGTATTTCGCTAGGTATATTAGATTATCAATAAGGTTTTTATTCATCACCATGCCATGGTCTGGTGAACAATGTGGTTTTATTATCGAGGCATTTTTCAAAAATACTGTATGTGTGACTGCGACACAGAGAGCATTTCGCACTAGGTTCGGTTTGAATTCAAACGAAAGTGTACCATTTATTATGGAGATACCTCAAAGCTGAAGTTTTCAAACATGGTCTTAGAACCATAGAGGAACTAAAGGAGGCTATCCGTCAAGAAATCTTTGCAATTCCACTCAATATGCTGATGAGAGTGATGGAAAACTTCGAGAGCAACTCCATATGTGCGTCGCTTGTCAAGGCATTTACACAATATAATTTTTAAAAAAATAATTTTAAAAAACTTTACATAATGTAATTTTGAAAAATATAATTTGTTTTTTATATCTTGTATTTTTTTTTTTTTAATTCACCTCGGAAATGTGAGAGTCCATTATGCCGCACCCTGTATTTTAATGTATACAAATAATAATAACTTACTCTTAAAGTAATCGTTGGTGTTACTTTTTCATAAAATTTACTGATTATTATGTCATTTATATTCATCTTAGTTTCCAAATCATATAAAGTCACTGTAGGAGGATTCGTAATGACACTGTCTGGAATTAGAATACACTTGACATCTAATATTTTTTCAATTACAATTTCTTTGATGAATGGGAATTCATCAAATAGTTTTAACTTATTTAATACAGCTTTCATTGCCTGTAAAACATTAAAATTAAGAATTGGATTTTAGTAAGTATTTAAATAATAGTAAGTCATTTTGTTACTTTTGATTTATAAAATATGAGCTTAAAATGGCCTCAACAAATGTGCTTTTTTCATGATTTATTGGATATAGATTATATTATATTTAATATTTAACTACCTGACTACATATCTGAACAAATTTTGGATCCAGTGTATGAATTTGATTTTGGTTTATAATTACTGATTTTCCAGTGTCAATAAAAAAACATTTAATTAAGTTATCAAAAACAATACTTTCAACTACAATTCGATGCCACCTTTGTTGATGATACAGTGCATAATAATGACCAATAATTGGAATGGTATTTAATTGAGTTTGAACACCTGTTTTCATTCTGTTAAATTCCATTTGCATTCCTAGTAAATTACTCTGAATAGTAACAAATAATGGCATAGTATTATATCATTGTTTAATTAATAAGTTATTATTAAACAAAAGCTAGAAGATCCAACTCTACATTATGTTTATATAACAAAGTATTATTAATAATTTAACCTAACCATATTCTTTTAATACATATTCTAATAATAAGGGTAAAAATTTAAATTGTTTTGAGTTTTTTTAAAAACATTTCACTGGCATGTGATTTCTCCTTCGAATAAAATTTTGTTCAATAGAATCCATTATATGCTATAAGCTATAAAATTAAAAGTTAATTTAGCTATTATTTATCAATTTATCTTTATTTTTATTATTACATTTAAAGGCAAAAACATTATCTAGGGCATCATGGATGCTTTTATTGATATTTTTACTTTAAAATGTTATTGCTCCATGTAAGTATTAAAATATGCATGCAATAATTAAAAATTACCAAGCTTACTGAACAATTGATATAGAAAAAAAAAAATAATTAATTTATTAAATCTTTTAAATTAGGTTATTGTTATTAGTAAATAGTTTGATTACCTAAAGAACAAATAGCAAATACCACTATTGTTAAACTTAAATTATTGAAACGCATATAATTATTAGTCTTAAATAAAACTGATTAATCAATATACTCACATTAGTATTATGATCTTCCAATACGACACAAATGTTTGAAGGGCTAAACACAGCAGTTACAGTTACAATTTTCTTGCATTTACTTTCAAATGTATATTGATTAATTTCCAAGTTAGTCTGATCATTTAAATCTGCAGGTAGTTGTTTAGGTTGTATTGGTACATTAAATTCCTAACATACAATAATAATTATTACAATTAAAATAAGATTTTAAAATTGAACATTAAATATTAAATTAGTGTTTTATATTAGTAATCCAATTTTTAAATATTATAAAACATGAAGCTAGGAAGTTAATAATTTATCTATTTATTTTAGTACATAGAAAATTGTGAAGTAGTTTGTGTTAGAATTTTAAGCTACAACCAATTAACGAAAATGTATGTTTAAATAGTGTAATGGTTACTTATAATAACAAATTTTAAATCATAATTTCATTTTATGATAAATAGAAATAAAACAACACCAAATTCATTGAATTCATAAAGTTTTTTAATTAATATTTACTAGTTTACCGTATCACGAATATTGCATTTTTTTGTGAATATTTCTGATAGTTCCAGAAACGAATCTTCCAATGTAGTCTTGTTTTTTACTTCTTTGTTCTAAAAAAAAAAAATTAATTACTATAAATAAATATACCTTTCACAATTTATTATATTAGTATTGAAGGATATAAATGGATTTGCATAATAAACTAGGATTCCAATTTTTAGACTTATGTATATATCTAACTATAAGAAAATTTGTCTTTTATGGGTATATGCAAGTTTTTAATTTACTGTCACCACAAAATAGTATGTAATACACTGTATATACTAAATTTAAAAAATACCGGTCAAAGCACACTATAAGTGATTGATATTGACAATATTAATTTATTATAGTGACAAGTAAAATCTACAGATATTTAAGTAGTTAAAAATAGTTTTGAGCATATTTATTGCTTGGCTTTTATTGATCAATATTGAATATAATATATATAATATTTTGCATGGCACGCTCGAAAAAAAAGGTAATTCTTAGTGTTCAAAAGGTTTACACCCATGGTAGATTAGACCTTACATTGTATAATGTATTAAAAAATGTTATTATTATACTAACCTCAATCTGATCAATACATTTTTTTTTGTATTTTTGTAATCGATCTTGAGCATAAACTTTTGGTTCATCTTTTTTTCTGAATATTTTAGTTTCCTGAAATAAATTAACATTAAATCTAGTTGAAAAATTGTATTTTTTATGTAATAAATTACGTATGAAGGTCTAGAGCCTAAAAAAATACTTTTGTTTTGCAACTACAAAACATCTGTAGAAAAAAATTAAATTAAATAACAGTTTCATTTAATAACCCAATACTTATAATTTGAAAAAAAAAGTATTATCTGGTAACCAATTGTTTTAAAATTATATCAGTCATAAGTTTTCTATGTATATATACCTTAATATCTTAAATTGTAGTTGTTGTAATAATATTGTAAACTAGTATTACAATATTAGCATGCAATATAAATAATTAAGCATATGTAAAAAAATAAATGAGGCTTTGCCCATTCCATAAAGTTTATCAAGATCAACTACTTATGATTAATATATTTTATATAGATACTGATTACTCAGCTAATATATTTTAATGTAACAAGATTTAACCTATTTCTCAGAAACTTAATTGCATTAATTTATATTATACATAACAAATAATTATAAACTTTGATCAATTATACATACATAATTTTTTTTCGGCAATCCACAGTTATTTTGGTTGGTAGGATTTATATCAGTTGTATGTTTTTTTAAATTATCGACTGGTTGTCTATTTTTTTTCAACCTATATTGCTAAAAAAATAACCATAAAAATATTTCAAATAAAGATATAATTAAAAAATAATAAATTCAAGTACTATAATTTAAACTAACAATTTATTAATTTTAAACTATAAGCTATTCAAATAATAGCTAAAATAAATTATAAATGAATAAACATATTATAGTAAATACTTCATTAAAATATTTACTCAATTAATAATAATAGGTAATAGGTATCTGTACTATAGCAGGGATGGCAAATCCATGGCACGCAAAAAAATTAAAGGGCACATAAAGATTTTTACTATAATATATTATATACAATTATAGGTAGGTATTAGGTAAACATATTCAAACAATTTTTTTACAATATTGAATATAACATTCAATATTATAACAATAATATAATATTTTTTATGGCACGCTCTGAAAAAAAAAAGGTAATTTTTGGTACGTAGTGTTCAAAAGGTTTACCACCCCTGTACTATAGATATAAATATTTATACAAACGCCTTTCAATTAAAATGTATACTATTACTTTAGCTCTGTATTTAATATCATAGAATATAAATAACATTTAAAAAAAATAAAAAAAATATAAAGGTATTTTAAAAATCTAAATTATTAAAAAAAAAAAAAATTGATAGCTAATAATATAAAATAAACTAACCATGGAACTGTAGCAGCCGTTATAAGTATTATTAATTTTTTTATGTGTAACCACAGCAGATGACTTTGATTTTGATTTACGTTTAGACTAAAATAAATCAGCAACAATAAAAATTACTTACAAAATTATTAGAGACTAAGTATATATACTATTTCAGTGATTGGCTATGTGATTGGCATTATCAATGATGATTTTAAAAAAATTCTATCACACATTTTAAAATGTGTGCCAAATTCATTGACTATTTTATTGTTTAAATTAGAATTGACATTAAAAGAAATAGTAGGATTAATGATAAAGAATTGAAAAACAGGAAAATCACATTTAATGAAATTGTATAATTTTTAAAAGGATTTTAAATATTTGCTTATACAAAAACATAATAGGTACTATTATTTTTGTACTACCTTAGTTTTTTGTTTGCTTATCATTTTTTCTAAGTGTTGAGTCTTTCCACCACTTACTACATACACAAATGTGTTAATTCCTTTATTTTTTATTTTAAATACTTCTTTGAGAGACTCAAGAAATTCTACTGCGGAATTAAATCCTAGATTTCGATATGGTATAGGTTCACCAATTAAATTATAATAATCAGCTGAAATCAAAAAAATAATTTTTAAATACTATTGTTTACAAAAATATATTTTATGGGTAGGTGAAGGTGAATTATTATTATGGCTAATTGCAAATGTTGCAAATGCATATTTATGTACACCTTTACTCAAAAATAATTAAGTCGATATTACTGTTACATTTTTTTTTTTTTTTTTTACCTAATAATAGTAAGTGTAATAAAAATTGAATGAATGTTGTTCATTGCTTCAAAAATATGAAATATTAATCTAACCCAACCTAAGTACCATCTAATCAAGTGATAAACTAAAATTAGATACAACTCCCAATTGTATACAATTTTATGTTTGTACTATAGAAGAGTTAAAAGTTAATTATCTATTGAAAAAACTGTCTAAAAGACTGTGGGTATGGTAAACTGTGAAATAACCTTAGATGTAATAAACTAATAACATTTATATGAAAGTTTAATTTGTTTATATTAAGTATCAATAAAAGCATTTGACAATTTTTATTTATTTAAGAGCAATGAAATAATGATTATTTCAATTTATCAAGTTTTAATTGATAAATTTCAATACATGATCAAAAAGACTGTGTGTGTAGAATCTCATGAATATTTGTAATGTGTCTAATCTAGGGTTAAATAATTTCAAAAGAAGTTTTTCCAAATACAAAAGTATGCTTTAAGATTATCATAGCAGTTTTTAATTCAAAAATCGGAAATCAATTTAAATTATCTCATGCTGGTATTTATCATAGAATAATTTAATATTAAATAATAAAATACTTTTAAAATACAATTTCATAAAAATAATGTTGTTCTTAATTTTTTAAATAAACTTTTTTATAAATCTATTATATAGTGGTGGATATGTTTTAAATTATGTGATTTCATATTTAATTATTTACTACTACCTACCACTACTCCACAATATATTCTAATATACAGAACTTACTAATAATGTTGAAATGTAAATAAATTGTGGCCGTAAAAGGTTGGGACATGACCAGATCTTATCATAGACATCAGTGCTACTGTTAACCCTTTTGAAAAATTTTCAAAACTACATCAAAATTGAGCTTTTTGGCCCGCACTTGGATATATATATAGGTAAGTAAGTACTCATTATACATTAATATAATATAGATGTAATATAAAAACCACAAATAAGGTTATCATCTCATATATTTGACATAATCTAGAAGTCATCAAGAATCTATATAATAGATTCTAAGTGGAGCAATGAATATATTGGTTTCAAATGTTTTAATTCTTGTGCCTGACATCACATTTAGTCATTAAAACCAGTTAGAATCATTAAAAATTCTCCAATTTTCGACATCAAGTGTGATTTCTAGTAGAAAATTGGAACTAAGTACTTTAGAAATAAAAATAGTATAGTTATTTAAAAAAAAAACATTAATACATTAAAAAAGCAGAATTTTAAAAAAACCCAGTTTTTGATAAGTACGATTTTGTTATTTTGAAATAAAACTTTGGCAAGAACTGTTTACCAAATATTTATTTTAACATTTTTTAGTCATGATACAATTTTCAAAATATTTTGTATATTGTTATGTTACCTTTTTTAAATTTTTATTTATGTATAATAAAATATTTATTCAAAATTAAAGTAAATTAGCTTTAAAATGTAATACCAAAAAGATTTTTTGTATACATTTATATTTAAAATACCTATACACTTAAAATATTCTTTTTTGAGTATTTGTTTTTTTAACTAGATGTTAAAAAAAAAAAAGAATCGACTTAATAAAGATTTATACTCTAACAGTCTAATGAATAATATTACAATAGTGTAGAGTATAATAAATAATAATATTTTATTTTATTTTATTAATTTAAAAGCAACAATGAATATACATTAATCAGTTTAATGATATGTAAATACTACATAACATTTATCATAAACATAACATTAATATGTATATTATTATACCTAGTATAATATTATTGACAAGTTCCTTATACCCTGCCATGGATTTATAATATACTGTGATACAACATGAAATGTATGCTATCTTTTATAACAATATTATCCACAAATTTCATAATTTTGGTAGATAAATAAGGTCAGGTATTTATAAAGGACTGAGATATATATATCTTAGTCCTTGGTATTTACTAATCAATAGGTGTTGAGTTCAGAAGGTACGTCATATATTAAAAATATTACCACTTCTTTCTAAAATTTTAATGAATTTCTGCTATTACTACCAATATCAATACCATTGAATATTTGAATATTATAAAATTTTAGTAAAAAATCCCCAAAAAAATCCTACCATTCCTGTTTATTACACACTATCTGTAATGATTAAGGGATTTACACATTTTTGTTTAAAACCACTAGGTTAACTGATGGCTCGTTTAAGTTTTTTATGATACTTGTTAATAATTATATAATAAGTTGAGTTTAATAAATAAAAAAATCATTTTAAAATAAAGGCATTATACATATAATTTAAGTTTTGTCTTAAATATTTTCAAATATTTCTAATAAACTATTTTAATAAAATATATTTTGAATATCCGTGATTCAAACTGATATTAAAATCAATGTAATTAAAACAAAGTTACCTAAGCATTTAATTATTGTTAATTAGGCTAAATTATGTACACTCTTGAATAAGTATAAGTACATAGGGCACTATAATACTAATTATATCTTCCCAATATCTTCAGTATTTAATACTTACATTCAATGCAATTTAAATGCACACCGCCTTTATTTGATGTGATGGTGGCTTTTAAATTGGAGATTATCTCATCAATTTCAATTAAATTTGACATCGTAGAAAATTGTATAATAACAACACTTAAACGTCAATTAATTGCAGTATTCAATATTATGCTATTTATACGTAGGTATAGTATTAGTATTAGAATACTCGCAATAAACGACGATAATAATTGTTGTTATTTAAAAACAACGTAATAACAACTACACCCGAACTAAAATCAAGAAAAGTTACATTAATACAAACACGGACCGGTTACTTAGAGCTTATCAATAAACATAAGTAAATAGTTAATACTGACGTCTGAAAAACTACGGTCGATACAGAAGTTGAAAACCCAAAAGCATGCTTTCTGCTGGAATGCTGGATCAATATATCACTTTAAATTACGTTACGAAAACAATATCGAATAATTATTATTTACAGTTAGGTTATGTAATTGTGTTCGTGTGTGTATAGTATACCTACTCAATGACGTTTACTGTGGTATTCGTATGCCTACGTCGAATTATTGTGTAGCGTTTAAAAATAAAATTAAGTAAAAGCATGGTATTATCAACACTTAACAATATGGTTGTAAACATTCGAAAAATCGTTCGCAATCGACGATAATCGTAATCAATAAATTCATTTCAAATAAAGTATTTATAGATTTATAAATATTAAATAGTGATGTGGGTAAATATTTATTAATAAAATCATGACATTTTATGTCAACTTGGGATTTTTGAATCATTACACAATAATACCTAGATATTGAAAACACAAAATAAATATTATGTTTGTTATTTTATTTTATTATCACTAATCGTAAAATATGCTCTAAAATAGTAAAAAATAAATATGCGCTTAAAATTACAAAAATACAAACTATGCAAAAATATGCACCATTAACTTTTAATACGTTTTTTTGTAGTGCCATGAAAATATTTTCAAAATTAATTGGTAATAAATTGAATAGCCACAAATAAAAACATGCAAATGCAACAACTTCCTAACTTTACAGTTATATAATATATTATATTGTATCATGGTGTGTCGTGTCTCGTGTGTGTACTTCATTATGTATATTTTTATAAGCAATGAGTATAATATGCAGAGCCCCCGCAAGGGGAGGACAGAAGGAAGGGCCCATGGTACTGGCGTTCATGCAAATAATCACTTCAATGTAATATTATATATTAAAAAAATTGTTTAAAATAAATTTTTTTCGGGATTCAATTAATACGATTTTAAGAATTTTTTTAATCAACTCGAAAATAATTACTTGAAAACAATCGATCGCCTATAAAAGTTATCCCTCTCATCCCAAACTAGTACCTAACTGAAGTTGGTTTATTTATAAAACGTATACACGTACCTAATATTTTTGTTCGTAATAATTTAGATGTGTTATATTTAATTATATACATACATTTATAATGAAAATATTTAATAAGATCATTATGTTACGTATCGGTTTTTTTGCAGTGATACACATCAAAAAAAAACCAGTACACATTGAAACGTATAACAAATTTGGATGTTCAACAAGAACTTCCGGGTTTATATTATTTTTATAAATTATAAATGATACGGGCGTACCGGCGCACCGTAATATTATTAAGTTACGTACCGACGTCAAATTTCGATACGAATAGATTCGTATCGCAGTCCGCAGATGTATTTTAACGTATCGTAATATTCTCGAACACTCGAGTCCGTTTTCAGAACGTATCATCCGTATCGATACTTATTGTTTTCTTCCTTGAAAATCTTAAATAAATTATATATATTATATATTTAATATTTTTCTAAAGTTTCTAGTCATATACTCATATTATGTTAATTGTTAGTACTAATTTACATATTATATCGTTGTATAATAATCATATAATAATTTTGCGTGAATGTGCAATTCTACTCATAAAATTATTTATTAATTTATTAATATGCCTATGGTTCTACACTGTCACACGCATTGATATTTTCAACGGATTTACTTATAATAATTAACCAATAAAAAACTATATTATGAACAAAATGCCGTATAATCTGAAATATTATAATTTATAAGTAATATAATAATATAATATACTTCTATACAATAACTGATAATTTGTTTCATTCTAGTTTTTACTACGACCGCGTATCGCATTATACGCATTGTACGTATATTTTATATGTTGTTATTTTTTTCAAGATTTTAACTTAGCATACATTTTTATTGTATACTATGTGTGGCGACGTGGCATACGTAAACGTTATGGCGTCCTCTTACTTCTTATACATAATAATCACGGATTTAGATCCGTGGATAGTGATCGAGGCTACTGCAACTGACTATATTTCCGTTGCGGGGACACGGTATCCGCACCGCAAATAGGCTTTAACAGTATTAGGTAACACCTGTAAGATACTTAGAAATAATACGAGTGATTTACATGAAATGAACCATTAGTAAGATATGCAGATAACCAAGACCTGGAGAATTTATTGATGTTTAAGATCAGAGAAGGAGATCTGATGTTTGAATACCTATACTACAAATACAAAAGATCAGGTAACAAATCTCTTGATAGTGTGAGACATGGTAATTCCTAATTTTTAACTAATGAGGGGGGGGGCTAAGTTGCTAAGTAAATATCCAAAAAAATTCTAAATAGGCTTTAAATTGAATTCAGGTAGTTCTTTTCTTTAAGTTATTAAATTTTTTACTTATTAATTAAGTGTAAAAATCTATACAATAACATAGGTACCTATCTAAAAAACAATGCTTATTTTCTTAATGAAAGTAAGTAAATTATATTTATTCATTGAAACATATTTAAGAATAAACCAAATGATATTATTACTTGGTATAATTTAAAATGCATGTATATAGGATGATCCACTTAACATAAGATATACTCATTATTTCAAAATGTATTATCAAATAATTGTAAGTCATTTTTAAAAACTAAACTTTTATCATTATTATTTTTTAAGATTTTTACTTATTTGAATATTTCATAATCTGCAGCAATATATTATTTGAAATATTAAATTAACATTTAAGTATATTCAATTTATTTTTATTTATTGAAGTATTTTAAAAAAAAATGTTACTTTAGAATGAGGAATTAAAAAAGTAAAAACAATGATAATGACAAAATAACATATTAAAGTTAATACATTTTGAAATAATTGTTTTATATTGAATGGATCACTCGGTATGCTTCAGTTTACAATTTTATTAATATTAATTTAATTATAAAATATTATAAATTCATAATTAATCATTTTTTTAGAGAGTAACAGATTTGGAATAAGCCCAGAATCAAATTGGGATGGTATTGACAGGTCGAATGGTTATGAACAGAAATGGCTACTGCAACTAAATTCTCAGAAAGCTGTAGAAGATGAAGCATACAAATGGAGCTGTTCTGACATGTGAAAGAATTTGTGTACATTTATTTTTTATGTCAATTATAATTAGCACTTATAATTTTATTTTCATGTTTATGATTAAATAAAGTTGTACTTGGCTTCTAATACATTTTCTCAGATCACTATTTTTAACAAATAAGATTCTTAGATAGGTATTCAAGACAGAAATATTTTAAGCAGCATTGATACTTGTAAAAAATTTTGATAAGGCCATAAAATAATTTACTAAGCAATAATATCTAGTTAATAAAACAGAAAATTTAATCATTTTAATAGTTTGTATTTGAAATTTTCTATTTTTTACTTAGGAAAATCATTAACTATTTCAAATCAATTTGCATCATCTTAATCAAATATTACCATTGGATTTTACATAATATAGATTGCTTACTGGCTGTGCATTACATTCTAGTTAATTTATTAAAAATATATACCAAGGTATCCACACCACAAATAGACTTTAACACTTGTAAGATGTTGTGTTAGTATAATTATTAGTATATATAATATATATATTTTTTTTTTTTGTAATTCAATGTAAGCTTATAGATTGTGACAATTTGACTATAATATATAAAAATAAATCGAAGATTTAAATATGTTACTAAAATATGTTGGAATGTACTCTACTTTTTTTTTGTTTTGCTAATATAACACTTAATTTTTATGTTATACATATTTTCTAACTAGTACTATTACAATCTGTATCTAATGCTAATATTATATAATAATACGATATACATAATTTGTTTATGAGATTTTTGAAAAATTGAAAACCTTATTTCAAATGATAATTATGCTTGAAAATATTCTATTTTTATTTTACTAATAAGACACTCAATTTTCATCTATCACATTTGTAACTAGTACCTAGCATTAGAATAAAAATGTAATATAGGTTATATCAAAAGAGTAATATTACTTTATACAAATTATATATAAAAATGAAATTTGCTTTAGCAAAAAACCACCCAATTTTGATAAAAACGATAAAATTTCCATTTTTTTATAGGTATGTTTTGTGTTTCAAAAATAAAAAATGTAAAAATGTAAAAATAAAAAACAAATTTCTATAAAAACAAATTATAATGTTTTTTACTTATTATTGAAGTGTACAAATCTAAACAATAACATATCTAAAAAACAATGCTTATTTTCTTAATGAATGTTAATTAATTATATTAAAACATATTTAAGAATAAACCAAATGATATTATTACTTAGTATAATTTAAAATGCATGTATACAGGGCATAGGCGTGCGCAGTCTCCGGTTTCAGGGGCAGCAAGAGATTAATTTGGCCCATTCTTCAAATTCACCGGTCCATAGTTTTACTTTTTTTTACTATTGGGTATTACAATTTTAATTATATAGGTTATTTGTTTTTTTTTTTTTTTTGTAATTTAATGAAACCTTTAATAGATTGTGGCAATTTGACTATTATAAAAAAAATAAATCTAATATTTAAATATGTTATTATAAAAAAAAATCCTTAAGGCCTGTTTCACATGGACGCATATTGTACGCGACGTATCGAACGTGCGCGTTTTTAGTTTACATTAATCAAGTTCATAGGCGCCACTCCGACGGTGGTGCTTTTTGTTAGCCAAAATAGCGCATACGAACTTAACCAATGTAAACTAAAAACGCGCGTGCACGATACACGTCCATGTGAAACGGTCCTTAATATTAATTATAAATAATAAAAATTATATTTTTCTACATTAAAAATATACAAATTTTAATTGCTTATATTTTTTTAAGGATGAATGAGAACCATTCAAAAAAATTCTGGTCTAACTTACAAATTATAATAGTATAGGTAATCTCAATAATAAATATTATTATTCATCTATATTCTATCTTGAATTACATATTATATCTAGAACATAAATAGATATATTTATTAAAACTCCTTTTATGATATGCATAGGCAATAGAAAATACTCAATATTGAGATCGTGTTTCTTATCAGAATTGATAAGCGCCAAATAAATGGAAGATATCAGATATCTACACGACAACACAGTACACAAGACTGAAGACAATCCCAAGTCGTGTTTAACAGACATTTGAATCATAGGCTTATAAATTAACTACAATAGAAAACATGTCAGAAAAGGGTGAGTAAAACATTAAAGAATTATACTCTATAATACTTGTATTTTTCTCTGCGAAAGAAGACGTTATAACTGCATATTATGTTGTTTCCATCTTACGAACATACAACAGTACATTTTCGTTCAGCGGAATCAACATTTTTATTGTTAGCAATATTTCAGTGAATTTACCCTATTATCAATCTCAAAAGTAAAATTAATATATTCTGGGACATCGCATAGGCTTTTATTGTTTTTTTAATTTTTAAATAAGTTATAGTCATGTATAAATTTAAAATGCTCAAAACTCACGTAAAAGTTAAAATATCAATAAAAGCCTATGAAATGCCCTAGATAATATTAACACCTTTTAGTTTAGTAAAAAAAAAAACTAACTTATATTGCTAACAGCTTAAAATAGAATACGCTGAACACAAATTTCTTATATTTTACATTTGTAAGATAGAAACAACCAGACAACATACGCGGTTTTAATGTTACATACAATAAGTACTATTTTTGTATAATTATAATTAAAAGATTATTTAAAATTTTTCTCTACAATTACTTTTTATAATAGTAAAATTTAAACTATTAAATAAGTAGCTAAGGTAATAATAGTATTCGATTATAAAATGTATCACTTGATTTATAAATATTCAAATATAACTCAACGGTACCCCAAAAAAAGCATCATTGTTTTTAATGCAGTGTTTTCCAACCTTATTCCTTTGCGGTACATATTTATCCGTGGCACACTTGTCACTGAATTATATATATATACATTTTTTTTTTTTTAATAGACATCATATTAATTATTTATACCAAAGTAGTTGTTTATCATTTATATTACTAGCAAACAATTTAAAATGGTGATATTATTTATAATGAAAAAAAAATATTTTTATTATATTTTAACCATTTACCAATATTTTACGTAAATGTTTATTAATAACCGTGAATAGAGGTCTCACGGCACACCGGTTGGGAAACCCTGTTTTAATGTAAATAATTAACATGATTCATAAATGTAATTTATTGTTTAAAATTACAAATAAAATATTAATAAAATTTATTTTATATTTTCAGAGACTAAAAAAAAGGTGATATCCCAAAAGGATTATCTAAAAAAGTATCTTTCAGGTGGAAAGAAGAAAAAAGAAAAAATCAAAATTCAAAAAAGGTAATTTTAATATGACAAATATCATTAGCTTCATTTTTAAATATGATTTAGTCAATATGTATATTTTAGGTAATATTTTTGTTAAATTTTGCATATTATACAAATAGCTTTTTTATTTATTTATTATAAGATTAGATGTTTACATAACTGTAAAAACTAAAGTAAATTAAATCATAAAGAACTTAAACTCATGAATCAACTGTTGAAGAAAGAAATAATAAAAATTACATTTTGTTGTTACTGTTGTAGAGTACAAATTATTGATGACAATGATTTTGATTCTATTGAAAATGAAACGTGTGATAACATTGGATTTGATACAATTGATGAATTTGCACCTCAAATAGTAGGTGTTATTGATGAGAGACCTAAAGATGTTAAAACATTAGACACTTACAAAAATAAAAATCGATGGAAACGAATAGGTGGAGATAGTGACGTTGAAGAAGATTCTACTAAAATTGACATTGATCAAGTTAAAAATTATGTTCAACAAATAAATAAATCAACTTTAAACGATCTAATAAAAGAGGTATATAAGTTATAAGTTTAATCACTAAATAAAAATTAGTAAATTATAAAATATTATTTTAAACTTTTAGAAAAACGAAGACTCAATAGAAAGTGATATGCCTATTAGACGTGACAGAAAAACTGGTAAGAAACGAGATCTCAAAAAAGAAAAAGAAGAAGAAAAGAAAAAAGAAGAAATATTAAAAGAGCATAAAGCAAAATATGCTGTATGGGGAAAAGGGTAACTGATTAGTACATCACAAATAAATTATTGATAAAATTAAACTTATTATTAAATACATTTATAATTTTAAATATTTCGACTAAAGATAACCAAGATATGATTGATTAGTGATGTAACTAACTTATACAGACTGGGTACTAAAACATTTTTTTTATATATACTTAAACTTATAGAGTAAAACAAGTTAAGGATGCTCAGGAACAATACGAGTCTGATCTACATGAAATGCAAAAACCATTAGCAAGATATGCAGATGACCAAGACCTTGAGAATTTATTGAAGTCCAAGATCAGAGAAGGAGATCCAATGCTTGAATATATTACAAAAAACAAAGGATCGGGTGATGAATCTCCTGATGGTGTAAGACATGGTAATTCCTAATTTTTAGTCTTTTTAATTAATTAGGCTAAGTAAATATCCCAAAAAGTTCTAAATATGCTTTAAATTGAATTCAATTAAGCTACTACATTTTTTACTTTATCATTTAAGTGTACAAATCTATACAATAAAATTTCTAAAAAGCAATGCTTATTTTCTTCATGAATGTTAGTAAATTATATTAAAACATATTTAAGAGTATACCAAATAATATTACTTGGTATAATTTAAAATGCATGTATACAGGGTGATCCACTTAACGTAAGATACTCATTATTTCAAAATGTATTATTAAAGAATTGTAAGTCATTTCTAAAAATTAAACTTTTATCATTATCATTTTTTAAAATTTTTACTTATTTGAATGATATTTCATATTCTGCAGCAGTATATTATTTGATAATATATTAAATTATCATTTAAGTATATTCGATTTATTTTTAATATTTAAAGTTTAGTAGAGTGGAGTAGTGGAAAATTATTTTGTTAGGTACCACTCTACTCTACTAATTTAAATTTAAATATTTATCTACAATTTAATTGTTATTTATTGAAGTGAGGAATTAAAAGAGTAAAAACAATGATAATGACAAAAAAATATATTAAATTTAATACATTTTGAAATAATTGTTTTACATTAAATGGATCACTTGTTATGCTTCAGTCTATAATTGTATTAGTATTAATTAAGTTGTAAAATATCATAAATTCATAACTTATCATTTTTTTTTTTATTTATTATGTCTACATGTAGAAGTAAGAGAGTTTCGAGGGTTTTGTCCACCAAACAGGTTTGGCATACGTCCAGGATTTGCATGGGATGGTGTAGATAGATCGAATGGTTATGAACAGAAATGGCTACTGCAACTAAATTCTCAGAAAGCTGTAGAAGATGAAGCATACAAATGGAGCTGTTCTGACATGTGAAAGAATTTGTATATATTTATATTTTATGTCAATTATAATTAGCACTTATAATTTTATTTTTATGTTTATGGTTAAATAAAGTTGCATTGGCTTCTAATACATTTTCTTAGATCACTATTTTTAACAAATAAGATTCTTAAATAGGTATTCAAGACAGAAATATTTTTAAGCAGCATTGATACTTGTAGAAAATTTTAATAAGGTCATAAAATAATTTACTAAGAAATAAAATCTAGTTAATTAAAACAGAAAATTTAATTATTTTAAGAGTTTTAACTTGATATCTTTTTTTTGTATTTAGGAAAATCACCAGCTATAGTTTAAATCAATTGTTTACATTATCTTTATCCACATTGTTACATATTGTTATGAATACAAATGTATTTTTTTATTTCATATGCAAAACGATACTGAGCGAGGGCGATCTGTCAGTATATATCAGGGGTGGCCAACAAAAAGGGACTTGCGAGCCACCAAATATATTAATGAATATGGAAGAGCCAAAATGTATATATATAAAAAAAGGTCATATTATTATATAATTTATAATGCATAAATTCATATTAAAAATTTTTTTGTAAAAATGTTACGATAAGTTGCGAGCTGCAAAAGTCTATGACGCAGTTTGGCCACCCCTGGTATATATTTTATGATGTAGGTATGTATTAATATGTATGTATTATATAATATATATTGTATATAGTTATTTATTTCACTACTTTAGTAGTACAGTAGGTTTTATTTTTTGCCGAAAACATTTCATTAATTGTATTATTAATATTCAATGAGCATTTGAAGTTAGAATTTAAAAATCACAAATATTTTTAAGTTATTTTTTTATCTAGTCAAAAACTGATGAAATATTCAATTTGTACAACTAAGGATCTAGAATTTAATACAAGATTCCTTATAAGTATTTCTTACTATAATCCAAAATTCTATACAGTATGTTTTTGTTTTCAATATAAAAGTCATTGATATGATACATTTGTATATAGGTATGATGTATAACAAAATATTACACATCTTGTGGTTGATCTTAATCTTAAATAATGATAATACGTTTTTGTTATTTATCTTATATATATATATATATTGGTTTATAATAAAACGATGATGATATTTATTAAGGTCGAGAAAAAAATCATAGCAACAATACAAATAAAACATTTAGCAACTGTATTGTAAACAATAAATACAATACATTATTGTCCGTAATACACAAAACAAACAAATGAATTTTTTAAACGTGTCTTGTCGCTGCTTTGTCTGTAACGTAGCCGTGATTTTGTAATGACAACTTTGGCGGAGCTGGCGACTTTAACTTCGACGGATGTTGTGGCGGTAGAGTCTCCGTCGACGTCACCGAGATCAACAACTCAAAATAATTCGCAAACAATAACAGCTGCAGACGCGTCTGCGGCATCGTCGTCGTCGGTGGAGGTGGTTTCCGTTTCGAGGCAGACGTCCGATTTGGACGAGATCGCGACCATCTCACAGCAAATCCGTCGCGTGCTGGAATGTCCAATATGCCTGACGCTCATGTCGGTCATATCGTGCTACTGCCCCAACGGGCACGCTGTGTGCGAACCGTGCATGCTGACGCTGCAGAACATGAACAGCGCCATAGATAATCCCTGCCCGCTGTGCCGGACGTTGATGGTTCAGTCGTCGGGCACGTCGGCTACGGTCGTCAAACTGACCGAGTTGTCTACTCTGGTGAAGGTGGTATGCTCCAACTGGCAGCACGGGTGCACCGAACTGATTCCCGTCCGGTACGTAAACGATCACGAGTCCCAATGCCCGCACACGCCGACCGTCCGGTGTCAGGTATCCATGTGCCAGTGGCTGGGTATGTACGAACAGTTGTTCGAGCACGTGTCAAGTTCGCATCCCGGCGTCATCGTCCGGACTGTGGTAAATGATATTATTAAAACATCGAAACTATGTATTTATTATATATTTTACTACCTATACTCCCTCCGGCGTATAACTGCCACGATGGTACAGACCCGCCGAAATGCACAATCTCACTCCTCTAGTTTACACGAGTATTGCGTTAAACACGCTACTGACGTGTGAAAAAGGTTTTTCGTTTTTTCTCATCGACCGTAATTATAATATTACTAAAAAAATAAACAATTATTTTAATTATTTTAAACTCACACTCGTGTTTTCAGCAAAACCAACTGAAAGTGGACGATTTAAAAGACATAGTTAAAAATCGACGCCGGACATACCTGGTCCAGTCGACGTACGGCATGATCTGGGTGATAATGTCCCGGATCGCTCGGTCCCGCATCCAAGTGGCACTGTTCATGGTGGACAACCACCGTAGCGAAAAGAATGACGTTGACAAAGTGCCACCGGATATACAGTACCGTATCACGTGTTTCGACGAAAACCACCGCTTAAGGACCAAAACCAGGACGAGAGTGATTAACTGGAGCACATTATTGCAGTCAGGAAGCCAGAACATTTTGACCGGAATGTACACGACGTTCCGAGTTATGACGATTGATCACATGGTGATAAATTGGTTTCAATGCCCGATGAACAATCGAAATCGTACCTCGGCCACATATTAAATCGTGAAAGGTTTCGTTTTTAATTATTTAGATTTTTTAAATTATTTACTTTTATATTACTTTTGTTCGTGTTTTTTTTTTCGTGTTCGTAAAAAACACGCACACGCGTCGAGTGTTCTTCCATTACCTACGGTTGCTCAGCCACCGAAGTATTAAACCTGTAATTTATTTTTTTACTATACGTTTGACGTGTGTACGTCCTCATCTTCGATCGTGCAAAATCGCCGCCACCGACCCTCGGGAGTTCTGTGTGTGTCTTTGTCGCCATCAGTGCGTTCGAAACTAATGTATACGTTATTATTTATTATGATCATATGGTATATGCCATATGTGGTCAGTCTAGTGGCGTAATTACCGTCAGAAGGATATAAATAACTTATCTATCCACTGTGACATTTTTTTTTTTTTTTATGAGTGCTTACTGCATAGGTTATATTTTGTAATATTTTGCAGTATTGTGCTTATTTTTTTAGCACAGTACACAATTGAGCATAGAAAAATTAATATAATTTAAAGTATTCAATGCTCATAATCTAATATAATTTAATATTAACTGAAAAATAACCGAAACCGAAAATATGAAGTTAATAAAGTATTATTGTAAGAGGTAAGATTACAAAGAATCAATTGATACATAATTTAATATTATTTATATACAAACCTATATCATTGAAATATTTTTTATAACAATTTTATTTTAATAATAAATAAATATTATACATTTAATATGAAAATTAGGTACTTATGAATATAAATCATTTATCAAACTAAGCTGTTTAACCTATTGGCTATTGTTAGACATTCATATACTTTAATGTATAATTTTCATGTGTAGGTATATTACTATATTTTCTTTACTGTAAATATTCTTTTGTAATAATAAGAAAAAAATCAGAATGATAAAAAATGTAATTTAGCTTACGTCTATCATTATAATATTATTATTTTATTTATTGGTTTTTTTACTTTTGACATAAATTTAATTTAAAACTATAACAACAATAATGTAATGAAAAAAAGACATTATTGATACAATCATTTAAGTATTCCAGGATACTGGATAGTATATAATATTATATAATATAATACATTATCATATTTTTAATATTGTTTTTCATTTTCGTACAATAGAATACAACATATTGAGTTTGTTATAAACATTATAACTTTTGGAAAAAAAACTTTTATTTTATCCGATACGGTTTTTATTTCATGCCAGCGATTTTTTGAATACCTACATAGTATACATTATACATACATAGATGATAGTCTACAGCTGACTATATATTTTAAAATTATTTAATATCTGATGATTATATCGAAATTCTAATACGTGGTGTCTTATAATGGATATATATAATAGTATATCATATATAATTATTAATATTACATTAATATTTGGTTTCACCTTTCACTTTCACCATAAATTATATTTAATAATAATATTTGTACTTTTGTACATTTTTCTCCTTTAACCGCTTTTATTTCGAGCATCATTTTGAAAATCGAAAAATGACCTCTCTAAAGTACCAGCTCAAGATATTACCTTTCAGAAAATATGCTACACTTGTACTTTTGAGCAAGTTTAGGGGGAGAAAAAGTGTTTACAGAATAAAAAAGAAATAAACATCATTATAAAACCAATACATTTCTCGCTCAGCTCAGAATTTAAAATAATTTATTAATTCTTAATAATTTATAATTTAAATTAAATTAAATTAGTTTTTTAATTATATTTTAATAAATTAATTTTTAATTGGATTAAACATAGTATAGATTACTTACTGGCTGATGGCTTTGCATTACATTTTAGTTAATTTATTGAAAATATAATATACTGTTTATTTAGTCAAAATAAATACAATTAATTGATGTTATTTGTGTAGGAATTAATAGTAATAAAATGTACATTGATGACAGCTGTGTACTTTAAAATTCGATTTAATTTTCTAATACATTTTTATTGGTCTTTTTGCCATTTCAAACAAAAATTTAAACAACTAATTATAAGATTATTATGAATAAATACTTTGTCGATTACACATTAATGTGGTAATGTATTAAATATTTAAATGTATTATATTATCAATAAATCCGGTTGATACACCCGAAACGAATTTATCAGGTATTGTTATTAATAACGTAGACCAATGATCATGACAGCTATCTTTCGTAGATGAATACAAAATTGTGGGAGTGCACGAAGCAATGTTGACTATATCCGTGTACCTATCTTTAATGTTTATGATAGTTCCAAACACGCTACAAAATATTATAAGAATATTATCAGTGGCATATTTAGTGGAAGGGGGGGGGGGTTCTCGTGTTCAAACCCCCCTCCCAGAACAAAAAAAAAGTTACTTAATTTTAAATAAATATTTTATTACGGATTTTCTAATAATTTAACGATGTAGATAGACCGTCTATATAACTATCTAAGACAATTGGGTTGTTTTGGTGTGGAGTATCATTGCGTTATCATATCGATATCCGCGACGCATAACGCGAAATAATTTCCAGTTGGCCATCCGGATACGCGACTTCAACAAAAATAAACGACCAAGTAAATAAAAGATTTAAATTATGGATTGTGCCCAATAGAACCAAGTCCAACACCAAAGTCGTACAAAATCATAAGAATACATCACGTTATTATTTATCAGTCAATGTGTGTAAAACACAACAGGTACATATAGCAACAACAACAGTTGGTCGTACAGTTCCGAACGTAAAACACGTGCGATCTGTACTTATGCAACATTCATAATGCATTATTATTATTTCACGTCATGGGAAATTTACTTCCACGACGGTCTGGTCGCGTTGATCAACGACAATGAAGGCCGCAAATTGTTCTCGGACTTGACATCGGCAGCTCTCTGCACGGGTTCGAACAGTCTGCGGTTGTTTAAGGCAATCTTTTTCGTAGTCGACGGCCAGTAATTATGGACCAACAGCTTGTTCAGGTTGAACGACCGCCGCAACAGTTGCGTCTTAGTGGATTTGACGCACAGGGGCCAGCGCCTGTCCGACGCGACAACGGCCAACGATCGGCGTCTCGACGTCTCGCCTAGTCCGCCAGAACGTGACCGAGCCACCTCCTCCTCTGCCTCCGACACCATTTCCTCGCCGATCGTCGACGCTGCTGTGACGTCTCCGTCCGCCGAGTCACTGTGGTGGCCGTTCAACACCACCAGATAAGGACGAGTATTATTGCCGGCCGGCACCGGGTTGGCCTTTCGGTAATTCCTATCGATCGCCTGACCTCGATTGTTCAGCATGCAACGAAACTGATCCAACTGCAGTGCGTGACATTTTTAATTTTTTTTTTTTTTTGTCAATATAAGCGCGTTAGAACGTCATGTAGGTACATACAATATACATATTATGTGGATTAGGTACACGGTACATAATAATAATAAAAATTATTATTATTAACGAGTTTCTAACAGGCGTGTGGGTATACATATTGTTTTTACACATGACGAGTGACTGACGAAGAAGGGTATATAGGAATATCGGTCAACATTCCTATCAAGATGGACGATGGGTGGCCGAGTGCCCGACACATTTACTAGTGTATTATTTTATATAAGTTGATTTATTAATAATATGAATGTTGACTGTTGTTAATATAACAAAATTTATTTTTGAATAATTAATAGGTGGTGGGTTTGTCGTAATAAATGTTTATATCCCTTACAGAAAATCTATAACGTTAGATTGTTGTTTTAACGTGTCCCACGCCTTTTTAATGTTTTTAGTAGGACGATAGCTTGAAGCATTGAATTTAATCTTTTAAAATAAATGCTGGAAGGTAGGTATACTTATCAAAAACAATGACACATAAGAAACGTCATCTCGTTGTTCCCGGTTCTTACTGAAAGCGTAGGTAATATTATTTTATTTTTTTAAAGAAATGCGGAGGTGATAATACGACATTACCTATAAGTACATTTTTTAATAATTAATTGTACTTTTTTTATTCGACTATGTTTGTAATATAGATCTAACTTGGGTATAAAATTTAATTTGAATATAATATAATATATATGTGTGATAGATACCTGTTCACGATTAATTTCGCTCGTTTTAGTAAAAACAATCCATTGAGTTACGCCGCACTCGCATCCGCGTTTATCAATTTTTCCAGTGTATGTAAAATACTCAACAGGTTGGCTATGAATCAAATGGCTTAACAGAAAAACGGGTATTATAGATGTTTGTCCGCACGTTTTTACATTATTCAAATAAGTAGTTATGTGATCGATGCCCTGGTGTTGGTTCTCTGTGACCTATGAAATATCAAATTCCTAGGTATCTTAGTATCTATTGTAATTTGTAAATAAAATAATGTATATATTATTATAATAGGTAGGTACTCTAACTATTATTAACTATTAATTATTCATATTACACATGAATATTGGTATAATAACTACTTAAAACTGTTAATAATTTAAATACCAGAGTAGTTGCATTTAATATAATGAATTCAGATATGTGTAATCAATAATAGCATAGGTAAATATTTTATAATTCGGACTATATACTGATATGGTACCTAATATTAACTACTACCTAGTATTAAGTATTAATTTTCTATTAAGTAATCATGTAAAATCAATATTTGCCCAAGACTTTGCCACACAAATCCACAGAAATACGTCTATGTATTTACATAACATTTTCATTATTAAAGTAACTTATATGTTTTTCAGAGGTAGGTTATAAGTAAAAATGTATAATTAATACTGCTTTACATAATTTAGTCGAACTGTGCAGTAATTAGGTACTAATTTGTATTGTTATTCTATTTATTATATTATGCGTATTGACTTTTCTAAAATATACGAATGTACAAAAAATGTATGTAAAATTGTTTTAAACTTATTCTTATTCAGTTGCGTCGTTTTGGGAGTGGCAACGTGGACATTTGCCCCTATCTAACTTTAAAAGCAGCTCGGTGGACCAGTGTCGGCCTGTACAATAATCTGCAGTATTTAGAAGTATAAAAAATTATAAAATAAGTGAAGTGGGAATGGTAATTTGATAAAATGTAAGTAAAAATAAATCATAAAATACTAAAAATAGTATTATATAATGTCGTCAGAAACTCGGTACATAAAATACCCTATTCTTATTATACATATATATATGTTATATATGGTAAAGTATGAAAATCGGCTAATGTGAACATTACCCATACTTATTGGATAAAATAAAAATATTATTTGTAAAACGTTATTTTGTACATTAATCGGATAATGTATACATTATTTATCTTTGAGTAGATAAAGTGCTTTGATAAAATAAAATATCAATTGCGATACAGTTTAAATTAAACTACTATAATTAGACAGAAGTAAAGGTTATCCACAGAATGTACTTTTTGTGATTTTGTCTATTAGCAATGATCAATACTGATCAATACACTATACACTCTTCTTCAACTTAACTCAAGAAATCAATTTTCTGTACGTTCTAATCTAATCCACTGATTTCTTGATTGGTACTTTAAAAGTATCTGCTACAAAAAAAATCGTTGCGAAAATAACTAATGCACAATCTCTTTCCAGTGGTCAAGGTTTTAAAAAATATTTGTGCAAGAATAAATGTTAATTAAATAAATATAAATATAAATCTGCAGCTGGGATAGTTTACAACTCCAAATTCCATCCGAATTCGAACTGTTTCAATAAATAACTATACCTATTTAATTTTTCAAGTTTTTTTATGTATAAAATAATAATTTAATATAATATCTAATTTATTTAATAAATAATTTTTTTTCGGATTAATATGATTTAGTTTTTTTCTACTTTATACTTTATTTACAGCACACTGAATAATGTAAACATTGTTTATATTTAAAGTGGAAAATGTACACATTTTTCTGTTCATATGGATAAGGTATATATATTACCAGTATAATATGTACACTACCCGTTTTCATACTCTACCCGTATCATATACACATAAAGATGAATAATTATATTTTAGTTTATAACTGTTCACATGAGAAACTTAATAGAATATAGGTACCGGACTATCTAGTATCTACCAAAGTCGTGTGCAAATTAATACCTTCTTGCAAAGTACTTATCTATATAATAAATAACAGAAACATTTATAAAATATGTTATTAAGTACTTATTTGGGTATTTTCAAACAAAAAAATGTATAATTATAATTATAAAAATGAAATATTTAAAATATTTTATTAACATTTACAGAAAAAAAAGGAATGGTAACAAAAAAATTCGATCTACTTAAATGAAACTTAATATTTAGATAGTTAAATATTTATCATTTAGTTATAAGTTAGGTAGGTATTAGGTAATCATTAATAGCAGGCGTAAGTATAAAAGCAAAATTAAAAATAAATAAAATATTTCTAGTGACAACACACTCACTAACGAAGATAACGTGAAAAACAATCTGCATTATATTATTATTTATAATAATAATAATAATAATAATATAGGAAGGTATCTCCTATTCAGTACTTATATTATTTACTTACGTCAAATAAATATGCCAACGTTACAATACCATTTTTTATTGAGCCAGCTTCAACAATTGACTGACACGACCCTTTGAAAAATATTAAATGCAATTCCAACTCGTGTCTAGAGAAAAAAAAAGTATGTTAATAATGTATTTAAAAATCATCATAACATGAATAGATAAAATACTAGCCTACCTAGCACTCATATTTATTTTAATTCTCAATTTATAAATCATCAGAAACTATAATGTTTTATGTGTTTTAAATACTTATAACTGTTACAACCGCAGATCTATAGCATAGATATAGTCATCATATAGAACTATGAGGTACATAAGATACCCTATATAGACTATAAGTAAAGTTATTATTATCAATTATAGATAGGTATTCAATATTCATTGTTTATTATGATTACCTATTATAATTATTATTATTTTTTTTTTAATAGCTTTTTGCATTGCAATTAAAGCTCGACAGTTATTGCTGTATAAAATTAAAAATAAATTATACCATTAAAAGTAAATTATTGAATTGAGGAAATCGCCCTCTAATATAAATGAAATTATTTTATTAATGGCAAGTTCCAAATTGGAATTAAAAATGGAGTAGAGATTGATGGAGATATTTAGTGATTTCAGTGAATTAAACAAAATTACGCATTATAAGTGTGCAAAACAGGGCATTCTTAAATAGAATGTAGTAGAGGTTTTCTGTCAAATGAAGGATGTAGGGTGAAGTGTCGTTTAAACTTTAAACCCAGTTTGTATAAGAGTATGAGTGGTAAGGTAAAAGTGTGTGAAAAATAAAAAGATAGAAATAAGTAGAGCAAGAAGAAATAGAAAACAAAAAAAAAAAAAAAAAAATAGAATTAGTTTGTCAAACCATATTGAGTGAAGTAAATTCGGAATGATGTTTTTATTTTACAATATTCATAGTTATAGTGTGTTATTTAATAATGCTTTGATAGACACATAACAGATCGTTTGTGTAATTTGACCACCTCCCCTCTGTGATTTAAACTTGGATGCTTATACAGTGCCACACTGGTAACTTACAAGTTAAAATATTGGCACCCAGTAAATAATAGGTAAGGCTTTTATTGTTCTCAAATAATTACTATTTTAATAGGTAAACGGGAGACCTATTTAAGGATCCTGTCCGTGTCCTGTCTCTATTATAAGGAGTTGTATATAGGCAATGTGCAATTTCATCGCCACCATTAGTGGCCTTGCGTATGACTTTATTGTGTTAGTCGTAAATAATAATAGTAATGTTTAATTATTAGTTCACCCATTGACTGGTTATAAAACCACTAAAAAATTATATTTTATTACATTACCTATGTTACCTACATTATAATAAATTTTTTATCACAAATATATATTACAATAATGTTTTTTTCGAATTTGATTACTTTATAATTAAACTCGCATGCATTTAATCATTCAATATTGTCAGATTTTTGTAATCAACAAGTCAAGTGATAATAAATCAAACGTATTTAATATTCATCAACAAAAAATAAATGATGAGTAACAATAATCGCGGTTATCCATATGTTGACAATTATGCAGCAATCCAATCACGATTCATGGAGTGGCATTCACAATTTATTTTGAATGATCGTTTACAGATCACCTACCTAGTTACCTATACAGATTAATAGTTATTCATAAAGAAATTTATGATAATTCTCGTTAGATATTTTGATGAAAATTATTTTTGGGTGGTTGCGACCACCGTCGCTTTTGACTGAAAACGTTGATAAAAATAATAATTATTACTGCCTTGTCATAAAAGTCAAACTAACGGTAATTGTGTATATTATGACGTATAATTGGGGAAGTAGGAAAATTTATAGGCACTGCTATCTGCTCTACCGGCAACTGTTAAGAAAAATCCCAAGTGCGCGCCTGAATGTCTGATACTTACCCTCGGCCGTTGACGATGTGTTCATTGACGACATCATCACCATCACTGTTCGTCCAGTGGAAATGCAAATGAGAAAAATTGTACTTGCCTTCCAGGTTGGCACCTTCGATGTACGGCTGTCGATCGGCAGCCCACAAACCAGTCAACGTTACTATATATTATAATAATGCACGTTATACACAACAGAACACTATGTACTATGTAGGTATAACAAGACGTATAATTAGACAAATTTAATATTATGGTAAAATGAATATCCTTGGTGCGTTACAGAGGTAAAAATTAAACATTTAACCTAACCTAACCTAGCAGTTTTCAAAAAAATCGAGAAAAACAAAAAAAAAAATGACGGATAAACGGAAATTTTTACGTAAAACCAGTTTTCGACCAAATCGATTTTTTATGGTTGTAATTCAAAAACTTATCTCTGTAAATACTTGGCATTTTCACTAAATGTTTATATTAGTATATCATTTATATACAGTCAAATTTTTAAAATATTTTGAGTTTTATTTGTGCTACTTAGTACTTATAAACCATAGAAATTTTCGATTTTTATGAGATTTTTTTTTTGAAGTGTCGATAAAAAAATTTGGATGACCAAAAAACCTTGAAAATTTAATACAAAGTTCCTTACGAGTTGTTCTCATTGTAGCTAAAAAAAAATTAAAAATCGTTAGTCACAATATTTTTTTATAAGCGTTTATAATTTAAATTTTTATGAAATCTGTCGAAAACGCGAAAATTTGCAAGTAATTTTGAAGTTGAAAAATCATAAAACTTTTTGTGTTAATAACTTAGGATTATAAATACAATACTAAATTTTTTATAAGTTTTCCTTCAAGTGTCTATAGAAAAAACTCGAAGCATCATTATAGGAAAAATTTTAAATGCGTTTGAATTTTAAATTTTTACAAAATAGCGTAACGATAACGATTTATCCTCAAACGATTTTAAATATTTGTTATTATTCAAAAAGTATAAGTATAAGTCGTAGATACTTGAAAATTTTACTAGTTATTAAGATTAGCATTATCTTTATATAATTTAATTTTCAAAATATTTCGCTTATTTTAAAGCTATTTATACTTTATAGGCATTTGAAATATTCTTTATTGTTTAGTTTTTTTTATTATAAATATCGATAAAAATTTTTTAGCTTAGTAAAAATACTTGAAAATTTAATACAAAGTTTCTCAAAAGTATAAGTCTTATAATGATTAAAAAATTATATGAATACATAGGCACAATTTTTTTTATTAGCATTTGAAGTTCAAATATTGACAAAAATTCGTCAAAACCATGAATATTTACAAATACTTAAGTTCTTTTATAATTATTGTAAGCCAAACTTGTGGAAAATCTTATATTAAAATATGTTCAACTCTTAGCTACTTATACAAACATTTTTATGAATTATACCTTCAAAATAATTTGCAAATATTCATGATTTTACTTAACTTCAAATGCTAATAAAAATAAATTGAGTTTATATATTCTTATAATTTTTGAATCACTATAAGACTAACGTACGAGGAATTTTGTTTTAAATTTTTTAGTATTTTGACTCGGCCAAAAATATTTTATCGATATTTATGAAAAAAAAAAATAAACAAAAACGAATATTTCAAATGCCTATAAATAGTAATAAAATAAGCGAAGTATTTTGAAAATTAAATCATGTAAAGAAAATGTTAATCTAAATAACTGGTGAATTTTTCAAGTAGCTACCTACTTTTTGGATAATAACAAATATTTAAAACCATTTGAGGATAAATCGTTATTGTTACCTACACAATTTCGTAAAAATTTAAAATTCAAACGATCATAACAATTTTTCCCATAATGACGCTTCGAATTTTCTTTATAGCTATTTGAAAAAAAAACTTAGTGTTAAATTTTTTAACCTTATATATAAGTACAAAAAAAATATGTATAAATGTATACTCAACTATAAAATTACATGAAAAAATTTTCGTTATTTTAAAATTTTGATACGAAAATTTAAACCTTAAATGCTAATAAAAAAAAATTGTGAATAAAGATTTCTGAATTTTTTTTTATTGTTATAAAAAAAAAACAAGGATTTACATGCACTGCATTAAATAGCACAATAATCCACATAATATGCAGTAAAAGTTGTAAAATTATTTAATAAATTTGCAAAAAGTAAAAATTAAAAAAAAAAAAAAACAATAAAAAAAAAATTTTACACATTAAATTGTTATTTAATATTTAAATAGGTAATAACTAATAATGTACCTATTTATTAAATATAAAAATAAAATGATACCCAACAATAATAACTCGACTTGTCAATAATATACTTATAAATTCATAATATTTATATAGAATACCTACCTACTTGCTAATGAGCATAATATGAATCAGTCAGTCGCGAAATGGCGTACGCTGTAGAAACATTTTGGAGACGTTTTACAAATGTTTTGAGTACGCGTTTAAACCGTTTAAGACGCGAAGTATTGAAACATATGTAACAGGAACACATGGTAATTGTAGTAGTGACTACGAGAGTACTGAACTACTGCCGAGTGTCGACAATGTCAAAATTGAAGATGGGGACATGCGATCCTGGTAGGTAGGTCTCAAATTCCAGAGGTTTCATGTATTTTCGTTAGGCTTTTACATATACACGTGATATCAGGCCGTTCATATCATGCGTTTTATCGGTAAACAAATATAAAAATGTTCGTATTCGGTGTGAAGCACGATTTAAGATAGTACTATCTTAAATCGTGGTGTGAAGAGATTAAAAAGCGCGCGAATCATTTTTGATTCAAAAAAATATATTTTACAAAATATATTATATTACTCTTAATTGATTTTAACGAATCTATATAATAGATTAAATTTATAATTTGTAATATATGTACATGAATAATATTTTAAACGAAATAAGAATCACTCACTAGCAGGACACACTCTAATGTGTTTCAAGAACGACATGAATTAAACAATGCAGTTCATAATATTGTTTTAAGTACTAAAAAATAAAAATTATAATTATATCGTAAATTAGGTAAACAAAACTTTTTTATATATTATTTTATTAAAATATAGTTCGCTTTTTGTTACAAAAATGTATTTAAATACGAATAATTAAGCCTTAAGGTAAGTTTAAGACTTATGAGTCATAATAGTATTTAAAATTTAGATGACCAGAGTGAACAGTAGTAAACTATCATTTCGCGAGGTACATTTAACTACACCATGGTGTACACCACTCAACGTAAATCGTCATCAACCGTGTTACAACATTCTGAGGTCCTACTAAATAATATGTTTACTATCTATACTTTTAAATTGATTGATTATTTTTATACCGACAACATAATTAATATCATTATTATTATTAATTCCATTACTGTTGTATTTATTATTTAAAATAGGTACTCGCATAAAAATATTTTATTTATTAAAAAATAGGTAAGTTCTATGTATCAATATAATTTATTGAAATATGTACTTTACTTATAATATTTTAAAATAATTAATTAAACAGGTATTTCCGTTTAAATTTGATTATGTTTTGTAACTCTGCAGAGTGTACGACTTCATGATTGGTACTTGTGGTATTTTAATTAATTTAGTAAGTACCTACCTCCTACCTTATATATTATATTCGATAGTTTTAATATACCTAGTCATATATTTAGTATATTATTTAAAATAATGGAAGACTCTTCCATGTTTATAGGTTTAATATTAATTATTTAATAATCACAAAATAACAAAAATATATTAAAGATAATAATTATAATACACTTAAAATTTAAATATCCAATATTCCAAAATCAAAAAAAAAAAAAAAAAATATAGGAACTTAACAATGAACAATTTTTAAGATTTTTAGTGAAGTTTTTAAGGAATACAATTTTTGAACCTTAGGTTATTACTTAATTGTATATTTCAGAATAATTGTCATGTATAATATGATAATATATAATATATAATTCATAATATAAAATATAAATTCATACATAATAATTTAAATATAAACACAAACAAATTTATGATTTTTCAACTGCAAATTTACTTGCAAATTTTCCTGATTTTGACATATTTCGTAAAAAATTGAATTATAAATGCTTATAAAAGAAAAATTGATTAACTTGATTTTTGTTAACTACAATAAGAACAACTCCAAAGGAACCTTGTACTAAATTTTCAATTTTTTTTGATTATCCAAAATTTTTTTATCGACACTACAAAAAAATTCTCAGTAAAATCGAAAATTTTAGCTGTCTATAAATAGTTTATAAAAAATCAAAATATTTTAACAGTAACCTAACACTAATTTAAACATTTGGCGAAAATTTCAAGTATTTAGTGTTTAGTATTAAGTGATTAGTTTTTGAGTTACAACCATGTAAAAAAAATCGATTAGGTCGAAAACTGGTTTTTCGTGAAAATTTCCGTTTTTCGTCACCTTTTTTTCTAGTTTTTTTTTTTTTTTTAATCTGTTGGATAATGTTTACCTATAATGTACCAAAGATATTCATTTTTCCACTGGAAACCACCTCCGAGGTTTGAAATTGAAGCATTATTTCGACTAGTTATACTGTACACAGACACGAAAAAAAAACACACATCATTGTAATATCAATACATTCATATTCATCACTTCGTTCAGAATCTAAAATTAGTATTTTTTATGTTTTTACTGTTTTAAATTTTATATTCCAAAAAAATATTATTTCTCGAACTATTTTCATACATAAAAGTCGAAATTATGATGACTGATGAGTAGGTAGTTTTTGCATTATATGTACCTTTTTAAAGTTTAGGTGAGCGGAATAGTAGACCAACATTTGAGGAGGTATTTCCGTAACACTTCACTCCGCTAACCAAACTTTAAATACTTAAAATTTTTATTAGGTAGTCGAATTTCGATTTTTATGTATCAAAATACTCCGAAAAATATATTATACTTCGGAGTATGAGTTTGAAAATACATATTATTATTCAACAATGAAAAAAAAATATTATTTTATTTCTATTGTAAATTACTTATGAAAAATATTTTCAAAAATATTTAATAGATTTAGAAATAAATAATGAGTGATGTTTGATTAAACAAGCATCTTGTGTATATAAATAGGTAGTCATCCTTGCATTAGTCACTAAAATAACTTCAGTTTCCAATGTGTTTAGTAATGACGTGTACACGTCTGACTATAAATGTCAAATACTTAAATATATTCAAAATTAAAGCCCCGAAAATTGCAGTAATCTTTATAATATTTCTTAGTTTTGTAAATGGTGATTGTAACCTTACCAGTCAGTCCGTTGTTTTGGAGCATAGTTTTTTTAGGCAATGCATCAAAATACCGAAATTCCAAATTCGGCATCGTTACCACAATCATGTCGTCGGTGTTGACGGCTAACGGCGACATGAGCATATCGTCAACGTCTCTCTTGTACATTTCCCGTATTATTCGTAATTGTAACGATTCGATTCGTCTATGTATGCGGACAATATGTGTAGACGTGTAGTAGATTGTATGGCAGTAACAATGTTGTGCATGCGTGTTGTACAAGAATAAATTGCTTAGGTATATGAATCCAACTAGTAAGTATAGTAACTGTGCAAATCTAGGTAGGTAAGTGAGTAGATCAGTATGTTGAACACTGTCAACAATTGATTTATCGTAAGCTCACTATATTTGGTTAACAATGTTATTAAAATAAATAGGTAACAGATATAATTTATAAATAATTAACTCTTATTTCAATTTGATGAACATGAACTTTTCCGTTACCTACAGTATATTACATCACACAATATTTTACCATTTCCTATGTTAATTTATTATCATTATTATATGATCCTAACCTATAGCCTTATTATCATTATTATTGTAATAAAATAAAATAAATTCATTTTTACCCTGAACACATTATAAAATTTTGTTCACCCGAAAGGCCGAAAATAAAACATTATAAACTTTATATTTAAAACAATAAAAAAATATTTTATATTATTAATTTATCATTTATTAAGTAACATTTTAAGTTTAATTTATCATTAAATATTTTAGATTTAATTTTTACCTTCAATTAACATGTGTTGCTTGTATACGATTACGTGATCCAAAGCATGACAATTATAGTATAGAAATTTAAGTCAATACTTTAAAAATCATAATGTAGGTATAACTATAATATCTATTCAATGTTTAAACAAAATAAATCTATATTACTTAATAAACAAATAAATCTATATAAATTAATAAACAAATAAATAATTAAATAATATGCAATTTTAAGTAGCCAATTACATTTATATTCATTAATCCTTTAAATCTTGTTTTTATTAGAAATGTATAGAATAAGTCCCATATGATATCTAAATATCTTATGGTTTATATCAAATACCTAGTCATCGATATATGGTTGACATATGATCTCACAATGCTTCTTTACTGTTAACTGTGTCTAGATACTACAAGAAAACCGCAATTTTGGTCATAATAACTAAAATTTTTTATATTGTTGTTTGTATATTTTCTAATAAAAGCTTTTATATTTACTTAATTTTTAAAATTATTGAACAAACTTATAATTTTTGTTTTTCTAGAATTCTAAATAGGTGCATATTAAGTACTAATACCATGTTAAAAATACCTATATGTAATTCATATTTAACGGAATTTAAAAAGGGATAAATTCATATAATAAGCAGTGAGCATTTAATTTATCATGGATAATACCGCTCTAGTACCATAGAAAGTGTTTAGAATTTCATAGAATTTTTCTTCTTAATTTAATACCTCTTTTTTGAGAGGATTCAGTCATATTTAAAGTAAAAAATGTTTATGAAATCTGAAAATTTGGCAGTCGAACTTAGTTTCAAAATGTAGTTGTTTGAAGTTTCCATTTGTATTGTATTATTATTGTTTATTGTGTAGGTATATCAATGGGTATCCACCCTTTTAAATAAAAATTATATAAAGAGAACATATCAGAGTATAATTTAATTAAAAATATTAAAAACAAAAAAAAAAAGTGGGCAAGTGAGTACCGCTCTGCTGTACATTAGGTGCCGTATGGATCATTATTATATATTATAGGAGTGTTAAATTTGAATCCAATGATAGTTATCATTGTATACGAAAAACGATTCTGAACGAAGATGATTTGTCAGCCTAGGATATAATTTCTAGTGGTTGATGAAAAAGGTGGTTTAAAAAAACCAGCTTATATTAAAAAATATTTTGAAAATTAAATCACGTAAAGAAAACGCGAATCTTAATAACTGGTAAAATTTTCAAGTATCTACGACTTATACTTTTTGAATAATAACAAATATTTAAAATCGTTTGAGGATAAATCGTTATCGTTACGCTATTTCGTTAAAATTTAAAATTCAAACGCACTTAAAATTTTTCCTATAATGATGCTTCGAATTTTCTCTATAGATACTTGAAGGTAAACTTATGGAAAACTTAGTGTTGTATTTTTAATCCTTAGTTATAAACACAAAAAATTTTATGATTTTTCAACTTCAAATATTTCGCAAATATTCATAATTTTGACGAATTTTCGTCAAAATTTGAACTTCAAATGCTAATAAAAAAAAATTGTGCCTATGTATTCTTATAATTTTTTAATCACTATAAGAATAACATATGAGGAACTTTGTATTAAATTTTCAAGTATTTTGATAGGGCCAAAAAAATTTTATCGACACTTCAAAAATATTTTTTCAGAAAAATTGAAAATTTCAGTTGTCTATAAATAGCTCAAAAAAAGTCAAAATATTTTGAAATTTAAATCACGTAAAGAAAACGCGAATCTTAATAACTGGTAAAATTTTCAAGTATCTACGACTTACACTTTTTGAATAATAACAAATATCAAAAATCGTTTGAGGCTAAACTGTTATTTAACGCGGTTTTTGTAAAAATTTAAATTTCAAACACTCATAAAAATTTTTTGTCTGAATCCGGTAGTTTTTTTTACAGATATTTGAAGAAAAATGTATGGAGAACCTTGTACCAAATTTTCAAAACTTAGTTATAAAAGAAAAAAATTTTATGATTTTTCAACTTCAAAATTACTTGCAAATTTTCGCGTTTTCGACAGATTTCGTAAAAATTTGAACTAAAAACGCTTATAAAAAAAAATTGTGACTAACGATTTTTAATTTTTTTTAGCTACATTAAAAACAACTCATAAGGAACCTTGTATTAAATTTTCAAAACTTTTTGGTCATCCAAAAATTTTTTATCGACACTTTAAAAAAAATTTCTCAAAAAAATCGAAAATTTCAGTGGTCTATAAATAACTCAAAAAAAGTCAAAATTTTTTGAAAATTTAACTATATACGGATACCACTGACATTAACATTTGGTGAAAATTTCAAGTATTTTCAGTGATTAGTTTTTGAATTACAACCATAAAAAAAATCGATTTGGTCGAAAACTGGTTTTGCGTAAAAATTGCCGTTTTTCCGTCATTTTTTTTTTGTTTTTCTCGATTTTTTTGAAAACTATTGGAAAATGTTAACTTTTTACCTCTATAATGCACCAAGGATATTCACTTTTATATCGGAAACCACCCCCATTGTTTCAAATTGGAGCATTATTTCGACTAGTTATGCTGTACACAGACACAAAAAAAAAAAAAAAAAAAAAAAAAACACACACCATTGTAAAATCAATACATTCATCACTTCGTTCAGAATCTAAAAAAAATAATAATAATAAAAAAAAAAAATAGAATAAAATTGGTAAAACGAATTAAAATAGGTGGTATATAAATATAAAAAATTCTGACTGTAATGACTAATAAATAATAAGTACTATTGTATTATGGATAAAATAAAAACATAAACATTGAGTAATAAAACGCTATATCGTTAATAGTTATTGTTATTATCTTATATTAGGTAATATTATTACCTTTAGAGTAATAAAACTATTTATTAGTTGTTGGTTATTATTTATTGTAGGTCACGATTTAAGATACCTAGTTTAAACCTATCTTAAATCGTGTTGTAGGTACCTATTTACAAACAATAGGATTACCCTGATTACCTATTATTAAACAATTACCATACGATTACGAATATACTTCGTATAAAAGATCATTATAAAAAAAATTAACACTTATTTAATTTGAAAAAAGTAAATATATTCAATTTTTTTAATTGCGAGAATTAAATTTTCTTTAACCAGTTTCACCAAAGGCCCCAAATTAAAGTGGGCCTCCCCCGCAACTCGGAATCTGCGGAGTGCAGACCCTTAGTTATGCTAGTGTTATAAACCATAGAGTATAGTACATTAGAACTGTTACTATAATATAGTACTCAGTACTCTGTGGCATAAATATATTTTAAGTTATAAAAGATTTAATTTTAATGAACATAATTTGGAAATGCATTCAATTATCAATTTTAATTCAAAAAAAATAATACCTACTTATATAATTAATTCTCATTATTTTGTATTGTGGTTTATCATGCAAATTTTACATAGGTATTTGTTGGTGCTATAATACAATTTTAATATGCAATTTTTGTGTAATTTCATGTGATATCAATACAATTAAATCCGGTCTTTAATTTATTTGATAATATGATATCAATAGATATCCTTAGATCATATACAATATATACATAAATATACATTATACATGTATATGATCTAAGATTGTATCATTATGTACCTAATTAAAATGTTATTTGATGTTGTTTACACGGCTAGTGGTTACTATAATGACGTAATATCTAGGATTCTAGACTGTGGTTATTGAATAATATTATAATTCTTATCACCAGCTGATAACTAGAAAACGCCGAAACTGATAACATTATTTGGTTTCACATGATATCATATCTTTTTGGCATCACCAAAGTAGTTAAGTAGTTGTAAACTTGTAAATAAATTGTTTTGCATTAGTACATTACTGAGATTTAGAATTTTGCTTATTAAATAACCATAACGTCTATTTGAAAACTAATTATTAGACTCCGTGCATTGAATGTTGATAAGTCCATACAATTTAAGTAAGAAAACATTATACACATTTAAAGTTTGTTTTTAGATTTCATAGGTAGGTAGATATAGTATTTCAATTTTTGTATACTATGTGGAATAAAGGTTATCAGTAATTAGCTAATTATTTACATAGGTAATCGATCGTTCCACTGTATTAGATATTAATATAAATATATTGTTAGGTATTTTATATTAATTATTTATTTAAAATGGTTAGTTTTTTGTTCGTAGGATAGTGTAAGTTGCATTAATATTATTGTTTGAATACCTAATTAATTATAATGATATTTTAGAATAGCAGTATCATTGGTTTATGTTGTTTATTTATTTAATTTTAGAAACTATATCTGTAATCATCTCATTGTTTAATTTTATACTAATATTATTAATTAGGTAATATTAAATGTATTAAGTAGATTGTTATTAAAAATATTTTTGATTTTAAAAAGCAATTTTCTTGTAATATTAATTATTGCTTTCCTAGGTTAAGAGTTAGAAGATGAAGTTATTTTTCCCTAAGGCGCAGTGGATGTGAACTACAGCTAACCATGTATTCTGATGACACTGTGTATGTTGGCTTATTGGTATTATCATTTTTATTTAGCTTTTTATTCAGAAAAGTTAAACACAAAAATGTTAAACAATGGATATCAACTATTTATGGAGTAATTATTGTACTAACGGTTTCTGGCTTACACATTGTCCATCCGATAATTTGCACACTAGTCAATTCAATTTTGATACAAATTGATAAAAGGTATGACTTCATAAATTACATTTACTTTTGTTTTAAATTAAATCAATTATTTAAATAACACAATAACATGATGAATTCACAATATTATTGAGGTGGTTGATGAAGTATAAAATTAAAAAATTTAACAAGTATCAGATGTGTTATTTTATTATATTACTTATCACTCAATCAAATGACATTATCATCTTTAGGCAGAGTTATTTACTTCAAGTAAGATACTTTGATCTACTCTGTGTTAAACTTAAATATTGCCAGAGGCAAGCATTTTTCCTGATATCTACCTTATCTACTGATTACGATGCTGTGTAGTATTTATTTTATCATCTTGCAACTTGCTAAACCATCATCCAATTTTAATCACTTTATTACCACTAAGGATTTGCCTTTCATACATCCTTATAGTTTAATAAAATAGATAGTTTTATTTAAATTTCATACATTTTGGTCTAACATTATGATGTACATATTACATGTTTAATTTATTTAAAAAAATGTGTATTAGGTAAATATTAATTTAAAGGCTTTATTATTATTTTAGAATTAGAGAGTCAAACTTGGTTAACTCAAAATCATTAACAATATAAAAAAAATTCTCAGATCCTAAGAATTTCTTATTTAAGCAATGTAAAAGTATTGTATTGTATTTAAGACTACCTCTATTTGTTGTCTTTGTCTTACGAGTTTGTTACATAGCAAATCTATGTACAGTAATTTATGTTTAGCTTCATTTCACATTTGCTTTAATATTAAAGTAAATCAATTTATTATGAAACTTACTAATAAGAACTTTATCCGAGTTGGTATGTAAGTGTTTTATAATAATTTTGTTTTTGAGCAAGTTATGAGCATTTTTAAAATGCTTTATTTTATGTATAAAAATTGAATTTTTTAAAAAAATAAACATATTAAAGGTTCCCACACACTGGCATTAAAATTCTATTGTCTCGGCAGTGGCGGTAAAATTGTGTCCAGACTCATTTTAATGTTACAGCTGCAGTGTGTGGGCACCTTAATACAGATAACATTTTTAATATTAAGACTCAATTTAACAAAGCCAAATGTGAACCACTAAACATAAATTTACTGTATGTTATGCACTTATACAATGAAGAGCACTAATGCAGGTATAGTAGGTTAGGTGTTTATAGCATCCTATTAGTTTGAATATTTCATGAATAATTTGAAGTTAAAATTTTATAAACACATCAACAATAAAATTATTAATTTAATTGTTATTGATAACTTATGGCTAATGAGGTTAATGATGATCATTTTCAACTACATATAATTCACTGTACATAAATAACAAAAATCACCAAATAAACATTAATACATTCTTTAAATAACAAGGTATAATAATAGAATATTGTAAGTACTTAAATAACTTTTACTTTAAAATTAAATAAAATTGTTTAATATAATTTGTTTTTTGGTTCATACTTTTTTTAGAATCAATTACTCCCTTTTCCGTGACACTGGTATAGCATATTTTTATTAACTTTATTAGTCATCAATATCAGTAATATTCATTTTTAACTTCTATTTAATAATTTTATTGAATGAAATAAAATAATTTTCAATCGTTTTACTTGTACAAACAGTGTTAAGTAAAGCTTATTTAAAAAAAAATCTTGATTAACTTAATCAATATTAAAGAAATACGATAGAGTAGTATAAAAAAGATACATTATAGTTCTGAATTAAAATTAAATGGGATTATATTAATTTATAACAGAATAATAGCATTTATTTTGTATGTTTAGTAAGTTAGTTAAATTTTAAATTTTTCTTATAATTTGATTTATAAAAGAGAATAATTACTTAGAGATTGTACTGCAATATATTTTTGTAGTTCTAGTTTCTAATAGTGTGTTTAATATACTATATTATGCAATGAAATAATTTATAGTTATTTGAATATGTTTGTATTTCATACATACTTTATTCTATACCTAATCATATTTAAAAAGAAATGTTTCTAATTAAATTATTTTAACTTGTTTTTAAGGCGTTGTCATATATTAAGTTTTTTATTTACGTTTGGATATTTAATATTCTTTCGCATGACAACATATTTTGGAATACCATACCCACCAGCTCATACTAACTTAATACAAATGATGCTTACTCTAAAGGTATGTAAAAAAATTTTGTATATAATTAATAATTTTTAAAATTAAGAAGTTTCAATAGTTATTGTTTGTAAGAATATTTTTTAGTTTATGTGTAACATGTTAACCACCTTATGACTGCTGGGGGTCATCTGTAATTCTAAAATTGTATATGGTTTATAACCGCCGGCGCACATGATTAATCATTACTACTACATCACATGATTGCCTGCAACCATAAATACATATTTAAGTTTTATATTATTATCTTTTCCATGACACTACAATAATACACTAAAAAAAGTGCTATAGTATAGTAGGAATCATTAAAATTCTTTTAATGTAATTTTTTCAAATACTTAGTATTTACAAATTTTGAATGATACTGAAAAATATGTCTGACATATAACAAAAAACCTATTGTATGGCTGCCAGTGGTATTATGGCAGTTAACATGTTAATGTATTATACCATTATTTCTCCATTTTTACACTTGAATGCTTTTTTTATATACATATTTTTACATTTATTTAAAAACTTATAAATTATTACATTTTAATAGCTTGTTGGTCTTTCGTTTGAAGTCCATGACAGTTATTTAATTAAATTGAAAACAAAGGATGCAAAATGTGATGCTGAAAAAAAATTTAAAATGATTTGTCAACCTAGTTTTATAGAAGTATTTCATTATGCATTTTGTTATATAGGCATCTTAACAGGTAATTATTAAACAGATACATAAATTGTTTGTACGAATCACATTTATCTAACTGTTTTAAAATACTTTTTATTATAGGACCATATTTTAAGTATCGTACTTATTGGGACTTATTTAATCATAATTATTGGAGAAAAGCTACTTATATTAATTTATTAGTTAAAAAAATACGTATGATTCCAACTTTAATTATTTGTTATTTGGCAACTTCGTGGATATTTCCATTAAGTGTAAGTAAATTAATATTTTATGGTTTTTTTTTAATTTAATACAAATACACTATAAAAACAATTACTATTCATGGTTGTGATGTAATTAGTGAATTTAACAAATTTAAATTGGTATAGTTCTTATTGTGATTTAATTTTAAAAATATATTGAAATAAATATGAATGTTATTTTATATTTAAATTGAAATTATTTCTAAAAAAAAATATTTCATATTTAATTTTAAGATAATTTAGAATGCAGTTGGTTTATATTCTGTCTGAAAATATTTGTTAGGTATGTAGTACTACTTTAAAAATAGTAAGTGGCATACTTATTGTTTGATTGTAATTTGTTATAGATTTGTACATTTTTTAATTTAATTTTTTTTATTCTTTTTTTCTTACTTTATTATATTCTATGCTTCAATTGCACTTTTATTAAATTTTGTTAAATTATTCATCTTTAAAATGCTGTTCACTTATTCTAAAAATATAAAACTATATATATTGTATTTTCATACAATTGGATGATTTCAAATTGTATTTTCGATAATAATAGTTTGACTCAAAATATAGTATAAATATATTTTTTATTATTATTAATTTAATTTTCCTCGACTTGTCATCTAAACTTAGTGATACAATATATATATGTATTTAATAATAAATAGTAAATTAATTTAAGTTAACTAATTAAAAACCTTAATTTCTAGTTAAGTACAAATCATTTATAATTATGTTTAAATTTATTTTATTTTAGGAATTCAATAATGACTCTTTTTATACCTCAACATCGTTGTCATACAGATTATGGTATATGTACTCTTCATTTTTTATTTTTCGCACAAGATTATATTTGGGCTTTATTTTTTCTGAGCTTATTTGTATAGCTTCTGGAATGGGTGCTTATCCTGAAATGACTGATCCACAGTCTGGAAGTGGTCCAACTAAAAATTTTGAATTATTAGAAACAGAGTATGTTTTAATTTTATATAAATAATAAATATGTATTGATTTTTATACTTCCTTAAAATTATTTAAACCTTTCATGGTCTATACTATTTATAGATATTCTGGAAAAAGAGAGGCTTACAATTTTGATTGTATTGAAAGTATTGATATTATGAAAGTAGAAACAATTTCAACTGTCCGTGGAGCTACGAGAATTTGGAATATGACCGTACAGTACTGGATTGCTGAATATGTGTATAGAAGAATTCCTATTAAAAAACTTAGGTAATTACATTTATATATGTTTTTGTGTCATAGATTTTTCATTAACAATTTACATTTTTATTTTTATTGAAGAACATTGGTAGCATTTGGTATTTCTGCATTATGGCATGGCATATACGCAGGTTATTATGTTAGTTTATGTTCAGTGCCTTTTTACTTAGCAGTGGAAGATATTTATGATAGACAATACCGTAACTATGCTGATTCTGCAGGAGTAAGTATGATTTTTGAAAACATTATCTGTAACAAGCGATTAGTTTAGAGAATGCTATATTTATTTGAATGGTCTTCGTCTTACAAACATACAACATAGCAAATATGTGTAGTAAAACTGATTTTATATGGTTAGCTTTAATGTTTTAGTGAACTATCTTATAATCAAATTTAGGCGTTGGCTTTTATTTTTGATATTTTAATTTTTAAGCAAGATATAAATATCGTAAATATTACAAGTTAAAAATTAAAAATATAAAAAAAGTTGACCCACAGATAATATTCTTACCTTTCATTTTGATAATTAAGTGCCTTCACTGGAAGACTTCTTAAATTTGTCATTCACGCCATATAATTGATCATCACGTTTATTTGTTTTATTTATAACAGATTTTGGATTATATTATAAAAAAAAAAAATTAATTTAGGGTAATTCACACAAATATTAAAGCTTATAATAAAAAATTAGTTTTACTAACATAAATTTGCTCTGTCATGTGCTTGTAAAACGAAGATAACTCATGCTGCCATGCTAGTATAGCGTCCTCTTAGGATAATAATATCTTCATAAGTATTAGAAAGTTGTTAAAGTTAATCTTAGTTTAAAATGTATTATAAATTCATTTTTCAACCAATATTTGTTATGCCTTTAAAATCTATGTATAATATCTAACAAATTACTTTTAACATTCTGTTTCTTATAATAAAAATGGCATAATGTAATTCCTAATTTATGATTATTATTACTTCTATTACTTCCATCAATATATAAATTAAATTATATACTCTTTTCAAAATAAGATCGTGACTCGGCCGCCAAGTTGTGCTCATAGGCGTAGCCTCGTTCTGCAGCGTTAGCATACCCGATCAGAATTGTTTGACTAGAGAGGACTAAGCATCTGACTGTCATGGTCTTATTTTGAATAGAATACACCTGATTTTACTTAAAATATAATAATGTAACTATGTTTTTCTTTATTTGAGTGAATAATTAATAATAAAAAATTATTTTTAATACAAAGCAGTAATTACTTTTTATGTATTATATTACATTATTTTTTCTGATAAATAATTAATATTATAGTTATTAACTATTACTTAAAAATAATTAACTACATAATTATAACTTCTTAATAAATTTAATTTTTATTAATATTGTATTTGTTTTGTATAGAAACGCATATTATGGACATTCTTCTTATACACTATGAAAATGTATCAGTTTTCATTTTGGGGATGCACATTTCAACTTTTACATATCGACCTCATATTTAAATACTGCCAATCTATATATTTTCTCCCTTACATTGTTTTAATAATTATGTATGCCATCTCTCGATTTAACAACTTTCGGACTAGTTGACCAAATAAAACTATTTGGCCTGTTGCAGTCAACATCAGAGAATTCCTCTAAGGGACTAGGAGCCTATTATGTTATGTTTTGTTTTGTTTTGGTGAAGTATACCATAATTTTAAAATTAATAAATAAGTTGTATATTTTTCTTATATCTATTGGCCTTCTACACCAATGGGTCTATATGAAAAGAAAATATTGCCTTTTCGCCACAATATGAAAGACATTTGTAATAAAATTTTATACGATTTACAAGTACATTTTTAAGTGCTATTTGTATTAAGTTTAATTTCATAAGTGTAAATACACAAAATAAAAAGATATGCCCTCTGATATAAAATATGAATACTTTTGACTATTAATTATTATCTATTGTTATGTAAAATAAAAAAACTGTTTATAATTATTTTATTAGCTTAATGTATTAACTAATAATTGTGAATAAATAATATTAGTGAATATATTATATGTGTTATGTACATGCTTTAGTGATAGTAACAATAATAGATACAAATTCAACTTATTACACTCCTAAATACAAATTTATTTCTTTATGGCTTATTGAAAGTACATAAAAATATGGGCTTTAAAACTTAATATTATTTTATAAATAGTATAAAATTTATGTTAAAGTATCCATGGATATGGCATTTTGTAATGGCTTTAAAAATTAGTAACTTCCATATACCTAATTTTTGTTTTTATAAAATAACCAATTTTACCAATTTAAATTTACATTAAATACTATGTTTTTAATCATAAGAATTAATTTAATATGTTGTGCCATATTGTTCTTTATCATATTAATATATATTTAAACTTCCAACTAACATCCTTAAATAGTTATTCTTTAATTATTGTTAGAATATAAAAATATACCTATACCTAAAAGTTAAGACACATAATACACGCATAATTATTATATATACTTAAAATTTGCCATGCTCGTTTAAGTTATAGGCATTTATAATATATAAGAATAATTTATATTTGTATGCTTTGGTATAAATGTGTATACTATATGTATATAACTTATGATGTTTAAGTTAACTATAAAAATAAATGTATCTGAGTTTTTCGTAAATAATAAAGTGTTTTATATATATTTTTTTCATTTTGGGCTACATTTAATTGTATATTTAATTAATTGTTTTAACTAAATTATTGTTTTTTTTTTTTGTTTTATAAAAGGTCTCTATAAGGAACTTAATAATTGAATAAATGTTTGATTGTTTATTTCTAATTTAGCATTTTAATTTATAATGTATGTTTTAATTATTGGTTAAAATAAATAACTATAAATAGTTAAACATTTTTTATATATTATTTTAGTTCATTTTTAGTTTAGCTATATAACATCCCACTTTTGATGTTGAGTGAGCATCATGCTCACTTCTCTGTTTTTCCATTATTATTTATTGTTTAATTAACATTGAACATCAAAATTCAAAGCCAATACTTAATAACTCATATTTTATCTTTTTATAAAAAATATTTTTACCATTTTTGTATATTATAAACATTTCTAATAATACAGTTCAAATATTATTTTCTTTAATTTTTTTTTTTCTGCTTTACTATTTATTTTTATTTTTTTAGTGTGTATGTTCACATTCACAAAAAAAAAATTATAATAATAGTACCTATTATAATATTGCTCATTTTATGAATAGTGAAAATTACGTTTTACTACACTTTATGGACAATTTTTGACATTTTCAGGAAGGACAGGAAGTGTTTGAAATTCATTTTATCCTCATTGTGTAATGTCACTATCATATACAAATATTTTTATGATATATATGATATAATATTGGTAATATGCTTAACATTTTATATTTAGATAATGAAATAATATGAAAATTAAATTATAAATTGTCTTTAACTTTGTTTTGTATTTTATTATTTATTTTGACATGGTTGAAAGATATGGCAACAACTATTGCACAACATTTTTTTTGCATTTTTTGACGATTTTATTGTATTTTCTTAGTTTTTAGAGCATTTTTCACAATTTATTCATAAAATGAACGAAAATTGTTGCGTTTAACAAGAAACTTTACGACTTTTGTCAAACTGCCAACGGTGCGAATTATAAATTATATACCACAACAAATTATTGTTGATGTATATATATGTATTATATAGCTAGACCTCGATAAGTGTTACTCAATTAGTAACCAATTAGTATGTCCAGAACTGTAACAAGTAACAAATGCTATAGTAACAATAGGTAACATAAAAATAATAAAATATAAAATAATTTTTCCAATTTTCAAGCTATAATAAATATAATCTAAATTCATTTGTATAGTGCATTTTTTGAGATTTTTTAGTGCATTAAAATCCCAGCCCTATTCATTATTATTACGGATTATTACATTATTATTATAATCGTTTATACAATTAATATGATATAAACACAACAACACACACAAAACAAAAATAAATATCAAAACTGATATTATTCAGTTGGCTTCTTAATTTATTCTTAATTAAGTTCATATTTGAACATTTTTGCACACTATTATTATAAATAGATAGAAAAATAGTCAAAATTCCGAAAGCAACGATTATTAATTAGCGGCAACTTTCAGGAAGACTGTTCCAAACGTCAAATATAACTTGCTCTTCTTTTTTACATTTAGCGAGTTTCGTCCATTTATGTGAATACAATTCACATATTCAATATGTGAATCCATGTTTACAATATCCATTTTCAAAACTAGAGCGTCAAGAGTCTATAGATGCTCGTATTGTATAAATCAGCATTTCCCAAACTGAGCCCTAGGTGTTCCGGAATGGCTTACCAAGGGCTCCATTCGTAACACCACAAACATTTTTAATTGTTCGTTATTGAAAATTAATATTTATTTCATGAAGACTTGAATGCTTTAATTCACCGATATGTATAGTACTATAGTGCGTAAAATCCCAATACGAATATTGTATACAATTATCTAATTTTATAATTTTTGACGTTATATATTTCTTGGGGCTCCACGAGAACATCTGCATACTTAAAAAAAGGCTCCGAGGCTGAGAAAGTTTGGGAACCGCTGGTAAAAATGAATAACATCTGAAACCATTTACTATTATTATGTATTATATTGAAATCGAGTTCGTAGTACCAAGACATCACGGCCCAGTCGCTACTCGCTACTCATTTTTCAGTTTTGACGTCATTGGTAGGCATCGACCCCATATTTAATTATTCATAAACCATTTTTAACTAGGTCTTTTATTATTAAGTACTATTATTTATTTTTCTTTTATTCAATTCTAAGATATTTGTAAATACCAATTATCAATTGTACCCATATTATTAAATTAAATTTTAAATATTATACTGGTATTACTAGTAAATAAGAAAAATACGTTCAGTTATAAATTTTAGAATTGAATTATAGAGCATAATCTGTTTGCATGTCGGTGTTGTGGTATCTAGATATACACGGACTATATGGTTTCCCCGCAGCGTCAAACAGTGGAATAGCGCGATGCACGAAGTTTTGAAGCCACGTCGGTATGCTGAAGGAAAAACGTACTTCTATACAATTTTTGAGCGAGATCTGAGCATATTTAAATTATTTTTTTGCAACTAGCTCGATAATTTAAATATTTCTTAAAATATATTAAAATATTAATTAACTCTTAAATATTATAGCTATAAAACTATTTAGTATTTAGGTTCTTGCGAATAAACCATATTGTACATATTTTATAAGATGGAGATAGTATAAAACTTCAAAACAAACCGGTCAAGTAATTTTTGAGATTTTTGCGGTCAAACAAACAAACACCGTCTCTTTATATCATTGTAAGATAAATCTATAAACATAACTATTATCATTTATAATAAAAATAAGGTATGAATTTATATTTAATATGAAGTTTTGCCAGAAATAAAAGCATGCTGCATTACATAAATAGCTATATAAGATCTTTTAAATGTTAAATTCATAAAGCAAATTTAACCAACATTTTGATTAGCTTGTTTGATTGTAGATATTTTAATTTTAGATTACAAATGTGTACAAGTGAAACTTAAATAATATTTTTGTTACATTTTTTTTTATTATTTTCAGCTTTGATCTAAATGCACATACTATAAACACAAGTAATAAACATTTAAATACAATAAATAATATTCATCGGTTGATAGGATTATTTGATAAATTCATAATTTACCTACTGTTCAAAATTCTCGGGAGTTGTTGTAATTGGACATTGTATTAGTGATAATTAGAATTTAGACTTTGACTTTCTCGCATTATAACTTTGTGTGCTTCTGGTATAATGAAATTGGAAACTAATTCTTTTTCAATATTTTTTTCACTCCTTGAAATTAATATTAAAATCAAATATATAATTCAATATAATAAACATAACATCATAAAACAGTTAACATACTCAATATTATAAAACTTAGTTTTGCATGACTTCATCATCGCTTTTAATGATTCCTCTTTTGCAGACTGTTTAATTGCTTCTTCCATTAATTTTTCACAGAAAAGAATACTTACATCTTCATGAATTTTTAGTACCTGCAGTGCATCGAATTATTATAATAACTATTTTTGGAAGTATATATTAATTAGTTACTTATTTTATTTTATCATAACTATTATAGAATAAAGCCTAATAATTTTTATAATTTTTAATATTTAAAAAAATATGCTTTAATTATTTATTTATTATTTTACCATTGAAACAGTTAATTTATTTTTAATTGTATATTAAAAATATCCTAAAATAACCGTATCAGAAATTTTTTGGAAAAATCTATTTCTTCAAAATTAACCAGTAAATTTACTCATATTCATTAAATTTTTTATAGGTATGATAAATAGAAATATATTATTTTTGTGTATTAATTACTTGTTTTAATATTTCATCTTGTTCAAGGCGTCCTGTTATTTCTATTTGTCTTCTTTTCCTTTCTACCATTTCATTCGCAATTCTACTTAAATTTCCTTGTTGAATTAACATTTTGTTTTTATTTTCACTATACTTGATATGAATTGATTCTTTGGAAAGCATATCGAAAAATCTACTGATATGTTTTTTTTTGGAATATTCTAATACATCAGCACAGGTAATTTCTTTAATTTCCTGTAAGAAGGTATATTTTATTTATTATTATTTTACTATCATTCTTAAATACAACTGTATTTGTTGATAATTATAGTAATTATACTTTTGATGTTTCAAGTGTTTCTGGTGCTTCGTCTGAGTGTAAAATTGGTTGGTACCTGATTTTTGCCATAATCATCTATAAACAATTATTATTAGTACTTACCACAATTAAATTTTATTATTAAATTTTTATTTTAACCATAATCTGATAAGCCCTTCCTCGTAATAGTCTTTGGAACAATGTTACGCTTTTGTCTAATTCAGAAAAAATGTCTTCATCGTCAATTCGATATTTCTTACGATTTTCTTTGAGAACTTGGTGTGTATGTTGTGGTTTTAAATGAAGTATTTTGGGTTTAAAACTCAGATCTATAAACGAATTTCAAAATACAATAACTAATAATATTTATTTTGCTCATCATGTTAGGCTAGGTACGTCAGCTTTACCTTTATCATTAATTAGTGTACATTCGACATTGTTTTTCGTACTCATATATTTATCATAGTATTTTGAATCGTAAAATTGTTTATTTAACGGTTCGTAATCTTTTTCATCACTACATTGGATGTCCGTCGGCGTTTCAATTATTTCTAAAAGTTTACTCGTAATTTTGTCATTCACCAATGTTTTTTGAAATTTTAAATGTAGGCCTTGACAATTTTCATTTGTCGATACTCGTGGAAAACTTATCGAAAACTTATTTTGTGCGATTTGTGAATCTGAAAATCATATTAAGTACCTATTTAAATATAAGTGTAATACTATAATCTAACATAACCTTATAATATATTTATTAATCACTTATTTTGTTGGTTTTGATCAAAGTTTTAATACTGGGTGGTTTTATTATGATTTCGCTATCTTTTAAGTAAGAAGAATATCCACTGGATTTATTTTTATCAATATCTTCAAACATTTGAGCATTTCGTCTTAAACATTTATTTCGTTGCCAAATTAAAAATCTCTGATCTAATATAAAATAACAAAATTTATATTATAGAATACTCAATTATGAATTATTTGTATGTATAATAGGTACTTCGAGCATAATGTTTATCCCTCTGATCGAATTTAACTTGTAATTTATTTTTGTTTATTATCTGATTTCTAGTCATGTTAGATTGATGGCGTTCAACATTTTCAAACAAATTTCTATTTTCAATGTGTATCTTATCTAAAGTAATTCGATTTTTTTTCTGCACCAAAAATAAAAAAGTGTTATCAGCAAATGATAATTAAAAAAGATTTTTTAAACAAAAGTGAAAAAAATCGCTGTTTAGTATAGAAGGTTTTGAGTGTATCAGTCTTGTTAATAGTCGTAATTTAATATAATTTTGTAATAGAGTAATGCCAATGGATCATAGATTGATGAATGCGTTGAGTTTAAGTTTAGTCATAAATTACTGCATCCCTAGAAACCTGCTAAAATCGATTCTAAGCGTAGACGGCGTGTCAGCCCTTTTATAGGATATATTTTATATTTTTTAGAACAGTTTGAACCCTTAATTTAAAATAATAGTATTTATAGTCCAAGATTGAACTAATTTTAGCTAAAAAAACATTATTAAGTAATTAAATCGTTATTTATAATTAAAATTAGCCAAAAACGTAAATTTAAACATTAAAAAAATGTTGTGATCTTGAACTAAAATTTGTTTACATTGAAAAAAAAATACATTAGAAAAAACTTATGTTTAGTTTTTATAACATTATATTATAATTTATGTGGTGGATACATAATTTATTATAAACTTTTAAGTACTAATTATAAATAGTAAATGTAATGAACTTACTTCATAAAATGGTAATTTCATCGTATCAAGAACAGTGATACTAGTACTATACTCATAGGTACACATGATCTAAATACAAATACATACACTGCCAGCCAATACAATTAAAAACTAAATTCTTATAATTGTAATGAATATTATATTTTATTTATGCATACAACGTTTCGGCTTATTCATACGGTAAAATAGGTTGACGCATTTTTAATAGTAATAAACAAATACATCGTAACGATGGTTAACAAATATAATAAGTGTATTATAATAGAGATGGGTATATTATAAATATATTGGGTACCTATAAAATTGTATTTATCTACTTAAATTATAATTAAATGTATAATATTATGCGAGTATCCATAATTATAAACAATTTATGGAGATTAAACTAAATAATGTGTAGATATTAAGATTTTGGAATAGATAAGTGACTATCGAAAATGTAGGTAGGTATAGGTACTTGAATGTTAACAATACCTATGTTTAAATTAGTCAGTTTATTTGTGTAGAACACGATTGCGTATCAAAAAAGACTGTTTGTAGATGGGTTAAAGCAATAATAGCTACCTATAATCCTCTTTCGGGCAGTGCACCTAGTAATATATTTAATTCATAGACTTGAATAATGTATTTATATATATGTATAATTATAATAGGTACCTATGTTTGGACGACAATATAATATATAGTGATAAACTGATAACAGATAAATATAATTATAATAAATAAATATTAACAGTAAAAATGTATAAAATAAAAAACAATTATATTCTAAGATTCTTGAGACAGTACCTACCTGATGGCCTACCCTACCATTTTGAAAAACGATAGCTCATAGTCATTCGCCAGTGAAAATTATGAACTGTATATTATTATGAATACTATATTTGTCGACGGGTAGTCGATACTGGCGACCAGGACAATGTTTATGATGTCGACAAGAATTTATCGTTGCTTTAAACATGTTAAAAATCAGTTGTTACTTATTATAATAATTAACTATTTGAATTTTTCGTACTACTATTCCATGGGTTAGTAAGTAAATTTGTGTGTTGATTTATAGCTAGATTATATTGTAACGGGCCACGTATGATCAACCATGACTGGATGTTGTGAAGTAGAGGTGAAAAAAATAAAGAATAAAAATATTTTAAAGTGTATTTTTATTATTTGTTAGCTTCTGATAAATGCTATTTTATAGCCGTTTAAACACTCAATTTCAATTTTGGATCGTTAATAACTCATTCAATTTTATCTCACACAATTGAAACTATTTCCACTAATTTCAGAATTTAATTTAATATTATTACAATATTATTTTATTCAAAATATATCCAAGAATGGATATAATTGCATATTATATTGTATGCAACATTGTTTAATTTAGTAATTTCATCATAATATTATATTATCTAATAAATATTAATAAAATTATTACTAAATAAATAAAATCGTCAATAAATTTTTTTTTAATGCCTAAGTAAGAATTTCCTGGCATATCTAAACTACTACTTTTAAATATTTGATTAAATTCTTATGGATTTGATACGAGTCATAAACCTTTATAATATTTCTTGACAATAAGTATGTTTATTTTCCCATTGTTAACATTCAACCGATTGTAAAATCGATATTTTTTGTATTCGAGTTTTTTTTAATATTTGAATAGCAATATGTGTTGAAGGATGAGCACTATAAAATGATCGGTTATGAGTTCTATGAATACTTTCATGAAAATGTATAACAATACCTACTTAATATTTCGTACGCAAATCGTGTAGTTAAAACTTGGTTAAATTGTACACAATTATATTTTACTTGTTTATTCCGTTCAATTCGCATGGTATTATTTTCATATTCGATTAAGGTTGGGTATACTCATATAAATCATAATATTATCATTTTATAGTCTACAGCAAAAGGTCAGGTAAACGATACAATTTGTTTTCTTGAAACGTTTTGAACATTAATTTTTGGATTTATTAATGAAATATAATTAAATCATTAAATGTAATTTCTTTTCTTTGTTTTAATGAAATAAAAATCATAATGTAAATCTTACCTAATACAGCGTATTTTATTTTATTTTATAATATCAATAAGAATAATAATATCGTGTGCACTCAATAAAACAAAGTTGTTATTTTTGTTTTATTAAAATGATCTATTACATCAATCATATTATAGTATGTCTGCATTTTTTTCCTTTTGGATATCGAATCTTTGGAGTTCACCGGAAAACAGATATGTTGATGTAACGAGTAAGGATCACTTTAGTGGAAAACAGAAACCCCCATTATAGTCATATAGCACATTTTATGATGAGTGCAAAAAATTGTTTATTATACCTAAAGTATAAATTATATAAATATAATTAATGTATTGTTTTTAATCAATAATATTACTCTTATAATCTTATAAGATAAAAAATTTAAATACCAAAATGTTAAATTTTTAATATATTATACTTAATTTAACAGTTTGAAGATGTTTTTTTATTAGGCCTATTTATTTTAATATTCAAATAAAACATAATAACTGAACACTTATAAAATGAATAGATATAAATATTTATTTTTTTATAGGTAGGCAATACTATCTACATAATATTTGGTTACTTTAATTATATACAATCTAAGTATAATTATTTCAACAATTTCGACTATTTCAAGTCCTGTATGTAGGGTTGATTTTGAGTAGGTGAATAGGCTTTTCATTAATAGTACTTTGGTGTGGGTAATAAAATAATACCTATAATTTATTAAAATTGACATGGATCTTTTGCAATTTTGAATTTAGGACCATAATTCATACATCAAAATTGCTTAAAAAAATAGACTTATCCGAATATGGTGTTCAAAATAGATGTTACTATATACAAAAAATAAGTTTTTACTGAGCATGAGCAGACCAAAATTTCAAAAAATGTTGAAATGCATCAAAAATTATGTATTGCCACCAGTTTGTAAAAAGAAAAATCGATTTATTCCAAAAAAAATTTGGTTGAGAAATTCAGTGTTCCCTAAATTGGTGAACACACTGTATATTATAAGGGGAAATATTTAGGCGATATGCAATTACATGGTCGTCGTCCATGATGTTTGAATTAGTCGTAACAAAACATATATGTTTATAAAGTTAATATAGTAAACATATGTTTTATAAAGTATGCTTTACAGGAGAAAAATTAAAACTTCTAGTAAAACAGTTTGATTTAATTAACTTTTTTTTATTATCGTTAAAAAGTATATTATACGGGGCGCGGACTTCGACGCTTGATTACATTAACAAGAATTAAAAAATCTAAGGTATAGAAAAATAGCCATATTCAAAATCGTATTGTACAGAATAGAAAAACAATTATGAAAATTAAATTTCAATGCATCTTGTAAGTCTGTCTTTTTTTTAAAAAAAAAAAAAGTCATCGAAATCGGATCACTATCGATCACATACGATATCACATACGATCGTTAACATTTTCATCGATGTTTTTGAGCACAAGGCTTGCGCAGGACTCATAATGTTAAGATAATGTATGATTTTATACATAATAGGTACATCTATAATATTCTGATTTATTTTCTCATAAGTTTAAGACAACGGAAAAATGCGTATGCAAATAATAGATATCTACATAACATAAATAAGTAAACTATTTAGATTAATTTAAATATATTTAAGCCATGAAAATAAATGTCAATATTGATTTAAGTTAATACAATAATACCAAATACCAATTGTATATATAATATATAAGTACGGTAAAAATATTTAAAAATTATATACTTTAATATTACATTACTGAGACTTTATTGTATTATTATCGATGCATAGGTTAAGTTAGGTTTTGTGTAAGACGTAGACAACACATGCGGGTACGACGTCCTCTTAATACTTTGTATAGTCAAACATTAAAAAAATGAAAATGAAATGTGGGCACTTACTTGTACGGCCCCGTTACAAATGTACCTACATACACTTACTTTAGAATGCAGAAACTTTGTACCAGCTTATAAATTAAACATAATACATAATATACAGTTATAGTATGAAATATATCATATAAATCATATAAACATATCTGAAGTTATAGCATATTATGTAAAAAATTAATAAACTATGGAAGAATTAAGCACTTATAAATATACAATTAAATTCCTTCCTAGTTCCTGGTTAATTATATTTTATACGATAAGATAAGGTACCTACATTTTATTCGTAGGTATAAATAATACAAATAATACAGTAGGTATGTAAAAAAAATAAGTTGTGACAATTCCTAGTTTGGCCTTATCACCCAGGAACTGGTCGAGGGAGGATGGATTAATATATTATTTAAAATGTTGGTAAGTTTTTTTGTTAAAACCTAATATTTTAAAAATAACGATTCATAACCGTGATAAGTATTTAAAGTATTCAACAACAATCAACATATATATAAGTATATAACATTATACTATGTATATACATGAACGTAATATTATACGTGATATTTTACGTTGATTCAAAAAGATGACACTCATCGAATAGAAAATCAATCTAAAAATAACTTACACTACAAATCTAATTTACATAAATTCTTTGATAGTGATCTATTATTGGAATAATTTTACTTTGGAATTTGTTTTATACGAATTACGAGTATCATCTATAAAAATATTCATTTGATTTCTATTCCCGTGACCCGTCTGTGATTATCACCTTTAAAATTGACGTATATTATTCCAATAGTATCGACTATTCTACACTTTAGTCATGACTCATTGTTAAAACTTCTGAAAACATTTTTAATAGTCAATTGTCATTTGAGAATCAGTGCATCAGCATCCCTATTAACTATTGTTAGTTTGATTAATGATCACTTACTAGTTTACTTTTATTACTCACAAATTTACACGTCTCCCACGCATTTAAATAATTTACAATAGTCAATATTGAATCCTTAAAAACAATCGTTATTGTATAATTATTATATTGGCTTCGCTAAAATCATCGATTTTAGTACTTACAGAAAATCTATTTTTGATCAAATTTAAGTTTGTTTACAATATCCGATTTTAGTCCTAAATACAAAGATCTGAATTCTGTATTAAAATCAATCAAATTTAATTTTTTCATTATAATAATTAGGTAATAACTATTGAGTTGCCGTAAAATTCGTGTGGTAGATTTTTTTTATTATTATCATGTATTCATTGACACGTGTGTATGACCGTATGGGAATGGTATTTGTCGGTATCTTACTCAGCAGCAACGAGATAGTAAAAAATTGCTGAATTGTTATTTTTTAAACAAAATCCATAGTGAAGCGACTGAAGCCTCATAAATATTTAAACAAGAAATGAGAAAAAAATAAAACTTTTTTATGTAAAAATTATAAGAATTATTCAATAATATATTTGGGTATAAAGTGAATCCAAGACGAAATCTAGCACGGGATAACCAAGTGTCAAAGACATATTTGTTTCCTTGTCCAATATATTTTGAAACTTAAGATTAAGTCTAAATTAAAATCGTATTATTTTAGGTAGATATATTGATATATAGTATAGACTTATAATAATTAATAATTATTGTAATAGTATAATATCTTAATCTACGGTAGTATGTCGAGCAGGTCACGTTCGGATCAAAGCTACATAGACATTAAAAGATTAAAATAAAAATAAAAATATATAAAAATATAAAGATATTATTATTGTTGTATTCACAATTATATTGTGATATTATTCAAAGAATATTAATTTTACAAGACATTAACGTCGATAACGATAACAATTATTATAGAGTTATGATAACACACACATTAAGATAATTTAGTAAATTATGGTTCGACAGTATATACATATATATTATGCATTTCTGATAATGTTATTGTTGTAGGTACACAGTACACTTGTGCATGTGCGAAGCATTAGTATTAGCTAGTGACTTCTATGTAGTAAATAAGTCGTATTTATTTTTTAGTATTCATTATAGTAGTTCATTTTTGCGGTGTTGTGTCGCTGTCGTCTGTTGTGCGGTCGTCACTCGTCAGCAGTGCCGTTCAATGTAATGAATGCATGTGTCATTGCTCATTAATAAGTGGAGCAAAACGATGTTTGTCTCCTTTGAAAAAAAATATTGTCCGTAATGTTCAATTTTTTTCGCATCCCCTCCCTGTGACCTTGTGCGCCGCGTATTGTGTCGGGTATAGACGGCCGACGGATATTCATTCCGTTGTAAATTATTCTTGACAAAGACGTTTGTTTGACTGACGCAAAAAAAAAAAATATAAACAATAAACACAAAATCCCTTCCCATAGTATTTTTGCCGATTCGGGTAATATTATTATTATTCATTACTAAGTACTAACGCTTCTTTGTTCATTAAATGTGTTGAGTGTTCAGTCGCGTGTGTGCTCCATTGGGAGCCAATGTTTTAATTTGACTGTATCATTGTCCAGAAAATACTGTACACGCTCCGAACGCAGACATGGCTTTCAAATGCCTGTTGGTATGCTTGGTGCTATCGATTTCAGTCAATAATGTGTGTAGTGATGTGTCCTTAGATGATGTTTTTGACGTTTTTGAGTTGACTACCAAAGTTTTTAATTTCATCTCCAAATCATGGGAGGTTGCAGACGATATGGAAAACCGTATAGGTAATGAAAATACTCCACTCGTATGGTACACTAAGAAAAAAGAACGAAAGATTTTAAACTACTTTGGACAAATCACTCATCTTGTACAAGTCACCCAAAAGGAAACAAATGACATAAGGACTATGATGTTGGTTAGTCTTAAAAAGTTGGAATCGATGCCTGATGTTCTTTTGAACGGCATTCAAATTAATGAACTCTTGGAGTCCGTCAGATCACTTGAAAATGATTTTATGACTATGGAAGGTATGTATATTATTATATGTTATAACAGTTCTGATCATTATAATTCTAGATAAAAATTGAAATTGTTCTTATGCATAATATAAAAGCACACAGCAGTAATGTAAGATGTTTTATAAACCTATTTTAGGCTGGTATTTGTTTTTGTTTATTCCTCCATTAAGTGTCTACCTAATGAGAGATATTTTATTGATTCTAGTATAGGTACTTATAAAGTTTAATTAAAATTGTCATGATAGTTTATATTCATTATTAATGTTGATTCTTATTTTTACATCAAATTTATAAATAATAAGTATATAATATTTTTCTATTGATAAATTCATATGATTATGCTTACAAAATAACATTTGTGACACCGCTATAATATAAGTATAAATGTATAATTGATTTAAAATTGTTACCTTCAGATAGGTTATGAAAACAATAATTATTAGATAAGTATTTGCTAAATAGTAGATTATATTTCTTCAAATCTAATTTAGTAAATTTAAATATTTCAGTATAGGCACCTGGTTTTGAATTAATATATATATTAATGTTGTAATATTATATATGTATATATTTATCTATGTTTAATATTAAAACTACAATTCTATTACTCTATTACACTATAAAAAAAAATTGTTTATCAGTGTTTTATATTAGCTATGATAACTGAAAAATAAGAAATTAATAATAACAAAACAAAAAAAAAGTAGAAAAATATTGAAATTCATATCTAAAGCATTTTAGATAAAACATCCTAGTAGGTTGACAAGTGGAACGAACATAGGTCAAAATTAACCCAGGTTAGGTACTAAGTATAATTAAATTTATAAAATGTTTATGATTTTTGATAAATTAATATTGCTAGATTGCAAACTAAAATAATTAACTACCTTATTTAGTTCAAATTGAAATATGATTGTCAGAAAAATGTTTACCAAATTGTACCGTTGAAATCAGATTTAAGATATAAATACAAAATTACACTTGTACAAAAATTAAATTTTATACAAACTTGTAATTTGTAAAACAAATGTCTACTTTTGAAAATAGAAATTATAAGTGTATAAATGTTGATAGTTTTTTGGTAATGCAATAATATAAACTTTCACTACCACATTTCTAGTGTGGTGGTGCAAGTACTACATTTGCATTACCCAATTTACGGTGGTACTGGTACCCTTCTCAGTTTTTTCTTTGTACCTTTTATATCTGTATTATTTGTAATAGTAATAATGGTATTTATTTAACATAATATTAAAAAAAAAAAAAAAACAATTATTAAATTTAAAAATGTAATTCAGGTTCAGCCTTCTCCAGTTTACTGTGTTTTTATATTATGTTTATTTAGAGTATAAATATGAAGAAAATGGTAAAAATGAAAAAACTCCTACATATACATCTTATACATTAGAGAAATTTGCTGATGCAATGTTGACATATTCTGCGGGATCTCCTCATAAGCAAATGGCTAAAATTCACTCTTTTATTGTTCCGCAATGGGAAGGATTTAAATTTCATACACATGGCGGTATTTTCAATGTTTTAAAAAACACTTTGGTGAGTAATGAATAATTTTGTTAATTATTTTTAATGAAATTTGTTTTTTTGGTTGCATTTATATTATAATTTAGTTATATCTATTATCTATAACCATAACTATTATGAATTTATTGCTTAAAAATAACTTAAATAAAACTTAAATGGCTTAAACATTTAATTTATACAAATATTTGAAAATATAATATTTTGCCTAGTTATTATATTATTTATTTAATATAGGTATTTAAGTGATGTTTTAGTATCTATTCAATTTGTATAGTATTAATTTGAAAAAAAAATATTACTTACCTAACGAATTATAAAAATTACTTTATATAATTCTTCTATAATTAAATAATAAATTTTGTTTCGTTTATGAAATAATAAAAAATTATCGATTTGTACTTAAATTTTAAAGACTAAAGTAACCAAACTCAATACTTAGCAAATATGTCTTTTTATAATCATTTTTCAATAATTATAATTTAAAATATATATTCCTTAAACATGAAAACATTTTTTTAGATTTTGAGCAAACTACGAATGTATTGATTTTACAATAATGTGTTTGTGTGTATGAGAAGTTATCAATGAAAATCTTAGATTTTTTTACTTTAGGTATGGTTTCTGGTAGTAAATTGGAAATAATTATCAGATTGGGATGTCAAATGTAAAAAATGTAGTGTACTTTTCTTAATCGTAAAAACCAAAAATAAAATTAACAAATAACTGTATAAACTTGAACTTAAAATTTTTATCGATTTCTGAGTTATTTATAAGTATGAACAATTATCAAATTTTTGAAATTTTTTTTTATAGATGTCGATAATAAAATATTCGCTGATTCAAATACTTTTAAAATTTAATTCAAAATCTCACATTAGTTGTTCTTATATTATCTGTGATATATTATTAAAAATACTTAAGTAAACTTTTATTTTTATAAATGCATTTTAAGTTCAAATTTTTACAATTTTCTTCAAAATCACAGAAATTATAAATTAAAGTATTTTTTAGTAAAAAATGTGTAAGATCTTCAATTTTTGTAGCTAAAATGTGAACATTTAATACAATGTTTATCATAAATGTTTTATATACAAGAACTAAAAAATCTTAAAAGTATACAAACAAAATTATATATTTGTTATTTAAATTTTAACAAAAAATTACGTATTTCAAAGATGAATATATTTAGAGAACATATTAGTACATCTGTAGCAACAAATGGAATGTTTACACGCGACTATAATAGTGTGCTCATAATATGACGTATATCGTAGTTGTGAAAGGTTAGGTTAATTTTTGGGGGTTCCTTTATACCATACCTCATATTTCATAATGTGAGTAGTATGGCAATAAATACCAGATAGTGTTTTAATATTCCTATGATAACCTATTTTGTAATATGTTAATTATTATTTGTAGAAAAATTTAATAGTGTTATAATTTGTTCTTTGCTATCACTCTTTCCAATAATAATATAATAGTAACGATTACAAAAATAAAATAATAGACTATAGACTGTAATTTGATTCTTATCAGAGCGACAAATATATTAAATTGGTTGTACAATGATTTGTTATGGTCATTTTTTTTTTTGGTTGACATCTAAAAATTTGAATAGTAAACTTTTAAAGCAGTAAAAATTTTCTAACTTCGCTCATCAACTAAACGAGTGGTTTCCGATATCAAATTAGACCTATGACTTAAAAGTTTGGGTGACAAAAAATAGAAAATTCTTTATTTTCAAAATAATAGAAACGTTTTTTTTAAAAATAAAGAAATCGGAAATTTCCATAAGTTTTTCATTAAAAAACTATAGAGAAAACTCGAAGCTTTGTCATATTAAAAAATGTTATGAGCGTCTGAATTTTAAATTTTACGAAATCGCGTAACGATAACGATATCTTCAAACGGTTTTAAATATTAGTTATTATTCAAAAAGTATTAGTCGCAGATACTTGAAAATTTCAGCAGTTATTTATAATTAGCATTTTCTTTACGTGATTTATTTTTGGGGTATTCAGATCATTAAAACATAAAGCTTTTTTAACACCTACCTACTCGAAAATATATATCTTGGACTGACTAATCATCTCCGTTCAGAATTGTATTTTGTATACAATGATACATATTATTGCATTCAAATAACATATCCATCATAGTGACTTACTCTATGTCCGAGATCCACTCGATATCTACTATACAGTAGAATCTTATCCACTTAACTACCGACTTTTTTTTTTCAATTTTCTTTTCAAATTCACTCGTAAAATAACGATTTATTATCAAATAATTTTAGATTTTTGTTGTAATTAAAAATGACTAATCGTAGAAACTTGAAACATACAATAGTTGTTTAAATTGGCATTTTATGTACAAGATTTAATTTTGAGGTATTCAGGTCATTGAAACATAAACCGCCTTTTTCACCACCCAACTTAAAATATACATATCCTAAGCTGACAAATTATCTCTGTTTAGAATCGTTTGTCGTATATAATGATACCTATTATTGCATTCAAATTTAACTCATCCATTATAGTGACATATTCTATGTCTGATATCCACTCTATACTTACCTACTGTACAGCAGAGTGTTACTCCCTTGACCACCTTTTTTTTATTTTGTGTTGCAAAATGTGAAATATTTTTAATATTGTGTCGTCGTAATACAAAGGTTGAGAAACACTGAACTAGACACTAGACATTAGCGTTTAGCACACTAAGTGATTTTATTGGTTGTATCAATTAAATCACGATGCCATTTCACTTGTCAGTGAGTAAAATAACCACCGAGTAAAGACAAAAGCATCATCAACTTGCCGGTGGATACTGTACAGCGATTGTTCAACATGTGATGACCGGTCATATTGCACATTTGCACTGAAAGTTTATTATCACAGATTTTGTTATATATATGCCGTTTAACTCGATAGCGAGTAGCGAGTAAATTTACCTAATGTAATCCACACCTCACTTAATACGCATTTAAACATAAATTATAAATAAGTAAAAACAATTATCAGTATCATTATTTTGTTATTAAAATATTATTTTTTTCAAACATTCATAATGCGGAATAAATTATTTCCTCGAGTAGACTAGCTAAAGTACTAGACATTACATACCTTTATTTAGAACATTAGAGCTTCATGCTATGACGAGTGACCACTGAAATATCAAAAGATCCGATTTTAAATTTTACGAGATATTTTTTGTAATATAAACCATATACATAGTTGCTATAAACATTTTTTAATATAAATAACACTTTTAATGCAGCAGAATTAATTATTATTAATTAGGAGTTGACAAATACCTAATCGGTTGATACTTTGACTATTATTTTTAGTACCTATTTAGGCTATTTTATTATCTTTAAATTTATCGAATTTTTGTCATCACCAAAAAATTATCTTTTGTATCGTGGATATTTTTGTTATTTATTGATTATTTTACAAATAACGGACAAAAGTGGCATTCTTATTAATTTACATTACGAGTATTTTGTACAGCACGTGTAGATTGAAATGTTCTTTCACGGTCAAATTACTAATACGGAAATAATAGGTACCTAATATAGTAATACCTATCTAATCATAATAATTTATAGTAATATTAAATTATTTTTGTTATGATAGTGTGTTAACAGGATGTCTCACCCGGATGTGTTGTCTCTCATCTTACAAATTTAATGTAGGTATAACATACCATATCGAAATCATTGTTAAATACTCAAATATGACAACAAATGTCAAATGCATCATATCATTGCATTTTATTTTATGACAGTGCTTCGAATGGTAGCTAGTATTCCTAACCTACTTGTCAATACCTTAATATTTAAATATTTAATATTTTTAGTTAAATATCATTGAATAAAATTTACCTTTCTATACAAACTATGTTATAAAACATTTTCTTAGCTAATATTAAGTAATACTAAATATTTAAAATTTATATTTGATTTTTACAATTATTTTCTGGGGAATAATATACCTTGTACAGTTTTATTACAAAAAATATTCTCTTTGCATATGTTAATTTACACAAATTTTTTTTGTGGGGGGGGGAAATTGATACTAATTACTGGCCATTATTTATGTAACCATTAATTTGTTGAAACTGTTGTTAATCAAACTGTACAAAATGTTATATGACAATAAAAGAAAAAAATGCTACATAATGGTTTTAATTTTCAATTATTTTTTCAAGAAATATATATATGTATAAATATATTATAATAAAAATATTTCAAGAATACAAAAAAATTATTTTAATTCTTGTTTGATTATTGTGCATATTATGATAAAAAAAAAAAAAAATTTAGTAATTATTTTAAAATATTAAAATACAATTGATCAAATCAAAGTAGTAAGCGTTTATCATATATTTTTTTTAAGCTTTATGTTGTAATGTTTTAAAGTTTTAGTATAATTTGTGCATTTTTATGACCAACTTTTCATGTACAGATATATTTTAAAAAAGTTACATACCTACCAGATAAAATTTTTTTTAATTTGAAATTACGTTTAGTTTTAAGATTAATGGTGTTAGAATAAGTTTTCTACAATTTTGTAATATCTACATTTTTCAATGAGTTATGGGAAATTGAAAAAAACTGCTTTATCTTGCTGGATACTTGATCACCTATTTTATGCATGTAGAAATTTAAAACTGAAATTTATTCACATCACAGAATCATTTACTTATTTTAAAATTATATAATATACTATATTGTTTTACTTATGTATAATGTATATTATTACTATATTATTATTATTGATGAAAATAGTAGAATCAGAAATGTAATGTATTTTTTTAAACCCTATAATAGTAAATACTGTAACACTCATTAAAACATGTGTTATGACTAAAGTTACTCATTAAATTTCTGAAGTATTTAAAAACACAATTTTTATCACATTTCTGGTTCCAAGAAAATACATGTCAAATAAAATTATAAAAAAATCAATATCACAATTTTTAAACGAATGAATCATTGTTACAAAGTGGTCAATTTTATATGTATTATAAGATAATGACTGTTTTATATTTATCCTATAATGTTGTGTGTCCATTTTAAATTAATCAATATCTCCTTAAAACTAAAAATATTTAAACAGATTATGTGTATTTCTTGCTGCTAACATTTTGCACTAATTATATCATGAACTTTTATAAAACTTCATGTTAATTGTCTACATATTTTTTGTTATCATATAGCTGATTAACCTTTAACATTAATCATCAACGAGTAGCAAAGTACAAAGTAAATATTTTTGTGGAATAATTATTAATTATTATATACAGTGTATGTTTAGATGTATAGTCTATAGGTAAAACTTTTTATATCCATAAATTATGGATTATTATAATTCTAGAATATATTTTGGAAGGTACAAAGCATGTGACTAGGGTAACAAAATATTCAGATAAAATTAGTTTTATTAGTTTTTGAAATATATAGTTAAAGAATTTGATAAGGAAAATATTTTAAATTTATAACTCTGATTGTCAATATTTAAATAAAAAAACATTACTGAATAACTTAATTTTACTTAATTTTATAAGCAATTTTATTATTTATTACTTGTTTAAAAAAAGGCTCATACAGTAGAGTCTCAGTAATTCGAATGAGATTGGGAAAAGAGATTATTCAGATTATTGATTTTTTTAGATTAGGTATCTGTGACTTAAAAAAAAATCAATTTTCTTGCTATTTAAATTAATATTAAAATTATAATTATGTATATAAAACCAGTTAATATGTATTACATATTATGTACCTACCTATTCATCTAAAATATTGATTTATTTTTATTTGACCACTAGTTCCTATATTATGCAGATTAAATGCCTTGTCCCGCAAACATCTAAGCGTATATGTATTAATATAACAATGTGACAATTTTTAAGGCCGTTTGGATTACCTTTTCTTTTGGATTAGCCTGTGTTTGGATTAATGAGACCTTACTGTAATTGATGAATGATTTTAATTAATTAGTTAGAATAATATAGATACTTAAAAATGAATGTAATATTAATATTTAAGGACAACATAAATTGTATGTTTGGGGTATAAGTATTAAATATTCAAAATAAATCATGTATAAATACATGATGTACATGTATATTTGTTTAAATTTTATAAATTTTTTATATGGATACAAAAAGTTTTTATAAATTGTATACAAAACAAGTAAATAGGTTATTATTAAATAATAATGGTTTGCTTAGATTGAAAATATATCAATAACATCCTATGTATTTTTTCCCATTCAATCAATCCCTATGTTTTAATCAATATACTTATCAATACATATATAGACATATAGTCATCACGTGTTTCACAGTACCAATAAATAATTGTACTGTAATCTTTTATATAAGCAATATGCAGTTGTTGTTGCAAATATAATGGTATTGTGAAATGTGTATTGTATGTAAAAATGTTCATTGTTTATAATTTCCAGAAATAAAATACTTATACGTTTTTTACATTTTTTTTTTTTTTTTTTTGTATATTGTCGAGTACAATGTATTTAAATATTCTGAATTCCATGGTAATAAAATTTAATATTTATGATAAATATAATGTGCTTGTACTTATAATGGAACTACCAAGATCATTTTTTTAAAATAATATGATAAAGTAATTACATTTCGAAGTATGAAAATACTCTTAAAATGATGCCAATAGTACTTGCATTGTGGATAGGAGCAAATAAACTGAGACTTTATTTTTATTTTTATATTTTGAAAACACCCCTACTAATTATATATTTTTTATTAAAATGGTAGTGATGGGAAAGGAGTATGTTTTGTTTTACAAAATATTTTTTAACATGCATTATTTTTTGTAATTTTTATTTCACAAATTTGTATCAAATAAATATTTAAATTTAATTTGATGAATTATATAACATAATTTTTATTATAATGAATTTTATACATGTTTAAAATATAAAATAATATAAATTTGAAATTATTTTTCACGTGAGCAAATTAATATTGTTCAAAAATATTAATTTTAATCACTCATAATTCATAAGCAATCATTACTGGTATGTGGTATGTGTATTAATGTATTATAATTATTTGTTTGAAAATTGGAGGTCTTAGGATTTGTGAGTGTTATTAATTTATAACTAATTTAAAATGTATTTAAACAGATAATCAATAATTAACCATTTTTATATTATGCAATTAGAGCATTTTTAAATTATGCATCTATAGGATAGTGAAATATAAACCTCATAAATGTTCTATAGTAGTTACCTTCAAAACTTATCTTGTTTATTGTATCAAATGTTTAGTAAATAATTATTGATATCAACTTTCTTCAATGACTAACTATGAAATACACATTTCAGCATCACATAAACATATTTAGACTATTTAGCAGACTTGGGTAGTATTCCAAATACTTTTTGAATCCTTTTTTTTTTTGAAAGTATTCAATATGATATTTTGAATACTTCTTACAAGTATTCTGAATAATTTTGTAACATCCAATCACACTTAAAAAATAATTTCATTACTTTTTTTGTCATTGAAACTTTTGCACTCGATTAATAATTTTAAATAAAACAAAATTATTATAATCAGTGGCATACAGTCAGTGCAAGTGAGGTAAGCGCCACATACCTACTCAAAAACGAAGAAAAATAAATTTAGTTAATTCATTATATCAATGAGCAATACAATATAAGATTTTTATTATAGATATAATAGGTATATTCATCAGTAATATTATACTTTATTATCTATATTATAATTTTATAGTAATTGGTAAGAAAATTAATAAATTAAGTTCATGTAGGTAGGCAATATATTGACAGAAGCACTTCGGATTTTGATTACCTGGCTTATATAGTATGGTAGGTATTGCCGGGTGATGTCCACATTTTTATGCAACAGTCAGAAGCGTTACATCAAGCGTTTTTAAATACTTTTTCTGGTACCAACATTTTGATAATTGATTTTTTTTTTTTTTTTGTTTATCACAATACAATAATTTTAATATTGTTTTATAATATTTTATAAATAAAAACGAAACACAATTTAGATTTTTATGATAAAGTTACCAATGAGCTTATAAAAAATATAGATGAATGGATTTTATTTATAAATAGGTAAATAAATTATATACATTATAAAAAAAAAACTATTTTTTATTTACCTAAATAATTTATAATTTACCTTAATAAGTAACGTGTTTTTTTTTGCGCTAACCCAGCTTTCAATACTACTGCACAGTGCACACCGCTGATTATAATATTCATTTATAAACACTGAATTGAAAAAAAAAATATATTTTTGTCTTTGAAATCTAAATTTACTTTAAAAATACTTTTTGTGAAGTATTCCAAATACTTGGAAAGACTATTATTATAAAGTATTCAAAATACTTTTAAAAAGTATTTTGTCTAAGTCTGCTATTTAGTTGTATGATTATTTTCAAAATGTGTCAATGAATATTGGATTAAAATTTCAAATAATATAAGTCATAAACTCATAACATATTTTTTTACTTTTTTGTACTCAATTGTTACTTGTTGTTATAAGGATTATGAGTTATTTGTAGATATCTATGTGTCATACAATATTGTCATGGTTCAGTTCATCTATTTTTTGTTTTGGTCTCTAGTTTATAGTATTATTTATTAAATATATATAGCCATTTTTAAAATATCTAGATCAATTTTAAGTTATTAATTTAGTTTAATACTATAAACAAAAACCAGTATATTACATATGTACACTATAAAGTGTTATTTATAACTATATTTATTTTACCCAAGACAAACCTTATCTTTGATTATGAAAACAATTTATAAATCCAATTACATAATAGTACCTAAATAGTAAATACCTACCTATATAATGTTTAGTAGTAAAAATAATAAAAAATTGAAACGTTTATAAAATATGATATGATATTATTCATGGATTTCAAATTCTAAGTGTCAACAAAAAATATAGTGCTCTACAGGATGTTTGAGAAATACTTAGTGTACAAAATAATATAGTTTAAACGATGGTAGCAGTATTTCTAATATTTCTTATACATGACTTATGTTTTATGTTTTTATACTTATATTTATGTATTATTATTACGTCTTGCCTTAATATTGTAGATATAATTACTATCTTCAAAAAAAACACTTATTGAAAATTTATTTATTTAGTTAGCTCCTACTTAAATTTAATTTTTAAAAAAATCAGAAGAAATCAAAATTATAGGTTCTTGTCCTAGTATAAATGATTAAACAAAGTAAATAAATTTATTTTTAATTATGAACTTACTTACTAATTAGTATTAACAATTCTATTGATTGTAACTTAGTCTTATGAAGAATTTTAATTTATTTTTATAAAAATTTTTATTGATATTAAATAATTTGTATATGTAACCAAGCATAAAAGTGATCTTAAGTGATGATGATACCCTACAAGGGTTAATTTTGATTACAAAATATATATAAATTATTATAATTTAAGTTTAATATTATTTATCTATCCATTTAAAATAAATATTTTGTTACATTAATTTTAGTTGTTATGTTTTATTAATTGTTATCATTCTGTTGTTAAGTGTTTTATATTTGTAACATATTATTTTAAATTCTTAACCTACATAGCATACATTTTAATTTTATCAAACCACAAAAAATAATTTGTTTTTAATACGATCAGAATTTAATTTTAAAAAGATTATGTGTTGATGACATTTAATACAATAATACAACTGGTCTTTTTTTCTTATGTTTTGATAACATTTCATCAAGCTATCAAAATACAATTTTAAACTTAAGTCATTTAAATAATGCAAATAATATAATATATTATTGTGCTATGCCAGTGGCGTAATTTAAAATTGAGATTGGGATATATTATGTTTACACTATCGTTCTAGTAGGGCTACCCCCCCCCCTTGACCATTAAATCTCATATATCACAATATTATATTAATTTATTATTATAAACTAAATGAGTTAAATGGTATAATAATGGTTTTCATAAATTATGATATCAAGTCAATTTTCCTTTTTGTTTTTTTCTCCAAAAATAGTACCTGGGGAGGGATATATCCCAATATCCCCCCCCCATAATTACGCCACTGTATTTAGCAATATTGGTAATAATCAGTGTTGAGGAGTAATTTAACTTAAGTTACAAGTTAATATAACGAAATTACTTTTTAAGTAATTTGATGGTAATTTAATTGCATTTTATTGTAAGTAATTTATATGTCATTTGAGTTACTTTTTTGAAGTAATTATTACCTCTTAATCGTTACTTTAATGTGTAGCAAAATGAGTATTTGTTAATAATTTCATATTCTTGGTTTTCATTATTTAATATTTAGTTTATATATTGTTGTATTGAACTCATGGTTATTAAGCTCCAGTGATATTGTTGAAAAAAAGTAAATTTTATTATAATTGAGTTACTTTTTAAACTCAAAATAAGTGTAACTTGACCAATTTAAAAAAAAGTATCTTAAAAATAACTTTTTTTAAATTTTGATGAGGAATTATTATTGTAATTTAATTACCAAAAAGCAGTAACTTCCCTAACGCTGGTAATAATATAGTTATCAACCAAGTAATACAATAGCTGACTCATTAAGAAATTGATTAATATGTCTATGTAAGACATTATCTATATAAACATATAATACCTAATTGTAGTGTATACAGTCATACAGTTATAGTGAAATGGACAATTAATTAAGTTATAAATTAAATTATGAAGAATTTTAATTGTATTTGATTTAAAATAACAGTGAATAATGATATCAATGAATTAATAATAGGTCTGAAATCTTCATTAAAATTAGACATTTATTATCTATTAAACTTTACTAATGTATAGAGGTGTGTAATGGAAAAATAACCATTATCAATAAATATACAGAGCGTCCAGAATTTGAGACATTATTGTTATTCTGTATTTTTCTAATATTAGACTAGGTAGTTCTTCAGTTTCTTTTTGAAATTAGTGAGATAAAACTTTTTTGTCAGTCCTTTTTTGACTTAAAAACTAAGCTGTTGAAAATGTAACATTTGCTTATAAACTTAAAACTACAACTATTATTACCTATGTCCTATACTACTTATATACTATTATACTTCATAGAATACTACTGTTAATACTCGCCAATAATTTGTAGTATGATATCATAGTTGTAGCAATGTAGCATAACAATTTTTTGTTTGATCAGATAATTTTTTTTTATAATATTTTAAAATTTAAGTTTTGGGTTTGGGTGATTAAACTTCCCATAAAATATCAGTTGATGCAATGTGTATAGCCACTCTGGCCATTGGCCAACACAACATTTATAAGATAATGCTTCCCAATTATATGACACCATTTATATAGACTAATTAATGATCAATAGATTTATAATACAATATAACTAACTAGATTAAAGATTTATGCCATTATATTACTCCATACTATATAAAATTTATTTTCTTAATTATAAATTTTAATATTTTATCTATAATCGATATACTTATATATACAAGCCACATGGAATGTTATTACTTATTATGTTTGCATGACATTATTATTTTGTACCAAGTTCTCACTCTAACCAGTGATGTTAACAATTAATAATTTTTCAAGCTCTCAAATAAGATCATTTGCATGGCTACTGGCTGTATTTATCATAATATAATCAATTATTTATACCCAATGCTTTTTGGCTTTGCTTACTAGAGTCACTGTTAACCAGCACCAATCAATACATCTAGAAGGCTCACAGTATGAGAGGCTTATGGATATTTCTAATTATTGTATTATGACTTAAATGTAGAGAGTTTGAGATATCTGCCTGATATTCACATAATTTCTAAGGGTGTCAAGTAACACGTCTATACTAGTGATACTACATACTGTATGGCTAAACTTAATTTAATTGTAGTTACTGAACTACATCTTATACACTGTGCAAAATATTGTGATTAGCTTATAACTACAGTAGAACCCCTTTAATCAGTCACCTTCACTACTGGGGGTGTGGTCGGAAAGTGAAAAAGGGCGGATTATCAAAATATATAGAAACATTTAAAAAAAAATGTTATTAATTAAATTATTTTAAATTACATACATGTATATACATAAATGTTTGATTAATTACTTAGAAAAGAATTCAGTAATGGATATTTTCAAAGTATTCATATGGATGATACTATGGTAGGATCAATCGTAGTAGTGGACTAGTCGAGGGCGGACGAGAGAGGTTAGCTTGAAACATTATTAATTGTTAACATCACTGGTTATAGTAAGGACTTGGTACAACATAATAAGTAATAACATTCCATATGGCTTGTACATATGTATAAGTATATAAATAAAATATTAAAATTTATAATTAAGAATATGCATTTTATGTAGTATGAAGCAATATAATGATATAAATCTTAAATCTAGTTAATTCAACCCGTTTTTTACAGACTGTGCTTTACCGACAAAAATAATTTATTGCAGTTATGGGTACATAACAATTGACGAAAAAATTATAGTCGAAATAGACTAGTAATTTTTGTTTAATTTATTTACTTTATTGTAATTTCATATACCTACATTTTTTATAATACTTTAATATACAGTTGGAATCGACCATACTTTCAAGATACCAGAACGAAATAAAAATTATTAGTTTTTAAAATATATAAACTAATATTTTGGTTACATAAACATTTATCTTAATCGAAAGTTCGTCGTTTACGTATATATCATATATGAATAATATTAGGTGATAAATAATAATGAAAAATGTTGGTATTGGTTTTCCGTTTATTTTGACGTTCACACAACTTAAATAAAAGATGAAACTTTACATCAACTGTATTAGGAACCTATGTTAATTAATAATAAATTATTATTTATTATAGTTATTACTTAGGTACATGATAAAATTATACCTACCGGATAATTGATACATATTAAGTATATTATAGACGTTTTACGCAATACGCGTTCACGAAACAATTTAATTAGGTAATATGATAACGAATAAATTATAACTATAGTTATTAAATATGTATATTAAACAATAGTTATTATAGCTAATCGTTAAATCAGATATCATAGGTAGCGTAATCGCTATAACTGTATACTTTAATATTAAAGTAATAGAAAAATATTCGGAACGACAGTCATATTTTATTATTTTATTCGTTTTACCAGTAAGTATAATAGGTAGTCTACGACGTTATAATTGATTTCCACTGCATGTGTTTGTGTATTTATTTACAAAATTTTACTATTTTTAAGTACAGTACACTGCACGAAGATAAAAAAAAATTGTATTCAATTATTGATATGTTATTAGTGATAAATGTTATATTATCTTTTTATGAGTTATAACACAATCACAATTCAATATTGAACAAATATTTTTTTGGAATGTGTCATACTACCTACTTTGTTTGAATATTATAATATAAATATTTTTGATTACCTATGTATGTATGTATGATATTTAACAATTTTTTTAGTTTATGCGTAGTACGAATGAATGGTTATAGATAATATTTAATTAGACAAAACATGAACACTGTTACTTATATAAATTGGAGGAATGCCTATATAACATAATATTATATTATATTGTATTTTATTATGTTATGATATAAATATTAAAATGATATAAATGTAGTATTAAATAATAATTGTCATTAAGACATATATAAATCAAAAGTCACATTTGCTGAATTAAAATATTTACTATCTAATGACTAAATGACTAATAGCCCATATTATAACATCAAAACTATGGTTAACGGTTTAGGGAATATCAGAGCACTATTTATTTTTTCTCACTGGCCTACCTACGCACAACATAGACACAATAATATTTACACAAAATCGAATTTTTTAAGTTATCTTAGATTTAAAATTAAAATCACCCATTACAAAAACTTTAAAGAATAATATTTTCTAGGGTGTGACATCGATATGTCTAAATATTGTCCAAAAACAATTTAATATTCATTTAAAATTAAACATTTTTATTTTAGATTCTGAAAGAAGTGATGAACGTATTGATTTTACAATGATGTGTGTTTTTTTGTGTCTGTACACGATAACTTATCAAAATAATGCTTCAATTTAAAATTTCAGGGGGGGTTTCCGGTAGAAAATTAAATATCCTTGCAGGTGCATTATAGAGGTCAAAAGTAAAAGTAAAAAGTTTCAAGCAGTTTTCAAAAGCGTCGGGAAAAACTACAGAAATATGATGGAAAAACAGACATTTTTACCCAAAACCAGTTTTCGAAAAAAAATCGATTTCTTAATATTGTTGTAACTCAAAAACAAATCATTGAGAATATGTACTTGAAATTTTCATAAAAATGTTTATGTAATCGTTGTCTATACATAATGGATACATTTTCAAAATATTCTAGCTTTCTTTAGCTATTTATAGAAAAATGAAATTTTTGATTTTTCTAAGTATTTTTTTTTTTTAATATCGATAAAAAAATATGGGAGCCAGAAAAAACTATAATTTAATACGGAGTTTTTCTTAAGTTATTTTTATTCTAATTTTTTATAAGCGTTTAAAGTTCAAATTTTTACGAATTATATCAAAATCGCGTAATTTTGTAGTTGAAAATTCATAAAACTTTGTATTTGTATTTAAGGTTAAAAAATTTAACTTTATAAGTTTTCAATAATTATTTCTTCAAATAGCTATTGAGAAAACTTGAAGCGTCATTAAAGGAAAAAAATATTATGAGCGTCTGAATTTTAAATTTTTACGAAATCGCGTAACAATATTTATTTATTAATGATTATATTAATGATATTGATTTATCCTCAAACGATTTTCAATATTAATTATTAAGTATTCAAATTGTATAAGTCGTATAAACTTAAATTTTACCAGTTATTAAGTTTAGCATTATCTTTACATGATTTAATTATCAAAATATTTCGCTTATTTTAAGGCTATTTAATATTTATTGGCATTTGAAATATTCGTTTTTGTTTAGTTTTTTATTTATAAATATCGATTTTATTTTTTTGGCTAAGTCAAAATACTTGAAAATATAATACAAATTTCCTCATAAGTTAGTCTTATAGTGATTCAAAAATGATAAGAATATATTGGCACAATTCTTTTTTATTAGCGTTTTTATTCAAATATTGACGAAAATTCATCAAAATCATGAATACTTGCAAATTATTTTGTAGTTAAAATATATAAAAAAAATTGTATAAGTTGCTAAGAATTGAAAATTTAATAAAAAGTTTTCTATAGTTTAATTCACATAATTATAAATGAACTCGAACGTTGGCAAATTAAACAAATTTTATCTTAAGTTTAAATTTTTACGAAGTGAAAAATTCACTCATAAAATAACGATTTACTATCAATATAAATAAATAATTTTATATTTTTGTTATAGTTAAAAATTACTAGTCGTAGAAACTTGAAACATACAGCAGTTATTTAAATTGGCATTTAATGTACAAAAATTTAATTTTGGGGTATTCAGGTTTTTAAAACATAAGCCCCCTTTTTCTCCACCCAATTTACAATATATTATATTCTAAGCTGACAAATTATCTCTGTTCAGAATCGTTTGTCGTATATAATGATACCTATCATATTGCATTCAAATTTAACACATCCATTATAGTGACATACTCTATGTCCGAGATCCACTCGATACCTACTGTACAGTACAGTGTTATCCACTTGACCATCCTTTTTTTTTAATAGGTGATTTTTACTCAAAAAGAGTTCGAAAATCATAAAAAACGATTTTATATGAATACGTTTCATTACTGTTGAGGGTGGGTCTAAAAGAAATTTGAAAACACATATAGCGATGACATCATTTTAAAACCGAAAAAGGATAAGACGACAATATCGCACGTATCATATCAAATATAAAACAAAATAACTAAAAAATGTATATTTTATAGTATTGGGCGAGAATTGAGTGGTTAGCGTTCGACACATTGAAGTATTATTTCAAATTTCACATTTTTACGTGTTTAGTAGTTAGGTTTTTTCCTTCAAAATGTATTTAAAAATTTAATTAAGTATTCGAATAATACATGTATAACATAAGAACAATTAGAACTAGTAAATGCACTATTAAATTTTAATTTACAATTCTATTTTAGCTTTGAATTTATGATATCTATTTTTTCGTGGTAAAAACTCCCTAACAATCAACTTTTGTGCTTGTGTTGATTAGTGATAGGTATCATATTATTTATTGTCTGTACAGTGATTCTATCAATGTATTAGGTAATATCCGAGCACCACCTTCTTATCTTAAACATTTTTTCATATACCATTTAATTTGGTAATCTCTGTTTTTGAATTTTGCTTATAAATAAATATATACTTACATTATCGGCTTTGTATAGAATATTCGCATTTATTGATTAAAATTAATATTAAATATGTATAATTAATTATTAAAATAAATTTGAATTAAATTAAATTATTAGAAATACATTTAACATTTTTGTTAGGTAGCACATGGACATCAATATATTTGGCTCCATTTTATTATGTAATAAATTTTTTTTTCATCGCGTATCACATTTGAGTATTTGACCTTTCTGTTCACTTTAAGTTAAGAAATGCTGATCTATTAAATGTAAATTATAGTCAATAATTTTTCCATTGAAGATTTGAAAAACTAATCAATGACTGTTATATAATGTTTTACTTTTATGTTTTAGGAAAATAGTGATGCACTTTGTGATCAAAAACAATCATTGCAACAGCTAATTTTTAATTTGTATAAAACATTGCATCTTAGTCAATTAAAAGGATTTTCTGTTATGCAATATTCATGGATGTTACTGCAAACGTATGGAAAAGGTATTACAATATATTTTGTATCATGCTAAAGTACCACTCATTCTTTGTTGATTCTACTTATCACATTCATATTCTAAAAAATATCCTTTAAATTAATTCAAAACAAATAACATTGGATATAGTATACAAATTAAAGATGCCAATATAATAATTTTTCAATGATTGGATAAATTTAATGCAAGCATTATCAAACATTTAACATGTTAGTTTTAAAGAAATATTGAGCTCCTTTTAGAATAGAAAAATATCTGAGTGGTCAGACATTAAAAATCTTATCTTTAATATTAATTATTGTGTTTGTTTTTATTAATATAATATAATTTTTATAATGTAAAATCATATACTAAAATACTACAATACTCTTATTCTAAAATTAATTATTTTACAGGGAATTTTACGTTCGAAAGGACAAAACAATTACAATATTTTGAGAAAAAAATCACTGAACAACTTGATGCTTTAAAATCTTCAATTATTTCCGCAAGTAATATCTACTGGAGATGTGATCCTGCAAAACATATTAAAGATACAACTTATTTAGAAGTTACACAGTTATTACAGGTATATTAAAACACAATTTATTTAATAAACTAATAATTACTATTATTGTGAATTATTTGTATTTTTAATAACATATAAATCATATACATTTGGTGAAATATATTTTAAATTAATAGGGTTATATAGAAAATGAAGCGGATATGAACGTTGAGCAGAGCTGCATGAAAGATTGTGGATACTATGAAGTTGCAGAACACAAATCATGTTTTAAAGATCAATTTTGTGCTAAGCAGCGTGTGTGTAACGGACGTATATTAAATTGTCAGTATATCGATTCCGACATGAGAATTTGTCAATCTGTAAGTATGTTTTCAAAAAATAATGACTTAAAGTATCTAAAGTTTCCTCTTTGATGCACTTAAAAGATAATAATAAAATTAACTTAAATAAATCCTTATAGACATTTGGAAGCAATAGGCGATATGATTATATTGCGTATGAAAGAGGTAGGACTTTGGGCGATTCATCAGTTGAATGCAAAGGTACAACAAGTATGGTGGATAGCTGGTGGAATTTTTTGATTTGGCATTGTTCTTACTGTTTTTGTATTTGTGATTCAAATGATGCTGTTTCTGATAGATATTTCAGTTTGAAACCTTCTTTATCTGATATTAAAGAAAATAAGTAAGCTTTAACTATTAAATGATTGATTTCTGTTCTTACATTTGTAATTTGTTTTGTGTTTTATTTAGAGTTATAACAGGTATAAGGTTTATTAAAGTTAAACAAATGTTCCATTTACAAGCACAAGAAGGTGTACTTGGCCCTCGAGGAACAATACATGAATCTACGAGACAATGGATTGAAGTACCGGGTTTTGAGTTTTCTTTTAAGAATAAAACATTAAAAGATGGTGTTGACTATCATAAATTAACATATGAAGCCCGCACTATTGATATTGATAGTGTACTTGCTCCTGAAAATACTGTTGTTACAGGTAAAATATTTTTATTTTGTATTTTAATCATAACAATTAACTAATCATTTTATAAACTGTTTTAGGAGTAAAATTTAGGAAAATTGGATCTCACCTTAATATTGAAGTTCGTGTTACATTATTTGATTTTATTACCGGTAAACTTATTGAACCCGAGTTGAAAAGTTATTGGATCGGAAATGAAAATACTGAACTGTCTGCAAACCCAAGGTTTGTGAATTATTTTGATTGCAATACTTATAGTATTTAGATAAAATGTTTTGTTTAATAAATCATATTTATTAATCATCATAATAATCACTTGCAGAACCGTTATTGACATAAGTAATTCAAATTTGCCAATCAAATCAACTACTCCATCTGAACTTGACATGTCATCAAACAAATATCTTACGTTTACACATTCTTCTATTGACTACGATGTTGCTCAAACAACATTACCTTTCATTGACATGCAGACAGTAGCACCATATCCAGGTGTACCATTATCTGGATTAGGAATTTACTTTAAAGGAACAAAAGGTTTTGGTGGATTTATTGGTGCCAGTATTTTTACATATGATTTAAGTAATGACATAAATTCCAAGTTGTTTCCAATAGAAACAGTATAAAAGTGTTAATTATCTTAACTTTTTTTTTTCTGTAACGTTAAGTAAGTATCTGAATGAACTCTAATTTAATCTCAATTTGTTTAATAATAAAATGCAAATAATGCATTTAATTTCTATAAAATATGTGCCAATAAAAAATAAGCCAAAAACTACTTTATTTTGTTTACTTAGGATTTACATTGTTATGATTTACAAATATTATGTTTAGTATTGATAGTGTATTTCATTTTAATATTTTAAAGCATTAATGTTTTATTTGATTTTAATCTTTATTCTTTTTATATGTAACTTTAATGAACAACTAAAATGGAAGCCTTAAAATTGTGAGCATTATTAATTAAGCACTATATTATTTAAAAATTTGTATTTGCACTTTTCTTAATTTGTTTGTTCTATCAATATATTTTTATTTTATATTATAATTAACTTATGATCAAATATACATGTAATGTACATTTTTTTTTTTTAAACAATTTATGCAATTGGCTGTTTTTGAAATATTAGGCTAATTGTACACCTAAAATGTATAATATAAATTGTGATTTAATAATAAAGGTATAAAAAATTAATGTATTTTTGTTTAAAGTTTTTGTATTTTGTAATAACAATCAAAGATAAAGAAAATAAGGCACGATGATGTCCCGAGGTGTTATAATCAGTACCACAATTACCAGGCCACAAATTAATTCATAATATTAGGCCTATGGGCTGTAGCTGAACTATTTGGATTTTTTTTTTTTTAATATTATGGTTACAACTTATTATACCTATGTCTCATCAGAATGAAGAATGAAGAATTTTTAGATTATATGAGCATTATTATTCAATAATGCTAATAATACCAGTTCTGTGTTAAGTGCATTTAGAAATTAAATTATTTATACAATTTATATAAATTATTAGATTAAAAGAAAAAGAATTACTAGATAAAGCGGGAACTAATCCAAAGCAAAAAAAATAAAAAAATAATTTTAGTATCTAATTTTTTTTATTTTTGTTTTTTATTAAAAGGATCTTAATAATAAAATCAAATTAAATACTGCCAGCCTTTCTTACACAACTATGCATATTATTAGACAATTTAAAAATTATTTTATATTGCAAGAAGTGCAAAATTAAAATTAATATAGTTTATAAAATTATTAAAATGTTATTGTAATTGTTGAATACAATATATTTATTGTAATTTATTTGTATAAATTATTAATTAGATAAGTACCTATATATTATATATTAATATTAAATATTAATTATCATAAAGATTGTTTAATAAATTTAATCAACAAGGTGATACTATTTCCCGAAATAGTATCATATTAATACATTAAAACCATAATTGGTATTATTATACAAAATTCTAAATATAATCATTAAAAAAATATAATTTTAAGTAGTAAGGGGCTCAGGGGCTGAATTAATTAATACCACCAATAATATATTTCTAACAATTATATTTTTAATTTTGTTATGTATTGGCAGCTGATGATTTTTTGCCTTTTTAGTGTTAGATAAAATAAAACCAATTACTGTTTTAGGAATTGCGAATCACTTCGCTCCTCTCCCATCTATGTACAATAATGTTTATAGCTACAAACAGGAGGTGATAATTTTTTAAGGATTTACGTATTAGGTATTTTGGTTCTTGGCTACATGGGCCCTATAATAATATTTGCTTACACACCCACCAATAGTTGCGACACTGGTTATAATTATAATTTATATGCAAAGTTTTTATTTATAAATTATAATATAGTGGAACTATTAAAATGTTGGTTAATATTCAATTACTTTACATTCTTGAAATATAAGTAAGTGAGATTCAATGGTAAGTATGTAATTCGGACAGACAAAAATGTATTGGTTGTTGGTACATAATGTTTTTTTTTTTGTTAAATTTTTCTGTGCACACATCCACTTTACAGGTATCATGTTATCATGTTTATTATTTATATTATATTTTGAACAAAGTGATGATTATATTAATTTTAAAATGATGTGTGTGTTTATTATTTTTTTTTTTTGAGTATAACATTACTTATTGAAATTATGCTATGGGGTATCCAGGGGGGAGCATAGGGGCCATGGCCCTCATTGGCCGTATCATATAATATATAAAACATAATATGTAAATTAATTTATTTTGGCTACGTACTGGTTTAGAGTTTAAATTCAAAAAGAAATTATTGTTTCGTTAAAAAGATTATAAATATTTTACAGATATTATCATTAAATAATTAAATAAAATATACAAATTTAAAATAGTACTTTTAATACTTTTAATAATATTATACATATCACTTATTGATATTTCATGTAAATAAATAATATATTAAACACTAGTATTTAAAATCAATGATTCAATGTTTACAAATTAATTTTGGAATCCGAGTCCGGAATTGCGAGTTAACTTAATATTCTTTTCCATTTAGATATGGGCCCCTAATATATAAAATGTCCAAAGGCCCCCAGCGATCGCTGGGTAGTCGGGTGGGCCAAACTGTCACTGTTAAATAAAACTTACTAATTAGTTATTTTGTAAAATATTATACATATCACTTATTGATATTTCATGTAAATAAATAATAACTTGGGTATTCTATTAAATCCTGTTAAATCGTTATGACTTAAGTCCAAATATATTAGGAAATGCTGATTCAAAACAGAAATTGTTTTCAATTTTTAATTGTTCTAACTCTAAAGAGCAGAAATTAAATTATATGAGTTCAAATGATTTAGTTCCAATTTCGGTAAGAAAATAAATGTGTTCACCTTAATACTGGTACATTTGTTATTATATTTTCGATAAGTATAAATATATAAATAATAATAATATATTATTATAAGTATAATAAGGCACCTAATGTGGGTACAGTAGAGCGTACCCACTTGACCACACTTTTTTTTTGCTGTTATTTTTACATTTTTTGATTAAATTCAACTTAGGTAAATGTATTTTTAGAGCATTTGTTGACGATTTAAGTGAATTTTCTTAGTTTTTAAAGCATTTTTCACAATTTGTTCATAAAGTAAACGAAAATTGTTGTGACTTGACAAGAGACTTATGAAAAACTGACGACGGTATGAATAATAAATTATATCTATTACAATTTGATCTATAATTATCTAAGATCTAACATTCAAGTAAACATAAAACAAGTATGAAGTAACAATGATGTACAATACTAAAAAAAAAATCAAAAAAATACACTGCTGTAGTATCATTTTTTTAAATTAAATAATTCCACTTTGTATACTTTGTAATATTTGTATCGTCGGATGAAGGTTATTGTAATTTCTAACTTTTGAAGGTCTTGGCAGACGGCACTCTTGCGTCAATGAGGTCTTTGTCCTACACTAGTTGTATTACTGGATTGCTTATCTACTGTTTATTTATTATAATGGTAAAACATTATTATGGTTTTATACAGTTTATAGTATACACTATACAGTATACAGCTATACAACAATATTCCAATTTAAAATAGAGTATTTTAGTTATAACACTTGCCGAAAAAAATAAACATTGAACACTTTTATATCTAGTAGGAGTTCTTTGATTACATTATTTAACTTTCTCAAACTTGTACTAGTAAATAAACACAAATATAAAAAGGGTGGAAAAAAACCGTGCGAGTTTAATATTCAGATTGAATATTATTTTAAGAATGATTGCATTTTAATATTTATTCAGCTGTCTGACTTGTAGTTTCAAGTATCTTTACTCTATATGTATAGCCACAGTGAGCCTCGATATAAAAATATTAAATTTTTTATGAATGTTCTCGAGCCTTAGCCATAACTGTATTTTTACTATACTATACGCTGTATAGTAGACTTGACAATTCGCAATATATCTAGGTGTGTAACTTAGTACGCTTAACGTTATCCATCAAGTGCGAGGACTTGGTTTAGAGGACTTAAACCGTAACTAACACAATATTACCGTTCTGTGGGTGATCGACGTTTGTGTGCCCTACGAGTTCATCGAAATCGATGCAGGTATCTACGCAAATACGCAATAATATAAACATCACGTATACTAGAGATGATAGCTCATTTTTACTGAATATATTTTTTAATGTTCATAAATGATAAAATTGACTATTGAGTAACCCTATTCATGTCTAATTTCAATTGTTTTCGTGTGCACAATAATATTTAATTTTATAATATTTGGTTTCAGAGAACAGATGGACATGTAACATAATATTTTAATATTATGATAGGTAATCGAATAATGTATGTGTATTTAAATAAATAATACAATTTAAAATGTCATGAAAATATTGGTAAAATACTAAAATCGGGATTTATAAAAAATATAATAATATTCATTTTTTTTTTAAATACCTATATAGTTTTTTAAAATATTTTTAAATTTGAAATAGGTAATAAATTTAAATTTATTTTTATTTTTTATAGACTTTTTAGTACATTTTTCAATGTTACCTCGCTAATTTTCAGAGTATTAAAGGGTCTTATAGAAGTTAAAATAATGTTGTGTTATTTATAATTTGAATGTTCTTTTATACAATTATGGAAGATTATAATTATTAATACCTGCAGTTTCGAGACAGTTATTATTAATGATAACCTATTTTTTAGGTTCCTATCTACTTTAATCGATCATTCGTGAATTGTTAATTGATATAAAATTATTGATGATAAAAATACTATAGAGTAATAATACATGTAATATATTAAATCACAATATCTAATCTATAAGAAAAATTAACTTGAGTTTACGTAAAATTTATCGACATTTTTTTACGACGATACACTGGATATTATTTGTACAGATTATAATGCGACGGTTGACGACACTTCCCGCCACCGCGGTGTTAATCGGAATCCTGGTGTCGGCCGCAGGACGCCTGGCGCCGTACGCTCCGGACTGGCCACACCAGTTGACCACGGCCACATTGACGACGTACGTGAACAAAACGTTCGGACCGTTGCAGCGGTGCTTGAAAGTGGCGGCCGACGACACCGCCGAGGCGGCCGCCATAGTGGCCATGCTCTACCCGCAACGGGACAACAACGGTGCGGGCGGACGTCCGTCCGACGCGGACGCCCACACTAGGACGATCGCGTTGGTCACGTCCGACGACGTTTCGGTGTTCTGTTCTGCCTACGTGGTCATCGGACGTCGACTGGATATGATCGATAAGTATTTCGACTTCTTCAGGAATGATGCGGCCGAGAGGATGTTGGTGGTCGTCGTACAGAATAGAAAGTACATTAAGCCGTTTATCAAAGTAAGTTTGGCTTCTTCTGTGCCCCTTCATCGCCTCACTAAAGTCACCCTCTGAAGTTCGGCTGCAACTGGTCTTTGCAATAATATATACCTTACGTTCGTGTAAGTAGGTAGATATGCAGAATATTATTTTCTTGATGCCTAACCTGGCGCCCATAGGTAATATTTTAGGGGAGCTAAAAATAAAAAATTCTCTAATGTATCTATATTGTGTATGATCTGTATTCAAACGAGTAAACATGCACTAGCCACTAATAATTTAAATTTTAGTAAATGTATGAAAACTTGGAACCCTCACAAAAAATATAACCAATACTTTTAAATTATATATACGGCTACAACACATTATTACATAGTTATTTAACTAAGAGGACGTCACGTCTTATAGGTATAAATGTTCAGACTGTCAGTACTATTTTGAGTATTTTTATTTTTATTTTTATTATACACCTTCTACGCGTACGATGTCAATTTCATATTCAAAATAATTTATTTTAATTTTTTAAATTATACTGAATTGACCTAATATAAAATTTAAAGGTAAGATTATTATTTAAAGTATACCAGAAGATTTTATTCATACATTATATGAGTTGTTACATGGTATGTTACTTTCCTCGAAACATACATTTCGGTTACATAGATATGTATTCACAAGTTCATAAATCACATAAAAGGCACGTGTATTTTTTCTAACTATATTATTTATTACCTAACTTAAAAATTTGCCCAAACATCTGTTACTTTTTCTTCCAAATAATTGTATGCTCTCCTCGAGTAAATTTTGGGTCATTCGTCTAAAGAATGACTTCCCTCTGTATTCATTATCAGAGTAAAACAATGATTTAACACATTTACTTATTATTCAAATGTATATTTACAATAGATGCCTTGTAAACTTGATACCTATACTTATACCAATATTGTGCGTGTTGTAAAATATTGTTTACAATTTAAAAATCAAAAATAGGTAAAAAATATTGGTAATATTGGTAGGTAAAAACGCAACAAATGTTACGTTGTATTATGTTGTTATTTTTTCAAATACAATTTACTACAGCTTAAATGTTATTAAAATTGTGTTTAAGAAATTTTGTTTCGAAAAAAAACCATATAATTTTTTCATTTGAACGGTGGACGGTTGACTAATTTATTTCTAACACTTTTTATTACTGAGCCTCTGTTTAAAGTCGATACTGAGGTTGTCAACATTTGTTTTACTGGAGAAATATTTTTTGTATTATCCTTTGAGCATTTATTTGATGGATTTTGTTTTCGATTTACCAGATGGATATTTTCAGGTTCTGGGATGATTATAGCTTTTTTTATATTGACCTTTGAATATATTTTATGCGAATTTGACTTATTTTTATCCAATTTAACATGTTCTATTTTCTGACTAACATCAGATAATCTATCAAATATTTCAGCATTTCCCGAATGTGTCAACAAATTTTGTATACGATCTCCACCAGGACCTTGTTTTTTAATTAACGAAGGTTGTCTGTTAATATTTGTATTTTGCTAAATTAGGAAAGTTTAAGAAAATATATAAAATTAATATCATTAATATTATATTATTTTAAACAAGTCACTGTTTATAGTTTACACTTTACACAATGACTAGTTTATTAAAATGAAATGGTGGTTATTCTTATTAGTACTTACAATAATAATATTATAATAGTAAGTTATAGCTAACAAATATAAACATTTTTAATAAAATTATTGTATTATGTTTTAAATTCAACATTACAACACATATACACAACTATTCTACATTAAATTGGTGTTAAAAATTATAGTTTACGAAATAATATTAAAAAATAAAATTAATTACTCGAAAAAAAATTTAATTTTATAATAAAATCCAAATATTTGAAAAAGTAGGTACTAATGAAAACAATAAATTATTTAAATATATGAACTCACTAATAGAAGTATATAACTTACTGGTTGTTCATTCTTAGATAAGCTGATTATTGTTTTATTTCTTAAGAATTTGTCAAACTCTCTCATTTTATATTCATATCCAGTATTCTTAATCTCATAAAAGTACGCCTTTCGTAATAATCTATCTGCGGAATACCTCTTGGATGGATCATAAACTACCATATCTTTGATTAATTCATATGCCGGCCGGTATGGTTGGTATACCGAATGCAGTCCAATTCCAGCGGTTTTTTCATTTCGTTTAATCTCGTATCGTGCGACGAATACATCAGATTTATGTTTCATGAATTTATTAATTAATCTTTGGTCTGGGCTGCCTAATACACGATCAACCTTTTCCATCTGATCATTTTCATCTCGACCATCGAACAATGGTTGGCCAGTGGCTATTTCATAAAGTACACATCCCGTAGCCCAAATATCCATTTTTGAATTGTACCAACCCCGTGTTAACAAGCATTCGGGCGAGCGGTACCATCTAGTTGCCACGTACTCTGTGTAAGGATGACCATCAGTGTAGTGACAAGTGGTTCCAAAATCACCAATTTTCAATAGCTTGTCCCGTGATCTCAGCAAAATGTTTTCCGGTTTGATATCCCTATGGATAAAGCCATTCTCGTGCAAATACCTCAAACCTTTACAAAACGTTCTAATTAATAACAATAATTATTATAGTTTTATAAAAATTTTACCTTCCAACATTTGGTACATATAAGTTTTAATTCTATAATCTGATAAAGGGCATTCCCCGTTTTCTATGATATCATATAATGATTTTTTCATTAATTCTGACACTAAAATAATTTTTCCCGTTTCTTCTTCGTGGTATGCGCTTTCTAGCATAAGTAAAAATGGATGTTTTCCCACCGATTTTGATACATTCACTTCGGATATGGCGTTCCATGTGTCATCATCTACTTGATGTCCATAATTTTTTTTCAGTATTTTTGCCGCATATTCTCGTCCACTATTTCGTTGCACACATAACCATACATCGGAAAACGTTCCTTCACCAATTTTTTTCTTTAGATCAAATTCAGTTCTAAAATTATTAGAATTGTCTTTACAAGATGGTGATACATTAGGTAACATTAGGTCGAATAAGACTTAAAACGTAAAACAAAAATATTTTTATTAATTATTATGTACAATATTTCTACTGCATAATATGAACATATTATTATAACTTATAACGTTTTGGTTTCCATATTAACACTTGAAATCGATTTTTGTTAATATATATTTAAACGATATAGGCCAGAAATGTTAAATTTCAATTTATTTTGAATTTTAAAATTAGTGTATTTAATGCTTATAATATGTAGAGCATTTCAATATTTAATTTAAAATGGGTAAAGAATAAAGATGAAAAAAATGTAGGCAAGCGGGTACCGATCTTACTGTACATAAGTTTTCGAGTGGATCACTGTACTTATAATGGATGTGTAAAATTTGAATTCAATGGTATATCATTGTTGATATTATAAATATTTCTTATACGAGTATATAAAAAAAACGATTTTGAGCAAAGATAGCCTCAACTTATATCATTAACTACTAAGTATATTTCACGATATGTTTTTAGATAAAGTTATTATTTATTAATATTATAGTAGGTAATATTTAATTTTTGATGAAAACATTGCACTTATTATATTATTTATTATTATTATTTAATTAGTAAAATAATGTATATTTTTATCAAAAATATTTTGTGGTAAACAGTGTGAATAAGTTCATATTATTAATATAAATATAATATCTTAAAACTGATCTAAATATCTGAATATACCTATTGAAAATATCATTGCATTATACAGACCATGGTAATTAATATTAAAATATGCGTAAAGGTTGCAAGTCCCAAAAAATAATGTTATTGAATTTTAACAAAATAATTCATCGTTAGGTACATCAATTACATTGTTATTCATCATTAAAATATGCCATTTTGTCAATATTTGGACTCCAAGTACATATAAAATACAGTACAGTATACTTATTACTCATAGGCTAGACTAATTTTATTAAATATTTATGTATTTAAAACGAGTAGATAGGTAAATTCATTAATATTCAAGTTTGTTTTATGAATTATTTATTATTTCTAAAAATAGGAATTCAATAATTTATAATTTTGATATGCTTACTTTTACGGTTTTCTATAAACTAGAAATATTTTACTAGAAATAATTTTCAATGGTTAATAAAATTTGGTAGGTACCTATACTTTGATAATATTTTTGATTAGATCAAAATTGTCAATAAAATATATTTAAATATTGTGTGTAATAGCCATGTACAGTGATCAGTATTATAGTTAATAGTGATACCTACAATCTATATTAATATTTAGTAAATAAATATAATTCATATTAATATTTCTGGTAAGTACTTAATTTATTTCCAATCAAGTGTACCTATTAAATATAAAATTCTAATTTTTAATGTTTGCAGCTTTTAAAAAAGTCGGCCTTAGAACCCACATTGCTATTTTTATCATCAAGAAAATAGCTCTAAATAACTGACGAAGTTGTATACTTAATTCGATATTACATTATGTTTCAGTATTCACCTTCATACTTCAATTACAAAGATGTTATACTTATAAATGTATACCCACAAAAAGAAACGGTGTATCAAATGAGCATATACTTTAAGAAATTTGTTCCTATTTCCAAAAAACATGACCAATGGTTTAGACATGTAAGTATATTAAATATTTAAAGTAACTATTTTATTATATAGGTATATAGGTATAAAACTGTATAGTACATTAGGCATGTATAGAAATATAAAACAGTAACATTATCTATTGGTAACTTCTCTTGCTATCGAATTAATTAATAGGATTTAAGTATCAATAGGTTTTATATAAATAAATTATTACGAAGGATCTACCATCTCTTAGTGAAGTGACAAATAAGTTAGTTTAACAATTTATTTTATAGATTCGATTCGAAACGGTTCAATCTTCAACCTCAAGGATTGTTTTTGACAGTAAATTGAATCTAGTTAATACCTACTTTCAAAGATTAAAATTGATAACTTTTTTAAGAAACGTACTTTTAAAAAATATATTCATGAAAAAAAAAACAGAAATATTTACGCAAAACCTGTTTCTGTCAGAGACATTTTTATCATAACTCAAAAATAAATAATCGAGACTTGAAATTTATTAAGTATATACAATATATTGAAGTTATAATTTTACTAACATTTAGTAGATACTATTATTATTAATAGTAAATATTATTTAATTTTTTAAATATTTTGTTCTATATATTTTATGGTTATTATTTGAATGTTTTTTTTTTCAATATTTTATTATAACATTTTTGTTTACAAGCAAAAACTTTTAAAACTTAATATAAAGTTTCTCAAAGTTTTTTTCACAACAACTAAAGAATGTCGAAAATACATTATTGCAATTTTTATGTATATTCATAGTTAACTTATTTGATTTAATTAACTTATATTAAATTATAAAATAATTTATATAATTATTATAATTTAACTTAATTCATCAAAATCATTAAAGCTTGAAAATTATTCTGAGGTATATAATTAATTAATGACCTAAAGTTCAAAATTGGTATTCCTTAAACAGTCTTCTATTACTTTAAATATACTAAAGATATGACTAGGTATATTATTTTATATTGGATTTATTTAACCTAACCTAACACAACTCACGAAGCAAGAACTTCGATTTTTTTCATAGGTAAATAATGTATATATATATAACATATTTATTGTAGGTATGCAAATTGCATAATGCATAATGCAATGCTGTATTTCTTTTGTAATATTGTTCTTAAAATATTTGTACCTACTATTAGGCGTCGGCCCGTCTTATTCAATTATTATTATTAAGACTAATTAATAATTTTAAAATATTATATTGAATACAAATTGTAATAAATTGTATTGATACATAATAATTATTTTTATACGAGTACCTATATTAAATAATAAATACAACGGTAATGAAATGAATAATAATAATGGTATTAATAAAAACTAAAGTTGTCGGGTATAAAAATAATCAATCGATTTAAAAGTATAAAGTATACACATTATAATATAGTAGGACCTGAGAATGTCGTAATAACACGGTTTATGACGATTGCGTTGAGTAGTATCCACCATGGTATAGTCATCTGTCATATTATAAGTACACCGCAAAATGATGGTTTACTACTGTCTACTTTGCTCATCTAAATTTTAAATACCTACTTATGACTCATAAAATTTAAACTTACCTTAATTATTCGTATGTAAATGTAACAAAAAGCGAAATATTTTAATAAAGGAATGTATGAAAAAGTTTTGTTTACCTGATGTACGTAATAATAATTTAAAGTACTTAAAACAATATTATGAACTGCACTGTTTAATTCGTATCGTTCGTGAAACACATTGGTGTGTCCTGCTGGTAAGTGATTCTTATATTTCGTTTAAAATATTATTCATGTACATATTTTACAAATTATAAATTTCATCTATTATAAATTAATCAAAGTCAATAACCAGTAGTATATATAAATTTTATAAAATATATTTTTCAAATAAAAAATGATTCGCGCGCTTTTTAATTTCTCAATACGAACGTTTCTATTTGGTTACCGGTATAACGCGTGATATGAAAGGCCTGATATCACGTATATATTCTGTAAAATCCTCACGAAAATACATGAAACCTCTGGAATTTGAGACCTACCTACCAGGATCGCATGTCCCCCTCTTCAATTTTGACGTTGTCGTCACTTGGTATATAATAGTGCAACACTATCGTAGTCATTACTAAAATTACCATCACTGCATAATGCATATGTTCCTGTTACATATGTTTCAATCCTTCACGTCTTAAACGGTTAAAATGCGTACTCAAAACGTTTGTAAAACGTCTATACAGGAATTGTTCTACATCTTCAGAATATTTCTACAACTTACGCGACCATTTTACGAGTGACTGATTCATATTATGCTCATTAGAAAGTATTCTATTTCTATATACAATTATAAGTATTATGAACTTATAAGTACATCGATATTATTGATATTTCGAGTTATTATTATTGGATATAATTTTATTTTATACTATACTTATGTACTGATGTACATTTTCCATTATTATCTATAATTATTTAAATAACTATTTAATGTGTACATTTTTTTATTTTATTTTTTTTTTTTTTTACTTATTTTTAAATTTTACTTTTTGCAAATTTATTACATTATTTCACGACCTTTACCTACTGCATACTATGTAGAATATTTAGTATAATGCATATAAATCCTTGTTATTTTTTGGAACAATAATAATATTGAATATTTAGAATAATTTAGAAAAAACTATATGAAAAGAAATTTATTATTTTTTCCAAACTGTATATTTTATCGTTATACTATTAAATTTTTCTTAAGCATATATTTTTTTTTTAGAATAAATTATATTATAGATACGTTTTATAATAATATATTTATATGTACAATTAATTTTAGGACTTGCAAGGAAAAAAAAAAGTAAAAAACTTTCATAACACCCATATTAAGTTATTGGCTTACAACCATTCATTTTTTAGTAGTGTGATAAAAGAAAATGGAACGGGAAAATTAAGTGAGTATGTTATTAAACAGATAATGCCTAGCTTAGTTTTCATACCTTCCATGTATTATATATATATACTTAGTTCATATATGGCAAAAGTTTGAACGCTTTTAGAGCTATTTCTGTTAAAAATTATTCAACTATACTACTATAGCTTAATTTGAATTTTTCCTATATTAAATTTTAGATGATATAATAGTTATGTCTATTATTATACACAATAAAAAAAAATCATAAAATATCTTACGTCGTTAAATTTGTTTTAATCTATCAAATGTATTATCCAAGATGTAACTTTGAAGTGTCTTTCATTTGTTATAATTTCGAACTCACGTATATTTTATCCCTTCTTTAAAGAACATTATATTTTTCACATATTATTACATAGATAAGAATATAATGTCCAATTTAAAAAATTAATAATTCGCGTAATAAAAGTTTTATTTTTAACAGTAAATATATAAATAAGGGAACACCTATATACACTGCATTATGACTTATGAGCTAGCAAGTACCCATACTAAATATTACTAACTGTACTACACTTTTTATCGTATTTTTTTTTTTCATATAATAAAATACAAGTTTTAAATATTGATAAATAATAGCATATTATCTAAAATCGTAATTCGATATTCGAAATTATACCATGTTTTGAACTTATGTTCTATATAGGTAATGATGGTGTACTAGTATACTACATATAATTGTATACTATACATCCATTATAAAGAACAGAATGTAGACTCCAGTAAAAGCTAAACATATATTTTAAAACAGGCTTATCTTATGGCGTTGAATGTAGTATATTCAAAGAAATCGCAACAAGATTGAACGTCACTTGGGATACATACACATCTAATGACAAAGACAAATGGGGAACTGTATGGCCGAACAATACAATAACCGGTGGTGCACTCAAATGGTTGTACAATAAAAAAGTTGATGTGTCATTTTGTTCGCTTTGGATTGATCATACAAAATCAAAGTTCGTGGACATATCTAAATTTTGGACATTAACGTGTTTAAAGTTTTTGGTCCCCAAGCCCCGCCCGTTGCGAGAAAAATGGGACTTGCTATTCAAACCATTTCCGTTAAGTTTGTGGTTATTAGTTTTATTTTCTGCAACGTTAACAACATTTACAATATGGATATTGGCTTGTATTCAAAAAAAAATTGGCTATGAAAATATTAACGGTTGGTATTTAATAATATACAATATACATTATACAACCTTATCTTTATAATGTAGTAACTTATAACTATAATACACAATTATTTTTAAATATTAAATACATACAGTGGTCGACGCTTATAATGGTACGACCACACTGAACGCGATTTGCGATGCAAGTGATTGATTAGTACCTAGCGATTTTTACATTTTAGGTGTAGCCATATTAATCGCAAGCAAATAAACTATTTTGATTTTTGACGCAATAGAAGCGAATTATCGCAAAACGCAAAACGCGATACGCTCTCAAAGTGGCTGTCATAGTTATTCTATAGTTTTGATCAAATCTTAAAATCTCAAAAAACAAAATCCCAAATTACGTTCAGTGGGGTTTAAAGATTCAGTCGCTACTCGCTTGTTAAATTCAAAATTACCCCGGAACAGTCTGGATGTATCCAAATAAACTATACACAAAAATCGGTTATAAAACTCAAATTGCATAAAAAAAATAGTATTAAATATAAGCTTTTTGGTAAAATTTAAAAATAAATTGGTTTTGAAAAAACGAAAATTTGTATTTATTTAAATTTGCAATATAAATATGAGCAGTGTATTTCCAGAAACCTAATTAAAAAAAAAAAAAACGAAAATCACTCATTTCTTCATATAGTTTATAAATAAATAATCTTAATTATAAATTAAAATTAAAATTGTATTAGCTATAGATTGTATTTCTTATAGATCTGATTAAAAGTTAATATATATGTATAATTAAATTTGTTTAATAATATGTAGTAAGTGGTATAAGCAAAATACAATTAATAATTAATAAAAATGTTTGTTAATTTTCTTACAACTTTGCCTATAACGTATAAGAATTAAGATTCATTTGGTTATAAGACTCATTTTGTCCCAACAATTCTGTTCCCAAAGTGAGTATTATAATTTATAAGCTACGTCCACTGTAAATACTATATACTTACTATATATTATACTACTTTAATATATAAATATTGTTAGAGCTCAGAAGTTGTAGAAGCTAAAAGAAGCTTTAATAAAAAATATTTAATATACAAAAAAATCTAAAAAAAAAACACCTAATTTGTTAATAATATGCACAAAAACAAATGTAAAATAAGAAAACATAAATTTAGATATAAACTATAAAGGTAATAAGTATTAAAAACATTAAACATGACATAGTAGATAAAATTGGTTGGTATTTTTATCTTATTAATCTAAAAAAAAATACTGTGAAATGTTAATTGTGTACAACAACTTAACTATAAACCAATAAACAAATAGATTTACAAAAAGTTAAGTCGGTAACTTATCAATAATAATATAGTATTATGGCATACTAGTACAATAAACATAAAATGTACATTATTGTCGTTAACTTAATATTCCACCTTAATGATGATGATTGATGACAATAAATACCTACGTTAAATAATATTAAGTTTTATATTCAATATTATTTTAAATACATAAGTTAAGAAAGTAACAAACTAATTTCTTTTAGAAAATAATTAATATTATTATTATAACATAAATTTTTATTTTTATAAATATTTTAATATTCATGTTCCAAAAGGCAAAAACACACATAATGTATATAAACCTACTTAATTGTTTTTTTAGTATTTACTTCGTTATCAGCGACCATTTTTTGGATTATTGGAATGATGTTATTGACGAACAATCCGCGTACTTATCGAATGGGACCTATTAGACATTTGATCAATTGGTGGTGCATATTTATATTCATCATGTCTACTTCGTTTTCGAGCATTCTCTATTCATTTATCACATCGTCCGATTACACAGACATTGTTTTGGAAGTTGAAGACATGGTGAAAGCGAATTATCATTGGGGCCTTACGTATCCTCCTCCTTATAAGTATATACTGAAAATGCAGGTAAGATTGTAATGTTATTTATACGACTGAATTTGTGTGTTGGGATAAGATTATTTTATATAATATATTTTAATTATTTTAAACAATTTAAATACGTATACTCGAAAAATCATATTATACTGACCACTGACGGGAACTTATGGTTTATTTTTCTTAACGCGTAAATTAATGTAATATAATATTTCCGTGTTGCCCGTGTTTGTAATATTGGTATATTTATTGTCAACGACTAGATTTCTTACAACAATCGTGGTTTTGATTAAAAATAATATGCTGTTAATTAAATACGGGCAAATGCCAAATAGGATTAGTCACTAGTACATTAGAGCACAGATTATATGCGATTTTCATATACTCGTAATCTATGATTAGAGACTGGTCTGCATCTATGATCTCCAGTCTCCACTGTTGGATCTATTACTATACCTACGTCTTTGTGTGTATGTAATATAAATAAAAATATATAATATGTATATTGCCTAAAGTGAATCTATACCGGGCTATACGTCATAATACATTTATGTATACAGTTTGTTAGGGGATGAGTTATCGATATTTTCATAAGACACTATTAAAAAGTTTAAATATTATAAAAAGTATTCAAGTTGTCTACTTTCCATAAGTTTCCGTTATTTAGGAAAATACAGTTTATGTTTTACAGAAAGTTTGTAATTGTTCAAAAAAAAAAAAACCTGCTGTTTTAAATTTGAAAATTATCATTAATTGAGGAGGTTTAACTTTATATATTATTTACATGATAGCTACATACACTCGTGTATAATATAAACTTACATGAAATAAAACATAGCAATATTCTAATAAGTAAGTACCTAATTAATAATCAAACGTACGTAAATAAATGATTAATGTTTTATATCTCTTCTATAATTATTCTTATTATTATTAAACACTGATAATTGATATTACAATATTAGAGCAATAAATTACTATGGACAAATTTTAGAATGAATTGAGTTCGAAGAAAAATAATATATAATATTATGTATATTTTAGTATTATGCATGTATTAGTTATACATTTTATTTAAAAAATATTGTTATTCAGATATCCGGTAAAATAAATTCAATGAAAAAAATATATTTTTAATAGCTATAAATGAATAGGTTTAGTTTAAATCACTTTAATATATATACCATTTAATTATATATATAATAAATATATATTATAATTATTATTTATTTAATTAATTACATTTACTTTAAATAATATTTATAATGTTCCTAAAAAAACGCCCTGTATGCCGCGTGATATATATATATTATGCTGGAATAATGCTCGTTGTATTTAAAATAGACGAACAATAAACTTATCAGTCAATCCAGACACTCAGTCCGACCGTCTGATAAAAAAAGTTTCATCAGCAAATTCGTTACCTACTGTGGGAAACATAATATTATAATATTCTACAGAAATATTATGCCGAGTCCACATAATATTATATATTATATATATATATACCTATTATAATAAAATAATAAGCAAAAACTAAATTTTCTCATCACAGGCGTAATTGTATAAATTGTTTTTAAAAACACAAACAGTATTTTATTTTAATAGAATTGTTTCTATGTGAAATCGACTTTACGTGATATCATTGATTTATTCTTTACATCAATAGTAATATTTATGTTATAATACATAGTTTATTTATATTAATTCCCTTAAAATGTAAACATCTAAATACTAAATAAAGATAGAAAAAAAAAACAAATACTTTGAATAATAATAGTTGATATACTTATAATACTCATAGTCATATTATGACTATAATATGAGTAACGGAGTATATTTTATGACATCATATGTCCTATTTGTACATATTTATTATGATGATATAAAAGAAATTAATTGAAAGTATCAATAATAGGTTTTAGATACATTGGAAAAATGTACTTACATAAATAATAATAATATTTATTTAGTAAACTTTTTACTATTAATTTTGACGCACACAGTCACAAATGACTCACGCACGAACTTAAAATATTGCCTATACTTAACCAGGGGCGGCTCGTCAGGGGAGACTTTGAGACTGAGTCTCCCCCTTAAAAAAACCCAGTTACTTGTAAATAATAATTAATTAAAATAATAATGCATAAAAATATTTTTATTCGAATTGAAAATATAATATTACATAATTTATATCGTTTTCTTTGTTTATTATTATAAATTGAAAGCAACCAAGTCTAAAACCTTTAAATAGTTATTTTAATAGAAATGCTATTTTAGTTTTATCGATGACGGTGACGGTCGCCGTTACAGTGAAACTGCCGCCCGACAGTCTCAATCATAACATGTAAAATGGTACGGCCGGTTTGATGGAGGGCCGGAGGGGGCAGGGAGAATAAGCTGCGTATTATAGACTCTATTGAGACTGGGTTCACTACAATAATTGCCGTACCGCGCGCCGTTCTTAGTCGCTGTCATAATTTAATGCATTTTTATAATTTAATAACTATAACACGTTTACTACAGGGTTTTATACTATCTTCTATTTGATATTTGTTATATTTCTAATTATTTTAAAAATGCAAAAAGACAATATAATAGACATATTATTAACTAGTGGTTTTAATACTTTAACTTACGAACAAAAAAATCAAATTAAACTTAAAAATATTAACTAAATATGTAATACTATAATATTATTAGATTTTCAATAACAGGGTTTTTCTTATTCGTTGTTATACGTAGTTTATGTTAAATAATTTTAAGTCTCCCCAGAATATTAACTCACGAGCCGCTACTGTACTTAACTCCTTAAATATACACCACCTCCGATCCCCTTAACTATTTAATATTTGTGTAGCACCTAATATTAATTGATAAATAAATTATAATTAATGGTATTAATACCACTATTGCCATTGTACTAGTTTTAATATGTATAATTTGTATTTCTATATATATAAGGTACGGTAAGTAAATACTGTTACTATATTATATAATATTTTGTACGTTTTTTTTTTTTACTCGCACGAAATTTCATCAAAATTTAAATACTTTATTGTATTATAATAATATTTTAATAAAAAACTGGAAGTATTGATGAAACACACCTTAAAACTAAATTATAACTCTACCGTCTCTACCAAATGAAAATTTGCGTTAGGCCCTAGACTCCTAGAGACTTAAAGTTCTAAAAACTCTTTATTATAGGTTCACATAAAAAAAAATTCAATACAATTATTGAAAATAAAACTTTTTTCTCCATATTTGTTTATTTATTTTTAATTTTATAGCATATTACGATGTTTTCCATTTAGAATTATAAAATATAATATATAATTATAAATTATTTATCTAATTAAAAAAATATATTACCTGATTATTTTTTATTGGTATTATAAAATATGATTACTCGTATAATATAAATTATGAAAATTATGTAGGTACGTGTATAGTGTAATCTTGACTAATATTTAAATGATGTAAAGCTTACAAGCTTAGCTTATCTAAAGAAATGATATGAAATGTCAACTGTCAAGTAGTAAAGACAAATAAGTCATTTCTAGTAAACATGATATGCAATTCTGTAAAGTTCCATAATATCAATATCATAATTTGATTGTTTAATAAAAACAAAATCAGGATTCAATAAATATTGTCGTTGATAAAGAGCGCAGAGTTTATCACTTAGATTTTAGAAATAGAAGTTATGTTGGTAAAATATATAAGCGTTTAATTTTACAATTATATTTTTATAATTATATTTCCTGAATAAAATTAAGAAAAAGCGCTTATATAAGTTAAATAATATCTAAATATTCAACATCCAAAATGTTTGATTTTGGATTTAGATCCCTATTGTAATATACCTATCCAAAATATTTTAAACTTTTATAGTTATACATGACACTGCTATTTATTGAACATTGAACTATCCATAATAAACGTGCTTGTATCAGAGTTCTAGAAGTTCCTAAGCTTAGACTCATAAATCATAATATTATATAATATGGTTGTATTCATACGAGTCGATGGAAAACTGTGAAAAGTACGTACACGAAGTTGATTTACTGTCCAATCTTTAACTTAGAGCAGTGGTTTTAAAACTGGGTGCAGTGAGTATCCACTTAGTGTGCCGCGTTTTTTCCATAAATTACCGATTGCATTGAATTGTGATATAAGAAAATAAATTAATAATTAATTCAAAACAATTCTGTTCATCTAAAAAAAGATCAGTGTGCCGTGAACATTTTTTTAAGTTTACGGTGTGCCGTGTATATAATGAAAGTTTGAAAACTTCTGACTTAGAGACTAAGTTACTTTCTCACAATGTTTTTATTTCAAAGGTTGTTGGCTTGTAGCTCTAGAGTACGAAATTTTAATTCGCAAAATCAAATATTATGATAAATGCATGTCGAAGACAACATTTTGAATTTTTACACTAATTCGCCCACCTCGCGTATTTTTGTCCCGGTGTTTACAAAATGTCTTATAACTTAATCAATTTCGAAATTTTAAGATAACACGGGTGGGGCAACTTAGGGATCAAAAAAAATGAATTTTTTGAATAAAAGGTTGACTTGCATGTTTTAAAAATCGATTCGCAAATTCTTGCAAATCTCGTTGCACGTATTGAAGTGCATTATTTCGACATTTTGGAGCGACGTATATAATATAGATGGGCTACGCGAAGTTTGTCCACCTATTTTTACTATATCTATAACTCGTAGACCGCTAACTCAAAAATTTTGAAATAAAGCTTAACTCATTGAGTCACTATACGTTAAAGCGGGTGGTCCAATTGCACGTACGTGAAAAACCTGACAGTATGCGATACATAATAATATTATAAATAGTTAGGTACCAATAGGTATAGGTAGGTATATGTATATACCGTTTCAAAATAATATTATTCCACTCATTTCTACAATCATGTCGCATTTAACGGATAGCTCTACACGAATATTAAGTACCCAAAATATTGTTGCATGAAACTCGCGCAGAATCCGGTGCACGTGGAGTTCAGCAAGCGATTCATACCCGAACGCGGCGTGGACGACCGGATCGAGCGCCTGAAGCGCGGGCGGTACGCGATCCTGACCAAGTGCCTGTACGAGAAACACTTCATGGAATCGGAAAACGTGCCGGTGTCGTTGCTGAACAACCTGCGGACGGGCCGGACGTGCATGAACCAGTTTTACGTCGGTCTCGGGTTCGTCAAGCGGTCGCCGTACACGAAACCGGCCAACCTGGTCATCCAGCGGATTTTCGAGAGCGGGCTGATCGACTACTGGCTGAGCCGGGTGACCGAGGTCCGCCTGTCGCCCGCCACTTTCGAACAGGTGTACGAAATCAAGCCGCGCAGGGGCCGCGGCGGCCCGTCGCCGCTCAGCTACAAACAGTTCAAAGTCGTCATGGTCGTATGGTTGGTCGGGTGCGCGCTGTCGACGGCCGTTTTTGCCGTCGAACGTCGGTACGGTCGCGGCGGCGCGGACCGATCGCGTCGCGCGTGATTTCTCTGCGCGTAGGTATATATAGCCTGCAGCGACCATATCGATATTGATGTTTTTCGGATTAACAATAAAGCACATATTAGTACTTCGCACGTTCATAGTGCAGTCGTTACTGTCTCGAGCCGAATTTTCGTCACAACTCGTGTACCTAGGTATTTGATCACGTCATAAGCACAAATTGCAGGGTTTGGGTTAGGTGGTACACGCAGCTGCTTGCGGATGGGACTCAAAAATAGTGCAGTCATATCAAATTTAAAACACGATTTTCGCTTACGTATTCGATGAATACATTATAATATACAGAGAGTGGTTCTTTTATCGTTAAACACTCGTTACTTCGAAGTGTTGACTTTTTTCATTTTTTTTTTTTTTTAAATTCTGAACAAAGTGATGAATGTATTGATTTTACAATGACGTGTTTTTTTTTTTGTGTCTGTATACGATAACTTATCAAAATGATGCTTTAATTTAAAACTTCATTGGTGGATTTCGGTAGTAAATTAAATATTCTTGGTGTATTCTAAAGGTCAAAAATAAAACTTTTCCAATAGTTTTCAAAAAAATCGATGTTTTATATCAGAGGTTCCCAAACTTTTTATTGTACGACCCAATTTGAAAATTTTTTAAAATATGACGACCCACAATATCAAAGAATGACCTTTTTTTTTTTTTTTTTACCATACAACAAAAAATTTTATGTAGTTACGAAAAAAAAGTATAATATATTAGTATATAATTTATGTAATTAAATATTAAATATTATTTAAAAATATAGCGCGACCCACCAAAAGTATAATCGCGACCCACTTTTGGGTCGCGACCCACAGTTTGGGAACCTCTGTTTTATATGGTTAAAACTCAAAAACTAATCGCTGTAAATACTTTACATTTTCACCAAATGTTTATATTAGTGTTGTTCGTCTACAGTTAAGTTTTCAAAATATTTTGTCTTTTTTTGAGTTATTTGTAGACAACTAAAAATTTTTGAATTTGTTTAGTTTTTTTGTTTATAAGTATTTTATTATATTTATTATGCTAAGTAATATTAGTATAGATTGTATAAAATTATTAAAAAAAATAAAAATAAAATAAATCATTAACATTGTATATGGTATACTAACTTAAAAAAATAATTTTTCAGTACTTTTTATTATCATGAATCATAATACCCAGGGCCTAAAATTAGGGTATTTTGCTACTGCACAACTATAATTTCATAATCCAAAATATTTTTAAATAATAAACATAGACTTAGTAGTACACACATCACATATAAGTATATAACTTCATAGCATAATTGTTTTTGGTATTTATTAATAATTAGTTATAATGAATACAATCTAAGACACTCTTCTATAAAAGTCCTTGATAGTTGATACCTATATAGGCTATATAACTAAACATTTTAAAATTGAAAACAAAATAACTTTGATTAAAGCACAAAAAGTAATGCACACATTTTGTTACTGCACAATTACAAGTGCTGTAAAAATATTAAACATAAAATAAGATTATAACTGGTCTAAACTGACCATGGAAAATTGTGGTTGGTATCAAAATCACCCATCTGGCGATATTTATTTCTAAACCTAACACTTCTTTTTTTGTAGCAAAAATACCATATTGTCTTAGGTATAACAGAATATTAAATAGTTTTATTAATTTTAGTTAATAAATTAAAATCAATGTTTGTCCAAAGTAAGACATAGGTAAATAATATATTAATATTTTGATTTTTATTAAAAATTAAAATATTCCCATGTTAGTTTCAAAATCATCTATATCGCAATGTCAATTTCATAACCAGCCATCTACATAAAAACCAAAAAAATATTATGCTTCAAAATCAGCCATATAATGAAAATTGCAACAAAACCAGCTATTTTGAAACTAGACATATATATATAACTCTTGTAATAATATTGTTATAAAACACATATTCATACACAGTAAGTACCTATGCATTCCAAACCTATGATTTCATATTTATTACAAAATCATTGAGTAAAATTTTAAGGTCTTTTTGGTTATTTGTTGTTCCTGAAAATTTTTAAAAATTGGTTATGGCTGGTTTTAAAACTACACAAATCATTTATACTCGTAATAATTTATAACAGCGCCACCGTCACCTAGACAAACAGCGCGCAAATATCCTATTAAATCAAAACCTATTATGACAATTTTAATACAGAGTTTAGCTTACATACTAACATTAATGGATATTAAGATTAATTGATATTTATTCTGATGATGCACAAGTCCAACTAAGGCTTGTATTATTATTATTATTCAAAAGAGTACAATCTTATCATATAGTATTATAAAATTAAACAAAAATAAGCTATATGTTGAATCAAGAAAAAGCATTAAAAATTTATGTTATAACTAATATATTTAATATAACAATAAAATAAAATATTTTATAGTTAAGTATAGTTATAATATTATATTGATAATTGATAACATACATATTATCTTTATGACATAATACGTAACATAATTTAAGTTTACAAACTTACCTAAAATAACTAAAGTACTTTTAAAGCAAAGTATAATACATTGATAGTTGGTTACATATAAAACATAACAAAAAAATAAATAAAAATGATAATATAATATAATGTAAAAATGATAGTGTTTTTTTATTGTGCCTAATTATATTTTATGCTCGGAAAAATGATTAATTACAAATATAACATATTTATAATTTATCAACATTTTGTATCAATGAATTTTATTACAATTAATACTATTTTGTTGACTTGAAGTTGATGCTTATTTATTACAAATATCTCATATACATGGTCTAATCCTGTATACATTTAATGAAAACTAATGAGTTTTTAAAATTTAGCAAAAATTACATTAGAATTTCCACAGGTACAAGACCATGTATATGATACATTCATAACTAATACAAATCTGTTCAAGTAAATCCACTTTATTAAACTTGTGAATACTATTTTGTTGACTTGAAGTTGATGCTTATTTCTTACAAATATTTCATATACATGGTCCAATCCTGTATACATTTTATGAAAACTAATGAGTTTTTAAAATTTAGCAAAAATTACATTAGAATTTCCACAGGTACAAGACCATGTATATGATACATTCATAACTAATACAAATCTGTTCAAGTAAATCCACTTTATTATACTTGTGAATACTATTTTGTTGACTTGAAGTTGATGCTTATTTATTACAAATATCTCACATACATGGTCCAATCCTGTATACATTTTATGAAAACTAATGAGTTTTTAAAATTTAGCAAAAATTACATTAGAATTTCCACAGGTACAAGACCATGTATATGATACATTCATAACTAATACAAATCTGTTCAAGTAAATCCATTTTATTATACTTGTGAATACTATTTTGTTGACTTGAAGTTGATGCTTATTTATTATAAATATTTTATATGCATGGTCCAATCCTGTATACATTTTATGAAAACTAATGAGTTTTTAAAATTTAGCAAAAATTACATTAGAATTTCCACAGGAACAAGACCATGCATATGATACATTCATAACTAATAACAAATGTGTTCATTTAAATCACATCATGTAGAGTGAGTGTAGTTGATCCTTGACGTTGTTGCAATTTGTGGGCTGGTTTTAAATCTATAACATAACATTATGATTTAAATTTTAAACACAAATGGCTCATTATTGTTATCATTCATAAAAAATATTTCATACATACCATAATCAATTATTTTTATTTTAGTTTATATTTGAGCTGTGCAACTATTTGTAGAGTGTATGAAATCAATTGGATGACTGAAACAATAATTTATACTATAATATTTTACATTTAATACAAGTTATAACAATATAGTAAACAATATCATTTTAATTGACATAGAGGACCTATTCATAGTGACCAAGTGATTACAGTGAACACACTCAGAAATTTCTAATAGCATTGTATTTTTAATAATACATCAAAATTAAGTAAAAGGATATTATACAATAACAACATATAGTCTGTAACCTCTTATAATTAATTTATTTTCTTTAGTAAAGCTAGGCAAAACTCAATACTAAAACAGTATCTGATACGCTAACAAATTGGATTTAGTTTGACATAATAAAAAGTAGGTGCAATAAATGTTAAATGTAACAGTAGCCATGTTGCCAAATGTAAATACAAATATCCATTCTAAAGTACTGTCTAACTTAATTTTATGAATTGTTATCTTACATGGTAATATAAATAGTCATTTATGATAAATCATATTCCTAGTTTTAACTTTAACTAATATCTCAGGTCTTTTACTCTATAATAAATACTTTATTCAACACAATTTACTGTTCTTACTTTTTTGAATTCACTATCTTGTATCCAAATTGCAGATCAACAAATCACAGAAATGTGTGTTTTTTTTTTTTAGATAATCGCTGTTCAAACTTGCTCAAAGCAATAAACTAATATCATACAACCAATTTGTCACTATTTGCAGGCACGTATTAAGCTACCAAATTACTACCAATTCTAAGAATCATTAAAAAATATGCTGTTTCACAATAACTAAAAATCCTCTGGACTCGCTAATACAAATTAATACGTCAGAATAATATCAGAATCATTAGTACTAAGATGTAAAGTACGAATACCTGGATTTGACCTATTCAACATAAATAATGGTATTAATGGTAAGTCATTATAATCATACTAGCACACACAGTTGAATTTATGAAACAATAACTTATCAATGATGCAACAATGAGGCTGTGACCAAATTAAGGGCCAGATCTAGGTTAAAGAAACAGAGACCTGGGATGTCACATATAAAGAAAACCTCAGCATGGTATATTCAGATGTACATTTTCACTTCTACATTTACTTGTTATACTTGATTTAAATAAAATAAATGAACTATTTGCAATTACAATTGAATTGAACAATCAATTCACATCAACCACTTGGTGACGGAAAGTAAGTACACTACGACAAGTGACATTCCTACTATGGCTAGTGACAAATCGTAGTTGCGACCAAGCAAGTTTAATAGGTACCTCGAATTTTTCGAACTAGTCACTACATGCTTGTTTACTCATGAATTTGTTTGCCAACAAACAGAGAGTAAATTCGATCGTAATCAAAGATTTAGTGAGTACCTAATGCACATGTATAACGTATAACTTTTTGTTACTTACCTAGCTGCAGGAATACAGAATAAAGGAACAACCATCAGACATGAACTGCGAATCACACATAAACTAATTTGCAATTAAAAAACTTACGAGTTTACGACTATAGCCGTAGTAGATCCAGTATAGGCGAGTGCAGCCATATTACAGCCGTCACTTTTGTATAGTTATTAGCTGTCAGCTACAGAAACACTATGCTGCATGGGAGTCAAGCAATGTGCAAACAGTATGGCCCTCGTGTATACATGGAAAAAAAAGCTACAGAAACACTAAACAGAACAAAAAAAGACGCGGCGCAACGTATCTATTTGAAATCTAAATAAAAAAGTTATGACCCTAACCTAACTTCCGAACAATAAAATAGGTAAAATACCGAGTCACCCACTCAACAAAAAATCCATTAGACATTCAGACCACGGATGTGGGAGTGTGGGACTTGTGGCTAACGACCGTGATGCACAGACTTCGTACTAACCACGATTTAAGATAGTATACTATCTTAAACCGTGGTACTAACACACTACTATCATATTGTAGGAATCTGTGCCGTGAAGTAAAAAGATGCAAAAAAAAAAAATGCAAAAATGACTTTAAAAGATAAAAAAAATGCACCACATAGGAATGCATTTAAATTTATTTATTATAGGTAGCTTAAAAATTGGAATATAATATTATGTACATTGTACTTAGTAGGTAATACACTATATAATACCAGCTATCGAGGCCTAGCTATATCTAGCTACGATAGCATTATTATCGACTATAACTTGTATGTATGTATGGTGTAATAAAAATAATAATTCATAATAGATATATTATAACGGCGATAATTTGAGCGGAAAGGCTTTACTATTTTAGTAAACCGGCTTCGCCGCATTTATAACATATTATATATGTTATGCGATAACTAAATTTAAGTATTAGATTATTATATTATAAGTAGATTACTCGTTCTCGGTAATTTTTGCTATTTCTTAGAAATGCTAACTAGTATAATTTTGAATTAGATATTACTCTAACCCCGATGACATTTGGGACTGGTAAACAAAACCATTAAACGACCTAACAACTATCTTCTTTACCGCGTGCACTTTTGTCCACTCCCTGTATTGTACCTCTTTACCGCGCATTTGCCCGCTAGAACGTCATGTAAATATGAGTCCGGAGGCACTGTAAATTTCGAATTACAAAATATAGTAATTAGTATAGTATATAGTCTGACCAACCAAGCTGTAGGACTTAATGACTGTGTTTTTATTCAACTAATTTCTCGGGTAGAGTTATACACAACTCTGTTCCACAAATTTCTGTATAAGTTTTAATTTTGTATTATTCTAATAAACACACATAATATTCAGTTATACTTTACAACTGCGTTCCACTCTGTTCACCTTCAACAAATACACTCTACAGCTCTAACGTACGACTCGGCGCTGCCGGAGTAGTTTTTAATAATTCGTCGTCTTTTGTGACTTTGGAGACACCAAGAGGTCACTACACTATATTAAAATTTTAAATTGTTATCGACAATAATTTGTCGTTTTAGATATACATTTTATTATTCATACCTAGGTACCGTCGCGTTTCGGCAGTTAGTCGGAAGTCTTGTTATTCGCAACAATTTTCTTTTATTTTATGAAAAAATTGTGTAAAATGCTCTAAAAGTTAAAACTAAGATAATGCCTTAAGATCGTCAAAAAATGCAAAAAAATAATTACTTAAAAATAATCATTAGGTACCACCCAAAACACGTTTTATACTTACGGATCAACGTTTCGAAATACCAGAAAAAAATGCTTTTGCATCAAAATCCCAGCCCTAGTGAATAGTGATAATTAAAACTAATACCTACTCTTGAGTCTTGGTTTATAAAATAAAAATTATAAGCATATTATTATTAATTATAATATCGCTCTGAAAACTTGTGAGTCATTTTTGACGACACTGAGGGGCAAACTTGTCTAGCGGAACACCGAAACAAATCCCGGTAGACCGTTTCTAATGTTTCAATAATAGATGGTCTAATAATATTTTAGGAATTAAAAATATGGTATAAGAAATAACATAATATTATTAACATAAAATTATTTAGTTTAAACACATTTATACGATGTGGGTGCCGTTGAATGCATAAGCGTAACCACTCCTTTATGTTTGGGGGGACTGGAGTCCTAAAAATGTTTTACACCAAAATAAAGTACCTATGGGAACCTAATTACTCTCACACAGTTATAAGTCTTAATTTAAATGAATTATACAAAAAAAATTATGAGTAAACTATAGATTGATTAATAATTAATAATGCATACAAAAGCTTTGTTTTATCTGAATGCCATACAATAAACAAGTATAAAATGTAGTATGTAATCACAGATTAAATAAAACAAAGTTAATCACAGTTTTATTTAATCTGTGATGTAATTGTATATTATATCTCATATAATAGTTGAAAATATTCAACATCAAAAATTGTACGTATGAAGTATAGGTATACTTTTTTATTTCGATATTTTTAAACATAAATTGTAAGTTGTAACTCTTTATTTTCATATTATAATAACAGTAAATATAAAATATACACAATAACTATATGAAATGTAATAAAATAATTATTAAGATTATTTTAGTACCAATACTCAGTAGTACCACCAACACTGATTGGTGATTACTATTCGTTATAATAAATATGTACAAATTGTTTCTTTGGGATTTTTATAGCTTTATAAATTATTTAATACCGACGTTATTATGTATAATTTTGTATTAATATCTACTATCTAGTATTATCCTGCCTATATAGTTTAGAATACATATCTCTCCATGCATCGATCTAATAATGTATAATATTTAAATGAATAATGCCAATCCAATGTTCTATAAAAACAAATCATAAATATACGTTTCATGTCTTGTAGTGTTATTGATATAAATATAACTGTAACAACAATCTGTAAACAGATATGTCAAATGTCTAACCGTTAATATAATATATAAAAATAATATCAAATAAACACAATTCGATAAAGCTTTTTTTTTTAGATAATTATTTGTTTATATGAAATATTATATTTTTTTACATTGTAGGTAAAAATTAAAATAATACTAATATAGTAATATTTTTAAAAGCATATACATCATATACACAAAATGTCTGGAGGGGCTTAAATAAATTCTAGGGAGGCTGAAGCCCATCCCAGCCCCCCTAGTTATGTATTTAGTTGTTTGAAATATAATATATACAATGGGTATATAGTTATGGACTTATACAGATATATACGCCGAACAGCTTGTATAGTTATTATTTTACAAATTGTTATATTATTATTATTTATACTCGTAATAGCTTATAACAACGTCTTACGTCACCGTCGCCACGAACCTAACCTAACCACAGAGCGTTGAAATATATATAATATATACATATGATAAATTATATAGTTAAATTTAACAGAGAGTTAACTGAAACTTACAAACCATAAAAAACATAACTGTAGGATAAAGTGTTGATTAGGTTATTTAGTTATCTATTACTTTTTCTACTAGTCGTAAGAGTTAATTTTAATATATAATAGGACATAGGTAGTATATTAAAATTTAAAATATGTATAATATTATAAAATAAATAATATATTATAAATATTATAAATATATATGATAGGTACCTATCTAAAAAAAAAAATATAATAATATGTGTTATGTGTAAGTAGGTATATTATAAATTATAATAATATAATTAAAATATCATATCTACATACAACGTTGAAAATATTTTTTATATAATAAGGTTTTTTGTTGTTTTATATATTTTTTAATAATATACGTATGACCAAATTATTTGTAATTTGTTAATTTTTGGCCTAGCATTTTTCTAACCTAGCAAAAAAAAATCCCGGCCTGAAATATTGACCCATATAGCACACTGCTATATTTACAGTATAGCATTGGTCGTACAACAGGTATGGTATGTTTATCAAATTATTAGATTTTAATTTTTATTCAATAGTTTTTTGAAATATTTAATAAATTGTATAACGTGTAGTGAAACATTTCGATCCATTAAAAACTAATTAGATACTTCCATTACTTCATTAGTTATCATATTATTATGAAGTATGTACTTATGATTCTATCGCCGAGAACGTCAAGAGAATGTCAATTGTCAGCGGCGCACTGTTTGTTTTCTCTATCTGGCCCATGCGCAACATGGACGAAGTACATTTACGTAGGATAAATTTTTTTTATGGTTTCTTAGAGTAAAATCACCTATTATAGAGAATAATACTTTTTGGGTACATTGATTTGTCTAAATATTTAAACATTATTTAAATTTACAACATTTTATTATTTTTTATTTTGGCAGTCGAATACAAAATCAAATAACAATAAAATAAAAAAGCGTTGTTAAGTGGGTACCGCTCTGCTGTACAGTTGGTCACTATTATTTATTTGTTAAATTTGAATTTAACAATAGGTATCATTATTGAGTACGAAAAACGATTCTGAACGGAGATGATTTGTCAGCCTATGATTTATTTTCCAGTGGGTGGTGACAAGGGTGACTTATGCAGTCGTGTTTCATTGGTCTGAATAGTCGAGAATTTAAGTTTTATGGAAAATCTTGTACTAACACCCGTCGTTGGTGTCGCTAAATCTTAAAAGATCGTACTGTCGTGTTAGCGTTTCGCTCACCTATTAAAATACACGTGTGGGCATACAAATTAATATACCGCGTTACTGACTAAATATCAATATTGAACTGCCAAAGCATAATAATAGAATAATATAATAAGATATTAATAAATTATTAAGATAATATGGTTAACTGGTTAAGTAAATATAAGGCGATCTGTGACGTGCGGCCACTGCGGCGAGACCAACGCCAACATAATACACGGTATTTTTACGTTTACGGCAACATTGGACTTCAATAACTTTGTCAGTTTATTTATAACGTTTAATGTTTTTCCGTAATCATTAACGTAAATAACTCAATGGAGAATTCATATAATATATTGTCAAAATCGAATGAAATATAAACCAATGATTCTAAAAATGGTAATTTTGCGAGCGGAATGCTCATAGCGACAACAACGACGGGTTTAATTTTCAACTATTGCCTACCTAGTACCTACACGAAATATTTTATAAATTTCAATTATTACAAAATAATTTGCAAATATTCATGATTTTGACGAATTTCGTCAATATTTGAACTTCGAGCGCAAAAAAAAATTATCGATGTACAATACCGTATATAATAAAAAAACTAAACAAAAACGAATACTTCAAATGTTTATAAATAGCCTTATTATTTAATTTATTATTCCTCATCTAATGCGTAAAATTATCATATTATATAATTTTGTGGAAACGCCGCAACGGATCCACTCGGACTCATCGAGATAGATAAGAATACAAAATAGCAATAGCATAAATGCATAATAAATAATTAGCATTTTAACATCATTAGCATAAGCGTAAAAGTAGTGTATTACATATTATGCCTTACATACTATATTATTATTTTTTGCCGTACGGTGGTGGGGATAAAATTTTGACCGGCTTGGACTATAATATGATAGATAACTCGAGGCGAATTGACCTTGACACCTTGTGATAACTATTTGTTTATCATACGTTTAATGTGGTCTGACACGACGTCTGTGTTCGGAGCGCAACGTCGATATTCGATATGTTTGTAATAATAATAATACGTCGCATACAGATAAGTCGCCGTACAATAACATTGTCGGGGACGTTTGACAAATGTTGCAAACGTTGTAGAAAACGTAATATTATACTCTTTGGTCTTTCCCACGATGTTGGCACTACGGGCATCATGGGTGCTGGCCGGCATGGAGGGACCCGTACCTACGGCTCACATTGTCACAGACATACTACGCATATTGTTATTATTAATTGTTTATTTTCACTAGTGCACTACGCTGTAGACGGTGTACGACGATTTACAGTACAACGGCCGTCCGTCTGTATTCCTTCACGACATACGCGTACCGGTTAGTCGATGCATTATCTATCGAGTGTTTAGTCAGTCAGTCAGTGTATTTAAGATTGCCGACAGGGCGACAGTCTAATAGTTTGTACCTCATAGACAATTAATAGGCGCCAACAGTGTAATAGCTGTCCGTCTCCTTCGCCGGACTGATGATTGTTTGATCGAACAAACCTCGTGTTACGGCTGGTATTTTAATCTGTCAGTTATATTTATGACCATTACGTCTTGCGAAACGGTAATACCTTCTGTATACAATATTATAGTAAGTACTTAACGTATAATGTATGATAGGCATTCGAGTTGTCGGTAGTACTGTTAAGTATTTATCTTCAATGTTAATGATCTGGATGAGACTACTACTACAATCCGCGATTAATTTTCATTCGAGTTACCATTAAACACTTTCAATGCTTGGACGCATTGCGTGCCGTTTAATTCCTGTATTGGTAGTCTACATCCATTGTTTGGTGATTTGAAATTTTCCATCATTTGAGATAAGTGTGCTGTCCGAGATCCGGCATGTGTATAGGATTTCTGGTAATGTTCCACCCGTTAACGATCACTCTCTGACATCCGAACATTCATTATTCTTTTGTCTAATATAGTGTGATCAGTTGTGCTTTTGTTCCTTACCCATACTTAAAGTTAATAAATATTCATTTTTTAGTTTTTTTATTTCTGTTTAATGAAAAGTAAATATATTATTATCTATTGTTCACAGTTTCAAATATACCTAAATTTATATCATTATACAAACAGTAATTATGTTTATAGCCATTATCAAAGGTACACAGTACACACACAATATTTGTACGTATACTTAAGTATAATTAGTTTTATTATTTTTAATTGTATCTATCACCTAAAAATGTTAGTCATCAACATACATAATATTATAGTTTATCTGCGTTCAATTAAGTTATATTACATTTATCCACAAACAATAATTTCATCATATTTTATATTTTTGAAATCAAGTTTAAAAGGTCACATTATTGACACATTTATCTTAATTGGTGGATTTATTTGAACTAGACTCGTTCAGCCATAGATAAAGTATAATCATAATTCATAAATATCCTGTGTCTCTTTAATAATTATTATTGACATTACACATTTTATACAGTTGCCTAGTAGTTATTGATGTGAATCATTTAAAATGCATTATAATACCCCCATTTATTAAAAAAATTACCCGCACTCATTTTAAAGAATTACTTTGAAGTTAATTGTTTATTTTTATTTAAAACATATTTCTCTATTCTATTTTCTAAATAACCCAGTGGTTCAAATAAATTTTCCATGCCTCCATGGTTACAATATAATTACATAATTTTTCTTAAGCAAGTGTCGTTTATTTACTTATTAATGTGCAAGGTTCTATTTACGGGTCTTAAACTTCTTCGTTATCACTTTCCAATATATCATAGACAATATCATCTTATACATATATTACTACATAAATTTGGATAAGAAAATATGAGATATCGAAATGTTGTCCAATTAGTTTTTGAATTGACAAGATTATTTTAACATTAAATGTTCGTTATTTGAAGGAGAATTTTATATTTATTTGAAACATCGAGAATTTTGAGTATCAAGGTTTGAGTTAGCAAGAGTCAACTGTAGTTATATAAACTGATAGATAACTAAAGAAATAGACAATTTAAATTTCAAACGTTCAAACATACCTAGGTACCTAATATACAGGGTGCGGCATAAGTCGGTTCCCCAATTAACACAACAAATTAAATATGTATATTGTATATAGATTTATTAGATATTATAATAATAAATTAATTATTAATAACAATAATAAGCAGTTTTGTGATAACTAAACAGCGGGAACCGCACCCTGTATGTTTCTTATCATATTAATTGTACATTTTAACTTTGATGTCAATAAATAAGATATCCCACTTACTACTTGTTCATATATGTTACAATATATATACTGTCAACTGGGGTTACATGATACAATTTTTTCTTAGTTTACTACAGTATAACAAACTGTTATCAGAACAAATGTTATGTCATTTTTTTGGAGACACTTAGATAAATAGTCAGTGGTAAATTTTCTAAAAATAATATGCAATAGTATCTAAAATATGGCTATGGCTATAAATAATAATTTGTAGAAGCTGGAACATTCAATGAAAGTGTGAAACACTAAACTTACAATACATTTGTTGAGATGTATCTCATCAGTTGAATATTAATCACTCTTTAGTAGATTAATATTTTGATTATAATTACACATATTCAAGAAAAAATATTGATATGGAGAAGTTCAGTTCTGACTCGTATTGAAGTCTGAGTTTGATACAGTGTACATTTCCCTGGTATACCCTGTGGCGGTTCTTAATAAGCCACATGGGGGGGACAAAAAAATTTTGCATATACTTACACTTGCATACATATCCCATTAATTTTTTCCTATTGCTTGATGTATGAGAAGTAATCATAAGTTGTATAAATTTTATACCTACTACAATGGCTTAAAATAAAAATACAGGTATCAATAAAAAAATTAAAACAACATTTCCAAAATCATCACAGAGGTAACGAAAGCAAACGGTTTGCTGACTGTTTACTAGTTTTCTGAATTTATTTCTTTAATATCTATGGATACCACCCGATATGGGATATCATAGTACATACAAGTAACCAGTAGGTATAGCGCTCTCAATCAATTTTGACATAAAATTATCGCCAAAGTGATTTTTAGTAAACTGTTTGCTCATTCATATTTTTAGTTTTTACACAGCTCAAGGAGGGGGGGGGGGTTAGTCTATCCCCCTGTAAAACTGCCACTGGATATACCATACATATAACTTCTTAAACCCTTAAAATTGAACTAACAATATGTATCAGTATACTCCAATTAGATATACAGGGTTGTAATTATAGCCTAACAAATTTGTAGATATTCTAATAATTCTAATGTTACTCTAAGAGAGTAATATATGGACTATGGAGACATATGACAGTGATATTTGCTTTAAAATAATATTTTATGTCAATAACATGATGAAAATATACTTGGAATATGATAAATTATTAAACATATATGCTATATTAAAAAAAAAAAAAAAAAAAAAAAAAAAAAAACAATATTGGTAGAAACTAAATATTTATGTTATCATTTTAAGTTAAATTTATAATATAAATAATTATAAGATATTCAAATTTTTAACATTATTATTTCTAATAAGGTATAAATTCAAAATATTTTGACTTTTTTTATAAAGCCAATAAAAATTGTGTGATAGGGTAAATGTAAAATGTTTGAAATTTAATATAAGGTTTAATATAAGTAGTCCATTTCTAAAATCGAAAAATATAGAAAATGTATTGTCACAATATTTTAATACAAGCTTTTAAAACAAGTATTTTAATAAAACATCGAAAATTACAAATTTATTTTAGTTAGAAATTCATAAAAACATATTTTAACTCTTTATGAGATATTTAAAGGCATAACATTTTTTAATATATTTTCCTATAGATGTTAATAAAAAATTATGCGGTAAGTCAAAATTCCCTAAATTTGAATATAAGTTATACTTATATATTATCAAAAATACATTAGCACACTTTTATGTTACATCTGAAATTTTAATTTTTACAAAAATCGTTAAAATTGTAGAAATTATCAATTAATAGTAAAAATTTTCTAAAATCTTCAATTATTATAGTTAGGATTTTAAAGTATTATCTATATTCTTCAAAAGTTAGGGAATTAAAAAATTTTTAAATATACAAAAAAATATTTGTTTTTCAGATTTTGACATAATTAATTATTTTAAAAATAAATATAATGTTTGTTATTTTGTTATAATTCAAAAGCATGCGTGAGAATACGAAACTTTAATGTTTATTAAGAATGTACGTAATAAAATTTCAAAATATATAGATTCATTTTGAGATATTATCTATAATTTGTTTATACTATAATCCGATTCTCATGGCTTTACGGTATTTACCTTTGGTAATTATTAGCTTAGAAGTTGAGATAAAGTATGGTATTAGTACATATTATAATAATCAAATACCTACTAATAATATGATAATGTTTTTGGAAAATATTTAATTAACCTAACTTAATACTATAAATCAGTGGTTCCCATACCGTATACTAGGGGTACCGCGGTCCACTACTTAAAATAAATAATTTAAAATTTATAGAATTTTTTTTTGTTCCATCTTACATGATATTTACAGCTAGGCATCACCGAAAAAAAATAATTTTGTGAATTGCTACTTTATGTGTAAAATAAACTACTTTAATAGCTACATTATGAATTATACTTTGTGATATAAGCTGATAGACTGTCTCCACACAGAATTGTTTTTTGTGTACTATGATGTATCTTTGAATTCAAATTTAACACTCTTATTACAGTAATAGATCAGTACTCACTTAACTGTCCTTTTTTATACAGAAGTACCAGTAGAAATAGATATTGGTCATAGATTTGGTTTTAACTTCATCATTGTTTAAAAAATTTGTAAATTTAGTAATGCAGTTGAGTCTTGATAACTTGAACCTCAAAAACTTGATTAACACTATATCTTAATTTTTTTTTTGTTTCTAGGGAATTCCTATGCATTCAATGCAATATTTGTAACTCGAAAAATATATTAGTCGAATTAATTTTTATCTCCCTTGAAATTTAAGTAATCAAGACTCAGCAGTATAATTTTCAAGTTGCATACTTATAAATATACAATATAATATATAAAAATAATTCATTTAGTAATTAATAACAATTTAATTAATTTAAAAATCAACATTTTTTTTTTTTAAATTATAACTTATACCTAGCTTCTTTTAAAATATAAAATATATCACTCAGTTAGTATTAAATTAAAAATTACATTAATCCAAAATATTTAAATTAAAGAATTGACAAATGATCTATAATTTAAAAAACTAAATGATAACAAAATTAATACAAAGTAAAAAAAAATTCTAAGTACTCTCATTTAAAACAAATTGTAATTTTATGTTTAATGTTATTAATTATAATAAAAGACTAATTTACTACAGTATATACTTTATTATTATTACAGGATACAAATGTAAATCTGTGACTAACCATAGATTAGTGAAATATCATGTTTAATAAGAGACAGAACGGCAATCAAGCTCAAAACTACCATCCTAGAAAATCCAGAACAAATCCATTAGTAAATACAGAAAACGTCCAATTTGATTTTAAATCGCTTAATCAGCAAAATGGACAGTCACAATCGAGTGGTTCCAATACTAATGAGGAACAAAGAAAAACAAACCGACATCCAGATAATAGACAAGAAAATTGGAGAAAAAATCAAAATCGTGAAAATCAACAATCACAGTCGACATCAACACGTAATTTAGAAAATCGACAAGATCAATGGAGAGTTAATAAAAATTCAGAAATGAGACGAGAAAGAGGAAGAAAAAATGAATTTCATCAACAACAAGACTTTAATAATGACACTATTAATACTAATAAAAACAATTTTAAAAATAAATTTTTTTTTGGATTCAAACGTCTTGAAGAATTATGCGATAAGGAACCTTCTGAAATTATATTTGTGATGTCTAATAAAACTAATGGATTTATGGATTTATTCAAACAAAATAAAGAACCAGATTGGATATTCTTGCTTATGAAAGTTTCAGCTAAGGTTTGTTCTTCAGAATATATGCAAAACAAAATTTCTTTACTAACAGAATTAACATGTAATCAATTTTTTAATCATATAAAATCCTATATATTGAGTACACCTACAGAAAAAAATCAAAATCGATGCAACAATATGAATACATTTTATGAAGATTGCTTAGTAGTTTTTAAATCTATAACTATATTATTTCCAAAAACAGCAGAAGAAAAATTGAAGGAGATAATAGTTAGTAGTAATATTGCTTTAACTGGTATTAAAACTTATTCTGATCGTATTAAAATAAATGAAACTACAATCGTTGAAATGAATGAATTACTACAAAAGTTGAATGAAACTAAATTGACCGATGAATTAAAATTAGAAGAAAAAAATATGATTGAAAATATGGTTCAAACAATGCCTCCCCCTGAAAATTTTAGGGAACTAACAGTATATCCAACCGCAATTGATCTTGAATATGGTGAACCATTTTTACGACCTAATATCTCAAAAGGAGCTTATCAAAATATAGAGCACTATTTGGATGTTCAATTTCGTCTTTTGCGTGAAGATTTTATTGCTCCACTACGAGAAGGAATACATTTTTATAAAGCTTCAATAATAAATGATCAACATCAACCTCAACGCCGAAAAAAAATAAATAATATTCGTGTTTATCGAGATGTTGAATTTCAAAAAGAAGGTGAATTTGTTCGTGATAAATATGGTTATCTAATAAACTTTGACATAAAACAAAAATTAAAAATCAACTGGGAAATGGCTAAACGTTTCATGTATGGTTCTTTATTGGTATTTTCTGTTAATGATTTTAAAACTTTTTTTTTGGGTATTGTTTTGGAGCGAAAGATTGAACTTTTGAAACAAGGAAAATTGATTGTGGAATTATTAGAAGATGCAAAACCTTTATTTGATACATCTCTTACCATGGTAGAGAGTGAAGTATTTTTTGAACCATATAAATGTTCAATGGAAGCTCTTAAGAATATTAATGCTCATAATTTTCCAATGGAAAAATATATAATATCAGCTTCTAAAATAGTAGATTATCCATACTACATAGATACATTATCTCAACGGTTATATTCTATTGATAATCTCCCAAAATTCTTTCCTCTAAATGATTTTCAATGGCCTAATAAAGAACAATTAGAACTTGATGAAATGCAATTTAGAGCATTCAAAGCAGCACTAACTAAAGAATTTACTGTCATACAAGGGCCTCCTGGTACAGGAAAAACATTTATTGGTTTGAAAATCATGAAAACAATTATAACTAATTTATATAACAAAAGCACAATTGACAATATTAATCCTCATCTATTAAAACCAATTTTAGTAGTTTGCTATACAAACCACGCATTGGATCAATTTATGGAAGGTATTTTAAGTTTCACAAATAAAGTTATAAGAATTGGTGGTCAATCTAAATCCAAAATTATAGAAAATTACAGCTTAAGAAATATTACTCAAAGGTACAAAAGGTCCGTTATTACTAATAGAGGTCTAAGAAATGTTCAAGATCAAGTCAAAATAACTATGGATAACATAAACTATTTTAAGAAATGCAGTGAAGTTGTAGGATACAATGCGGGAATTTTAGAACTATCACTATTAAAAAATGGTATGCCTAAAAAATATCATAATTATTTTAGAACTACCACAGATCTTCTCACTTGGCTATTTCAAGATTTAAATTATTTTGATATTGACCCGATTGGGTTTATAACTGAGATTAGACCTGATTTGATTAATAAAGTTTTTCATTCTGAAAAATTGTTGAGAATTGAAGAAGAAGTGGACGAAGATGATGATGAAAACTGTAGATATGAACCAGATTATTTAGATATAGAATATAGTCATAACAATATTGTCGTTTATAGTATAACTTTAGATGACATAAAATATGTTTGCAAGGAACTTCTTGGGGAGAGTATACAATTAGAGAATCTATTGAATTTCGATATAAGTCATTATAGTAAATCTGAAGAAGCCAAATTCAACTTTAATATAATGGAAAAGATACATGATTATTTTGAAAATATGTTGAATTTGGCCAATGATTATATTGAATTACCAAAATCCATTAGAAATTTAAATGCATTAAGTATGGATCAAAGATGGTCCTTATACTACAGTTGGGTACGTGAAACAAAAGAAATGTTTGATCCAAAAATAAGAAATTACGAAGAAAAGTATACTCAAATTTATAAGCAATATTCTGAATTAAGAGAGTTGGAAAATATAGAGCTTTTAAATAAAATGCATGTAATAGCATTAACTACTACTGGTGCAGCTAAACATAGAATAATGTTGGAAGGTCTAGAGTCACCAATTGGTATATATTATTAAGATTTTTATTTTTATTTTTATTTTTACAAATTTAATAGTTAATTTTAATTTTTAGTTGTTGTTGAAGAAGCTGCTGAAGTTTTGGAGGCACATATAGTTTCATCATTAACAAGACATTGTCAACACCTTATATTGATTGGTATTTATAACTACTTTATGAGAAAAGTAATGTTGATAACTATGGTAACAGTTAATTATTTTTCATATTATAGGAGACCACAAACAACTTCGTCCTAGTAATGCAGTTTACAAATTGGCTAAAGATTATAATTTCGATATTTCTCTATTTGAACGAATGGTCAATAATGATGTACCTTGTTATACATTGGGCGAACAACATAGAATGCGTCCTGAAATAGCATCCCTTATAACTCCATCAATCTATAATGAATTGAAAAATCATATTTCTGTTAATAATAGAGTACACATTCGTGGTGTTACCAAAGATGTGTTCTTCCTAAACCACAATGTGTATGAAAAAGAAGTATGTTATATGAATGGATTTCATTAAAATTTAATATGATTTATACAATCACTTTTGAAATTTAGGTTGAAGAAATTTCAAGTAAAAGTAATGATCACGAAGCAAGATTTTTAATTATGTTTGCTAGACATTTAATTTTACAAGGATACAAAACTCATCAAGTCACAATATTAACAACTTACAGTGGTCAATTATTTCTAATTCGTTCAGTAAGTTATTAATATGCTTTTTTCGATTAGTACGACGATGTATTTTGTTTATCTTATATAAACAATACAAATTATATTACATATTTAATTTATATTTATATTTTTATTTTTATTATTATTGTGTACATAATGATTGAAAATATTGTAGTGTTAATGAGAGAAACCTCAAAACAATTAGTAAATGAGAGACTTTAAGAATAAGAACAGTGCTTGTAGCCTAAAAGATAAGAATTGATTTGAGTAAAATAGAGGATATCATGTATGATTCCTGAAGATTTATATAGATATGCCGATGAGATCAATAGGTTCAAGTACTGAAAATTGATAATACAAAAGAGGACATTAAAAATATGATTATGTATGAATAGAAGTAGATAGAAGTATGAAGTATTATGTAGTGGATAAAAGAATCTGATTTTTATGTACAAGAGGTGCCAATAAGTTTAAATAGGGCAGGAAACAATAAACAGATCAGATGATGAGTGTAGCAGAGATTAAAATGCTAAGATGGATGTGTAAAGTGAGTAGAAAATCATAATAAAATTTTCTTTATTTCTGGCAAATTAACAGTGTCGAGTAAATTAAATATTGGCTGATTAGTAAATTGTAGTACTCAAGAAATATTAAAATTCGTAAGACCTTAAAGCAAAAGAAATGATTTTAAAATAAATATAATCTCAACTTGAATTCGAAGGTAGAGATAACAGTTCTTATTTAGTTGGATATGTAATGTAAAATATAAAATAAATATTATTATTATATTGATATTTATTTTGAATAATTAAATACAGAATTATGATAAATTTATGTTATAATATATTTTAGTTACGAAAAAAACATTCAATATTAGAAGGCATGAAAATAACAGTTGTTGATAACTATCAGGGCGAGGAAAGCGATATTATACTACTATCACTAGTTAGAAGTAATGAAAAAGGAAATGTTGGTTTTTTAAAAACTGAAAACAGAATATGTGTTGCATTGTCAAGAGCAAAATATGGATTTTACATGATGGGTAACATGAACAATTTGTATAATTCTGGTAATTTATGGAAACAAATAAAAGAAACATTGGAAAAGCAGGATTCATTTGGTAAGTATTTTGTATATTTTTATTTAGTTATTGGTGGATACATTTTAATTTTTTTTTATGTTGTTTCAAGGTGATGAATTAACTTTAGAATGTGCTATACATTCGGGTATCATGACAAAGGTTTCAAAGAGTGAAGATTTCAATATAATTATGGAAGGTGGTTGTGCCATGTTATGTAAATCATTGTTGTCCTGTGGTCATTACTGTTCATCTGTATGTCATTCTTATGACCGTGAACATTTAGAAATGAAATGCCGGGAGCCTTGTAACAAGTAAAATGTTAAAAGATATTATTTTTAATGTTTAGAAAAGATTTTTAATTATTTTTCTATGTTACCTGTATCATAGATCTTGTGATTATAACCACCCATGTAATAAAATATGTTATATGGATTGTGGAAAATGCACCGTACCTATGACAAAAGACTTACCATGTGGTCATCAGCCAACATTACCATGCTATGTTGATATTGATACTTATCTGTGTGAAGAAATGGTTGGAGTTTTAGTTTTGCACTTCTAACATTTTTTTAGTATTTATTATTTTAATTAGAGATTATCCTTAAAATTTAAATTTAGGTAGAATCAGTACTAGACTTATGTGGTCATACAGTTATGAGAAAGTGTCATGACAAAAGTCCAAATTGTACAGTTAAATGTATTATTCGGTTAGATTGTGGTCACGCTTGTCAGCGCAATTGTCACAAGAATGATGATCCAGACCACGAAAATGTAATATTAATTTTTTATTTATATAATATATAATAATAATTGTATTATTTTGAAAATTTTATTAACAGTATAAGTGCTTTAAACCTTGTGAAAATACTAATAAAAAGTGTTCTTTAAATCACAAATGTCGAAAGATGTGTTATGAGGATTGTGCATCATGTACAGTTAAAGTTAAAAAAACTCTGCCTTGTGGACACATAAAAAATGATGTACCTTGTGGATTAGATTTTAATGAAATTAAATGTTATCTTCCATGTATTCGTCCTTTAAAATGTCACCATAAGTGTTTAGCTAAATGCTATGAACCATGTAAACCTTGTGAAAAACTAGTAAGTTAAATATTTTCTTCTGTCTATTTGTTTTATTAATTATTCCATATTTTATTTAGGTAAAAAAAATTATACCGGACTGTGGACACTTAATTACAATTAAATGTAAAACAATACCACAACGTAAGCATTGCACCGAGCCATGTATACGAGTTTTGAATTGCGGGCATTTGTGTAAGAATCTATGTGCAAACGAATGTATCCCTGAAGAATGTAAGGAAATTGTATTGCAAAAAAATAGTAAACTCGCTTGTGGTCATAATAAAGTTTGGGTATTATGTTGTGACAGAGATAAAGGTAATATATTTATTTTGTTATCATACTATTGAAAAATTTTATGTTTAATTAAACATTTTGCAATATAATATGTTACATAATATGATTGTTTTTTATTATGTATTATGTTTTATTGAAAATAATATGTCTGTATGACTTGTCATTCACATTTTAAAATACATAATTATAATATATAAAAGAATGAAAACTATTGAAATATATTCTTTAACAGAATATATGAAGTATTTACATATTAAATACATTAATATTATTTAGGTTATTTTAAAATTTAACATTATATTGTTTATTAATCATTAAGTTCATGAGTTTTTCTGTGTTCATGACAAAGACTTCTACACTAACTAGATAAGGTACTCTGGGTAATCAAGTGAACATAATTAAAGTCATAAATATGCCTATTCTATATTAGCCGATATAAAAAACAGAGGAGGATTATTAAAGTGTTTGAATAGTTTCATGAAAATAGTTAATATTTTGAATATTTGTCAAACAAATTAACTTGTTATATTACTTCTATTATATCTGGTTTATCTGCAAAAATGATGATTATAATAATTTCAGTATCTTATAAAATATGGCATGCTCTAATAATTCATTTTTACAAAATTATAGGTTAGATTTATTATACCTTTTACCTTTTATGTATGGAATATTTAAAAATATAATTACATCCAGAGCTGGCTTAGGGTGGAGCGAGGCCTGGGGTAATTTTTTTTAGGTGAGGCCTATTGTAAAGACCTTTTTTTGTAAGTCTAAAGCCCAAAATGTCATACAAAAGCGCGAGGCCCAGGGCAAGGGCCCCGTTGGCTCCTGCTTAAGACCGGCTCTGATTACATCATGTTGATAAGTCAAAAATTAATTTATTGTTAGTAAACAGGGTTAACCAACCAAATTAGAACTTAATGATACTCTTAATGATAAATGCCGCGAGTACCTTAGTAGTATAGAAGTCTGTGGTTATTAATAACAAGTTTCAAGAAAAAGGTATGTAATTTAACTTATTCATCAATTTTGAATATTAATATTTACAATTATTATTGATAGTGTTTAAGTATTTAAATAATCAAACAATGCATGGTAGTATTATATTCTTAATTTAAATAAAATTTTTATTAATGTCTAATTCTATTTGCACAGCAATGAATAAGAGATGCCTTTAATATTGATATTGCTTGATATCCTTTATTTATGTATCCCTTTTATAGAAACAAGCAAGTGAAAATAATGATAATATAGTATTAAATTAAAAATTTTATTCTCAAAAAACGTGTACTTTTTATTTATTTTTTGAGAATTTTTAATCAAGCTTATAATATAAGCTGTATATTTTTTACTTATATATATTAGTTAAATATTTTGCTATATATTAGTTAGAATATATAAAATAAAAAAATATAATTTGATTCATTTGTAATACCTGTATTCTGTAAATAAAGAATTGAATTAATAAATACAATTATATATTGTAGAATTCAGACTGAATAGCCAATATCTACTTGATAAATGCCGCGAACCGTGTCTACAAAAATTAAATTGTGGCGATATTTGTTTGGGCACATGTGGAGAATGTAAGCAAGGCCGAATACATATTCCCTGTAGTGAGACTTGCAACAAGATAAATCCGTGCAATCATACGTATACATATATTTTTATGAAAAAAAACTGAATTGAATAATTAATAATTAATCTTATATTTAATTATTTTTACAGTTGTAAATTCCCCTGTAAAGAACGGTGTCCTCCTTGCAATCAAAAATGTATTTATTCGTGTGTCCATTCTAAATGCCCTCGTGTGTGTGGTAACATATGTGTACCGTGCAAGGTAATAAATCATTATTAATACTAATAATCAATAAAAAGACAAAATGTAAAAATATTTTTTTAAATTTATTATTATATGTTGATTTTAACAACAGGAAAAATGCGAGTGGGAGTGTCCACATTTGAAATGTACCAAAAAATGTAATGAAATTTGTGATCGAGAACCATGTTATGAGCCTTGCACATTAAATTTGAAATGTGGGCATGAATGTATTGGTTTTTGTGGTGAACCGTGTCCTCCTCTATGTCGCATTTGTCAAGAAGAAGAAGTTACTACTATTGTTTTTGGTAATGAAGATGAACCAAATGCAAGGTAAATTAATTTGAAGAAATACTATAAACATATGATATTTTCAGTAAAAGTGAAAATTTAATTTAATTTTTTACTTGTATGTTTTTATAGAAGCTTAGAAATAACTTTATTATAATAAATAATGGTCAGGTATATCATTATGTTATATATATCAGGGGTGGCCAAACAGTCGATTGCAGACAATTTCATATTTGATCATGTTAGAATTTATTTTTAGGGCCACACACCCTATATGTTTCTTAATAATTATAGTTATTCAATATTAAAAAAAAAATTCTATGGAAATCGATCCTCAAAGGTGAAGATATTTTTAGTAGACCAAAAAAGTTTGGCCACCTATGATATATATATTGTTACAACAATGAATATCTATAGTATGATAGAACTATAAATATTCTACATGCCTCAGCTGTGATTTGTACGTAAATTATTTAATGTGATATGTTTTAGATTTGTTTACTTAGAAGATTGTAAACATACCATCGAATCAGAAGCTTTATCTCAATGGATAAACCAAGAGGTTAAAGAAATATGTTTGAAACAGTGTCCATTATGTAAGACACCAATTTTAAAAACCCAACGTTTCATGAACCAAGTAAAAGCTACAATAGCGGACATTTCAATAATAAAAACTAAACAGTATGGAGAACTAGATGCTATTAAAAGAGGAAAGAAGAAAATAATTCAATCATTAAAATCTTTAGATATTAATTTTGTTTCAAATTATTGTGGTGATCAAAATAACGGATATGATAATATCAAACTTATATGGAATTCATTTTGCAAGCCTTTAATTGCTTCATTAAACTTTAAAGGAAACAAACGTTCAAACTTCTCTTTACCAGCAAAAGATATAGAATCTTTAAATTTTGTCGTTGATTTGTTTAAAACTACTTCAAAGTTCAAAGAAAGAATTGAAGGTATTGATGATTACCAAAGAAAACAAACAATCACTGACCATTTTAAGTGGTTACTTGAAGTTGCTTTTACTTATTCTAGATGTCTATCTAACCAACAGAAATATGATATAAATATGGAAGTTGCAAGAGGTGCTAGGATATTACATCTATTTGAAATAATGTGTACTACAAAGTTTAAGATGGCATATGGACAAACGATAAAAAATTCTTATACAACTGAATTAATAGATTTAGTAGAAAATATGGAGGCTCTATTGATGTCTTGTAATGTATACACTGCCGATAGTGAAAAAGAAATAGAAGTAATAACCAAATTAATAAATGAAAAATTTGATGGATTGGCAATTATTACCGACGAAGAGAGAAATATGATACATAACGCAATGTTCAGCAGTTTTTCACCAGGTTATAGAAGTCAGGGTCATTGGTGCAAGTGTCCTAATGGACACATTTATTGTGTCACAGAATGTGGAGGACCTATGCAAGAAGCGGTTTGTCCTGAATGTAAGGTACCAATTGGTGGGCGAAACCATGTACATGCTCCAGGCGTAACGGTGGCTTCAGAAATGGATGGAGCTAGTCATCTCATGTTTCAAACTTGATTATTATAATTACTAATTAACTCAAAAATATGATAATAACTGTTTTTATTTTACCTATAATTTTATAACTTTATTTGTTTTACTTAAATTGAATTACTTATTCATTCAAATAAATATGATTATAATAGTTTTCAGTATACTTACTTTTAATTTTACTAACTTTTTTTGTTTTATTTAAATTTTATTACATTTTTTAAAGTATTTTTTTGTTGTATCTTAAAACAATATTCTTACGCAAATTTATTTGGGGTTTGGGAATCTAATAATGTAGTAAAACAACCGACTATTACACTTTATAACACTTTATTACACTTTACTATTTACTATTACACTATTAAACCTATTACACTTTTAATAAAATGTTATTAGACATTTAATAATGTTCTTGTTTTCACATCATTATGCAAATAACCTACTATGCTGGTTTATATTGGTAGGTATTATATAGGTGTTTACTGTACATATAATGTTCTTCAGTTAAACTAATATTAAAATAATAAAAAATTATTAATTAATCAAATATTCCAAATAAGCTTTTATTTAAAACACATAATACCTAACTATAGTCATTAAGATTAAGCTTTGTAAACTAAAATTTTGTTGTCTTTTTATATCAACTCTTCTAAACATTAAATATATATTATATTATTAATAATAATGGTTAAAGCTAACATAAACTCAATTTATAGAAAGTACCAAGGAAACTATTAAAAATATAATTTATTATAAATGGTATTCTTTTAATGAAACTATAATTACAAACTATTATGATACAGTGAATGCTTTTATGTTTAAAATAGCATCTTCTTTAAATATAAAAACAAAAATCAAGAAAGAGTTGATACTTTAAAAATGAATATATCTAATATTTAATAACATTACAATTTTATCTCTAAGCTTAAAAGACATGCAGAAATGGTAATAATAATTGTATTTACTTTACGAAATACCTGTACAATAAATTATTAAATTGTGAATAAATAGAATTAAAAATAATATATTTATTTAAAATTGGTTAAAATTATTAAATATATTTAAATAATTATATATGTATTTATAAATAAGTTAGAAAAGCTTAATCTGCTATCTTCAATCTGATAATTTGTTCAAAATTTTCAGTGTTGCTAATTTTTTTTATGTGATCATGGATATTTAAAAGTGGGTGAAAAGAATGCTTTTAATCGAAGGACATTTGAACGCGTTCTATTATTACACGAACGTGAACGACTTATTCGTTCATTTGATAAAAAAGAATAGTGATAGTAATAAATATTAAATATTATCAATGATATCCCAGACGGCCAAATATGAAATAACCATGAACTAAGATCTCCAGAACATGGTTTTAGAAGATAAGGTCCATAATAATAATTAAAAATATTACAACAATAATATTAGCGACACTGAGTGTGTAATAAACACGTTCTTTCTTTAAACAAAAGTGAATGTGAACACAATTTATTGAACAATGAACGTGAACATTCCAAATACTGTTACAGTATATGTATTCACCTCTCCTCTCTGCTGATTTTAAGCCAGAAGGATGGTTTCATTTTTCAATAAAAAAAAAAAAAAAGAATTAAAACTATAAATAAATAAGTATATTCAACAGGTGTTATTTATTTATTTTTATTAAAATGTACAATATTCATTTAAAACTTAATTTTATTTCCAGCTATTCACAAAAGAATTATTGTTAATTTTATCAATTATTCTTTTTTGAAATTTGTTAAGTTTACAATTATCTTGATCCGTTGTGGTCCTCTGAAAAGTATTAGTCTTTTAAAATATAAAAAGTATAAAATAAGGTGAATTGAGGAAGGGAGAGTTACTAACCTCACAAACTTGAATATTTTTGAAAATTTTTCTATATATCAACACCCCAATTACACCACTAGCATGCTAGATTCTCTAAACATATTTTTATACTAAGCAATAAACTATAATTCCATATATAATTTAAAAAGAATTTGGTAATGTTTATATTTTATTAGACTGACTAGTCACTAATAGGTATGAATCTTATTAAATACTTGTATTTTGATATTTTTTAATACTTACTAGTATAAATTATTATGATGTTTACTAATCAGTGCTAGTATAGTAGTATGCATTTACTTTGAATAAAATTGTTAAATCATAGTTTAAAATGAAATTCCTCATTAACATGTTGTGACTAAATTTTTATGAGTAGGTACCTATAATATTTAATAATTTTATCTCTAGTTAAATGTAAATCATGTTTTCTTAATAGTATTTCTACAAAGTATTATACATTTGTACTCACGTTGAGCTAGAAGTGTATTTGCCCCCATAGAGTTTTAAATTGATTTTATCAAGCATTATTCGTTATACATCAATTTAGTATTCTTTAATTTTTGATAATAATAATAGTAGATACCTGCCTATAAAATTCTTTTAATACTAACTGGATTATTTTATCTAATCGTAGTTTGAGTGCTCTGTTTAATAATAATAGGTACCTAATTGTAATAAATAATAATATAATGTAATAATGGTAAAAAATAGTAATGTAGTTAGTAGGTAATAGAAATAAAATGTTTAAAAATCTTCATTTATTTTAGATTCTGAACGAAGTAATGAATATATTGATTTTACAATAATGTGTTTTTGTGTACAGCATAACTTGTCGATATAATGCTTCAATTTCAAACTTCGGTGGTAGTTTTGTTAGAAAAATGAATATCCTTAGTGCATTATAGAGGTCAAAAACTCAAAAGTAAACATTTTCCAGCAGTTGAAAAAAAAATAGAGAAAAACAAAAAAAAAAAAGTGACGGAAAAACGAGAATTTTTACGCATTACCAGTTTTCGACCAAATCAATTTTTTTATACCTATAGTTGTAACTCAAAAACTTATCAATGTAAATACTTGAAATTTTCACCAAATGTTTATATTAATGTTATCTATAAACAGTTAAATTTTCAAAATATTTTGACTTTTTGAGCTATTTATAGACAACTGAAATTTTCGATTTTTCTAAGAACTTTTTTTATAGTGTCGATAAAAAAATGTTGGGTTTCCAAAAAAAAACTTAAAAATTTAATTCAAGGTTCCTTAGGAGTTGTTCTTATTGAAGTTAAAAAAAAAAATCAAAAACCGTTAGTCACATTTTTTTTTATAAGCGCTTATAGTTCAAATTTTTACGAAAATTACGAAAATTTGCAAGTAATTTTGTAGTTGAAAAATCATAAAAATTTTTTGTGTTTATATCTTAGGTTAAAAAACTCACAACTAAGTTTTCCATATTAAGTTTTCCTTCAAGTAGCTAAATACAGAGGAAACTCGAATGCATCATTATAGGAAAAATTTTAAGTGCGTTTGAATTTTAAATTTTTACGAAATAATAAAACGATTTATCCTCAAACGATTTTTAATATTTGTTATTATTCAAAAAGTATAAGTCGTAGTGTTGGAGTTATAAACAAAACACCCTATATCAGGTAGTGTATAAGTAATAATATGTTATTCATACTATAGTTCAGCAGACGCTGACTGTACATTTTTATAATACTATAGCGCGTATAATGTATATACCTATGTCGTGTGTAGTGGAGTCGGTATACACTGTTAGTCGTTGATTTATATTACGCCTTTTAATGTTATTGTACATCGTTTAATTATACTTATTATTATATTATATATGTCCAATCTAATTATTATTTACCTTCAGCTTCTGTATATCTGTGTATATCTGTCAACACGTAGATACTTGAAAATTTCACCAGTTATTTAGATTGACATATTCTTTACACTTAATTTAATTTTCAAAATATTTCACTTATTTTAATGCTATTTATACTTTATAGGCATTTTAAATATTCGTGTTTGTTTAGTTTTTTTTTTTATAAATGTCGATAAAATTTTTTTGGTGGAGTCAAAATACTTGAACATTTAATACAAGTTCCTCATAAGTTAGTATTATATAGTTTACTCGTATTAGTTTTTTATTAGAGTTTGAAGTTCAAATATTGACAAAAATTCGTCAAATTCGTGAAATCGTGAATATTTGCAAATTATTTTGTAGTTAAAATTTATAAATTATTTTGTATATAAGTAATTAAGAGTTGAAAATGTAATACAACATTTTCTGTAAGTTTGGCTTACAATAATTATAAAATACATAACTTACATTTTGATGAATTCAGTGAATTCAGGTCATTAAAACATAAACCATCTTTTTCCCCAACAACTATTATTGGATTCAAATTTTATACATCCATTATAGTGAGTAGTGACCTATACTATACAGCAGAGCGTTACTCACTTGACCACTCTTTTTAAATTAATTTTGCTCTTTTCTAGAAAAATGTCTGAAGAGTGAAGACAGCCATGCTTTTGAAGTTGTGTTTTTAGGGTTTGAATCGAATGTTTATGTTTTTTTAATAAATAATATATATTTCTTTGATAATAGTCAATTTTCGTGAAAGGTGGATATTTTTTTGGGTTAGGTACATCTAAAAACCACACACTATCAGCTCATTGTGTAAGGTAAAATAACGCCCACTATAATTTACTAAACTGTTTAGTAGAAACATTAAACCGTTAAATATTATTTTAAATTAAGATAGGTACCTAATTTTATAAAAATATTACGTGTACCAACTACCAGGTACACGTACCTTCAATTTTTGTTTAATTTAAATCTGTAATTAATATTACAATGCATTTAATTGATGATTTTTTTTTTTTACATTTTTATCGAATGATATTTTATTATTTTTTGTGTTATATATATTACAAGTACCTACCTATATTTATGTAATACAATTCTATTATTTTCTTTATTGGATTTAAGAACTTCCACCATTGAAGTATTGAACATTCCAAAACTCTCATACAACTAAACAAATTGAATACTTATAATAAGTTAATTAGTTAGTATAGATAGGTACTTTTTAATATACCTAAAATATATATTGCATAATAAACGATTAGCGTGTGTCAAACTGTAAAACTTGTGTCGTATGTTAATTTTCATCTATTACCTATCTATATAGATAAGATTAATAAAATAACAAGTACAGTTTAAAAAATCGTTTTATTTATATTGTAGGTTGGTAACTTTTTTTACATAGATTATGGGTTTTTTCTTGAGTCTTTTTATTCGAGTTGATTTTTGCCACGGTATTTTTTTATCCTAATACTAAATGTTTATTGGCTAAAAAATGATCAAGATAAAATACAATATCAGCCAACAGATTTATTGGTCAAGTTTTGGTACATAGTTTCGGGGTAAATAATTTTTTGTTGATATGTTTTTTTCGACAAAAATACAATACAAATTGTTGATTGTCAATTTTATTTTGATAAATTTATTTTCGGTCAAAATATTTTTGATTCTTCGAGTATTATTATAAATTATAATATACACAATTTAGTTAATATAGCTATCTCCACTGTACCGAATAGTGGATTATATATATGTATACTATAAATCACTTATATATACCTACTTAATGTTAAAGTGCACTATAATCGAAGTGTAATTACTAATTATAAAAAAAGTGTTTATATCTATTTAGTCCAGCGGCGGTTATTTATGACTTTCTAGAGAAAGGTGAATTTCAATAATTATTAAATAGTATTATACCAAACTCGATTCAAATAGGTATTGCCTTTTACTTTGTAGCTACTTAGTACCTCTACCTACTTATAGTCTCTGTAGATTATCAATTTCCATTACCTATTGTTGATAGTCATATTTAAATGCATTTAAATCACTTACAGTCTTATGTGAAGTTAGAAAGTGTACCTATGTTTATTACCTATATATCTACTCACGTATCTACCATCTATTCGTTTAAAAAAATTACAAATTGAAAAACATAAATCGTAGGTATACATATACCTAAAAACATACTTATAAGTCATAACACTTTGAATAGGTACATATGAGTGGCTATCAAATGATTATTAGAACGTTATATCTTTTCTTTTTGGTCGAATAAATAAACTAAAATAAATGTTCACTTATTAGGTATGAATAAAAAATTTAAAAAATATAGTTTTAAATTATAAAAATTATAATCTTAAAAATATATATAGTTGTATAAATAATAAGTTGAAATGATATAGTTACCAAACCTAGATATTTGTCAATTTTTGTCCGATAGCTAACATATAAAATTTTTTTTATATAAATTATAAACTTATTTTTTTATTTCATTGGTATTATATTTATTTAAATGTTGTTTTTTTAATTGTTCAGTAATTCCTATTTTTATTTTATTCCATCGTAAATTTTATTAACTTTAAAAACATATCTTCAATAACATTTTCATCACTTGAAAATAATTGTAAATTATAAATCAAAAACCGACTTGGTGAATTTAAAAAACTATATCAACTAGAAATTAGAATTTGAACTATTTATGTTTATGTAATATTTACTATTTATAAATTAATGTAATAAACTTTAACTTGAACTACCAATTAATTTTTAAAATGAACTTTCCCAACACTAGGTATAAATAATAATTTGTAGTGTGTTCATTTTTATAATTTACATTACCTAACTTAAATTACTTTTTATCAAATCTTGCAAAATATATATGACCGAAAAAATTAGATTAAATTAGGAAAATAAAGAAAACTTTAAGTTATAATGCAGATTATTAGATAAATACGTTAGCTTGAATTTACTTGGTAAATACAAAAAATGTTGTATTATAGGTACATAGGTACTCGTATTATATGTATAAAAAAAATAGTTTATTTGGATAAGATTTACACTACTCTATCATTTTAACTAAAGCAGTTATAATGATTTTTTTTTTTTTATAATTTTTTGATCTATTTCTTTTTTGATATTTTGAAATTAATTACCAATTTATTGCAATAATTTTATTCGTATTTTCATAAATCCATAAGAGTTTATATTGGTGATGTCAAATTTGAAATTGGTAACTATATATTATAGCAACTTAAATAATTATTTATATGTAGTATATTTAGGTAAAAAAAAAGGTTATAATACATAACTTTGATGGCAGTTGAAAAGTTATTATTGATGGACATGAATCGTCTGAATCGTTTATATGATCTTCTGAACCTAAAGACATAGTTATACATTATTTTATTTTTCAACACGAAATAATTAATTAATAGAAAACACATAATAGGTAACATACATACCTACATTTATTAAACACAGTTTTTATTTACTTTTTTCACATTTTTTTATCACGGAAACATAAGAAAAAAATGTTTTCTGTTTTTTTATTGCAATATAAACATTTGTACAGTTGTACTATTTGTATTACCTAAAATTTTGAACCCACTGACATTAGGAACTACATACATTTTATAAAATACTAAAATAGGCATGCTGGAGGCCGAACGAATTACTCAGCAACAAAATATATTAGTATTTAATTGGCTGCCGAGTGCCGATAGTATACTATTTACTAATATATAATAATGTATTGTGTGAACATTTTAAATAAAAACAAAGGAAAAAACTTTTCTTGTCTAGTAAATTTTTTAATCCTGAAATAATCCTCTTGGTTATTAATAGTTTGAAAATAATTAATATAAGTATTTTATTATTATTATTATTATTTATTGGATATTTACAATTTATATATAATTTAGTACAATAAGTAAAAAAGTAAAAAAGAAACATTTTTTTTTCACTTTAGTGGCTTGAGAATAATAAATATCTACCTATTATTTTGTTGGTATAAAATTTGCGGGATAGATTGATATAATAGGTACCTACGTATTTAAAATAACTAATAAGCAAATGCGCAAATAATCTACCTACTTAAAATATATAATAATATACCCACATAGAAAAATATTAATACTACTATATTATGCAAAACATGTATTTAATTTGTGTACAATATTTCGGTACAAATGGACAATAGTACAATATCATAATATATGTCATTTAAAAATATTACTATATTATAATATTGTGATTAAATATCAAGGCCGTTTTTAAATAGTTCACAAATAACTACTTGTTTATTTTAAGTATCAATATAAATATTTTCTGTCATAGGATGGCTTAAATTCTAATTTATTAAATTTTCTATTGATCACAGATATATTATTATCTATATCTATGCTATTGATAGTTTTGTATCTTAAACCAGTTAAACCATGATCATAATATCATTTTCAATATTATAATAATACAGTTGAGTCTCGATAACTCGAAAACCTCGATAACTCTAATTTCTTTTTGTTCCTATGGAATTCTTATATACTCAATGCAATATTTGTAACTCGAAAAATACATAAGTCGAATTAACTTTTACCTCCCTTGAAATTAGAGTTATTGAGACTCGACTGTATTATTATAGCGTTAGTCCGTGGCTTAATAGATTGTTAGTGATCATCGACAACGACCGCTATCAATATCGGTCGACGCCCCGACAGTCAGCGACAATTAAAACAATATTATATTTGTGTAAATTAAAAATATTACTATAAATTATGTTAATTATAATAAAATAATGTACTGTCATCCAACAGACTGCGACAAACACGTTTAAAAGATTAAAATCTTTTTTTGTTTTATTTTTAACCAAATGTCAAAACCTAAATTCAGTAAATATTATTCAATAATCATTATACAGATTTTGAACTCCACCTCACGAAAAAAATTTCTAGATTCGGCCTTGTTAGACATAATTAAATATTTTAATGCTGTGTTAGTTTTTTGTATGATAGTATACTACATTAGTACATTATTATAAGTTATATTGCATTGTACGGAGTGCCCAAAAATGTCAAGATTAATGAATTATGCCAAGTAGCAGTTGGATGTACGCATGTCGCTCACACTCTTGACTGGCACACTTATTATAGGCTATTAGACGCCCTCAAAAATGTTTCTAGGAGGAGGCAATATTAAGATTTGAGGAGAATGAGAAATATTATAATTTTACTTTTTCAAACCAACAAAGCAACAACCTTTTTTTATTATACTCGTATCAACATCATATTTTATTATGTTATATACATCTTACATGTGTAGGTACATATAGGTATACGTAAAGTAAACTTTATTAATTCTTAAAAGAAATTGTAATCGTCTAGCATTTATTCCAAAACTATTAACAATTTCATCATAAAATGTGTTATTTCTAATAAGGTGATTCACTGTAGATTTATTTTCCTAATATCGCATAATAATCAATGTTTACAAAATCATAAAAAAAATTAATTACTCAGTTTAAACCAGGGATGGAAACGTTTTTAAAAAACATTATTAAATAAAAAAAAATAAATTATACCACAAAAAAAATAATAAGTATTTCTATTATAATAAAAAAAAAAATAAAAACTGTTATTTTACAAAATATATGATGGACATACAACAAGTAATAATTTATAAGAAAATGTCATTCTTGTTCATAAGTTATAACTTAATATTACCTATATTAAATTATTATTATTTATTAAAAAAACAGCTTTTTTTTTTTTAATTTTAATTTTTATCAGTGTTTATCTTTATTTTGTACTTACTATTTACTACATATGTCATATTTAGTACTTTTGTTTCAATGCGTAAGGGCAAATTTTTAATTTTGATGTTTAAATGTATTTTATATACCTACCTACTATTGTATGTTATACTACTGAGTTCAGGATTATTTTTATTTTTACTATAGAAATAATGATTCACTTACCCCTGCATTTTTACAATTTAAAAGTATTTTAGTTTGAAATTTTGAATTTTCTAATTTTTATATAAATTATGAATTATAATTTAAATTACAATAGGTACCTATTAAGAACAATTAATTTTAACTATTTTATTTTTTGTATCTACCTATACTGTGCGGTACCTATTATAATAACTTATAAGAATATGTACCTATACAAAAAAAAAAAGAAAACGAAATTATCAAAACCGTTATTTGGAAATAATATAGAAAAATAACGTTTTTTAAAATGTAATAATCAAAAACGTTAAACAAAAACAATATTTTTTTGATTAATAAATAATAACGAAAACGGACAAATTAAAAACGTTTTCCATCCTTGTTTGAAATTTAAAAATATAATTTACGCAGACGGCAGACCTCAAAATAATATCTGTATAATAATACATATTTATTAAACAAAAAGTATTTTGTAAATGGGTTTAAGTAGTATAATCGGTATCTACTTACATTTCTTGATTAGGAAACATCCGTTCCCCTTTATTTTTTTATTTTTTAGAACTGCTAACATGGAGATGTTATTGAGTGTTGTACTGAATTAGGTTAGTATCTATGACCTATGTGGCTATAATGCACTTATTAAATACGATATTAAAATATGTTCAAAGTATAGTTTAATTTTAAGTAATTTATACCAATTACCATGAACTTATTTTACACGTCATTTTACTGTATCATAATTTTATCCTAATTTTACAGATGTACCTAATTTTATAGGTGTAAGGGTATGAAATAATATTATAATAAGTACTATTTAATATTATTAATAATATAATATGTGATTTGTTTTTGATAAAAATTTTACCATGCTCTTAGTACTTAATTTTTTTATTAATAAATTAGTCAATAGCGTACTAGCGTCTATCTTGAAAAATGGTACTGGTGTTCACTTAAAAAACTTGTACCCCTACCAGGATTTCGGCCTTCGGGCAACGCAAAAAATATTAACTTAAAAAAAAAATTATCTACTATACGAATTATACGATAACGATCTTAACTTTTGTAAGCTCTGATTAGAATCGTTTTACATCATAGGACGTAAATATACGTATACAAGTATACAAGGATTTATCTTTGAATTAAAATTTTAAACATCCCTACGGCCTACACAACTACGAGCTACACTCGACACCTATTACGTAAAAAGCAGAGCGATGAGTTTCCTTTATGCTACATAATATAGTTATCAAATGACTTAGTATATTTTTTAAAAATTTTAAAAAGTCAAGTAAATAGACACAGCTTACAGAATTTAAATCAATCCCTGTATACAATTTTACATAAAAAAGTCTGTACTTGTTTTTTTTCAGTATATTTTGTATTTTTATTATTTGAAGTATAAAATACGAAATAAGTATGCTGTATAGATACCTATTTAAATAACATACAGGCACTTTATCTGGATTTATATAATAAAGACAAAGGTGATGACAATATTATGTGTGAAATGTAGGTACCTACCTATATGTGGTTACGTACTCACGTATAATGTATAATTATTGTTTTTTATGGATGTGTTTGTATGTTATATATAGATCCCACCTATATAGTCACTTTTTATAGTGAAGACTGAGGAGTAGGTATGCAACGTAGGTTCAAGACGATTACGGTTTTGTTTTTTTTTATTGTGAAATTGTGGAAACTACGACTAATTATTCGTATCATTTGTCACATAATAATAATAATGTAACTATAAACTAGGTAGGTATTGACCTACCTACTATATTTATTATATCGGTATCGGTATGAATATTTTTTAGTGATATAATATATACCTACCTATCTATATGGACACTATGCTGTATACAAGTATATACACTGCATAATAAGGCATACACTTAAAAAGTAGATACCTACGGTACTACCTATATATGTGTAATAATAACCTGCCAGTGCGTACTGCATAGCTCTGTCTTTATAACTTGTGCCTTTATACCGCCAAATTATACCGGTGTAGGTACCTATAAACCATAAAATATAAATTATACTGCGTCCATTAAACTTTCCCGCCATCGTCAACAATCGTTGTAACTTATAATAAAAATAATTATATATATATTAATTTTATTATAATAATATATGTCTATATCTTTAAGTAGGCAAGTACTTACTTTATGATAATAACTAGAAAGCCTAGATAATATATTATATATATATAAATTTATTTTATAAATAATTATAATTATAATTATTTTTTAATTTTATTTTTTATATAATATTTATATATTATATTATAATATAGGCTCTCTAATAATATCTATATTATATTAATTGATAAACTAAATAAGTGTAATTATATTATTATAATATATTTATATGCACAGATGCACTATCGTCTATCGGACAGCTGATCTATTTAGTGAGAACATAAATAATATTAATAACCAATATTTTTTTATATTTTATTGGTCACATAATATTTAATTTATTTTGTTAATTATTATACATAGGCACTTGGCTGTCAGTGTACGCAATAACAAATTGCATATGTGTAACGTCTGTGTACGGTGTCTAGATGCGATATCCCGCGGGAAAACTCGAAACAGCTAAAAAATAAAAAATTGTACACATTCGCCGACTGTCGGACGTTCAGATATATTTTATTTCCGTGTTGGCGACGGCGCGTCCCGACTACCGCCGACCGACGACGACGGAGGAATATCGGCACTGTGCGTCTGTGACGCTGTTTGTACGTTGCGACTTGTAGCAGTTGCAGCTGCCTGCAGTCGTGCTGGTGGCCGGTCGTAACCATAGAAAAGAATAAACGAAAACGTTCCGTCTCAACCGGTCCGTCCATTTCGCAACGGTCGAAACGTCCGAAAACCTGCGAGACGGCTATCATCATTACGTTACATCGCGATTTTGTGCGTGCGTACACGTATTATTATCGCAATACCATTAACCATTATGTATATGTAGATTTGTTATTATTTTTTTTTCTCTGCTTATTGTTTTCCGTTGATTATTAATTATCGTCGAATCGTTTTCGGGTCCGCCCTGTGATCGAGCGCGCGTCACCGTCAAGTGTCGACGCGACAACGCTACACGAACTGCAGTCGCAGCAGCAGGTGCGAAGGATTTGGAGTTTCGACACAACACATTACTACTACTACTACTATTATTATTATTATTATTATCATCATCATCATAATTAACAGCGCGACCTGCCTACATACGTTACTCCTTATTTAGAACTGGCCATTTGAAGGCCTTAAGTTTCATTTTATTCTTTTTCTCCGTTTGTTTACAATAAATTCCACCTCGAGTATTGTGAAGTCACCGTTGTCATTTATGTCACAGTGGTGTTTCGGCACCCCAACCGCCATCAACTTGTTACAATCGTTGTCGGTACCACAACACTGAATAACTCACGTAAGTACTATCTACTACTCTTAATCCTATCTATTGAATTGCTTATTATTTGGTAATTAATTTTCCTGTTTGTTGCATGAGTAATTTAAATATTTCAATTAGGAATATACTTTATTGAACAGTAAAGCCATACAGTTTGAATAGTAGATATTATACAAGTTGATAAGAAAAAAATAAAATATTTAGTTCAAGTCCCAATTACTTGGGTAGATGTGTAGATTTTTCCTTGAACTTTTAATGTTTTCAATGCTAATTAGAAAATAAATACTATGTCAAGTTAAAAAACACTGTACAAATGTTCGTTTTAATTATTAGTTATTACTAATAAGTTATGATAGTAATTAATAATAAATTAATTTATGAACCACCTATAAATTGTTTTAATAAATCACCATTCTATAAATTTGATTATTTAAAAAAACTTAAATTACCTATATAATTTTTGTATTTCCCAGTTCTGTGTTCCCTTTTTTGACCCCACAAGAAGCTAAAAATAAAAAAAAATAAAAATGATAGGAGAGATTTAAATTGAAATTGTACCTATGTTAAATATATCCTAAAAGTTATATGAAATCTAATAAAGATGGGTACTTATCACTTCATGTATCTGTTAAAATAAAAATAAATGTAATTTAAATACATATTAATTAGGTAGTGTTCAGTTATTACTTATGGATGCAGGCTATGTAAACATTTTTTTTGATTTAAAAATCATTCATCAAGTCATTAAGTATAACTAATTCAAGGTGGTTTGATAATTTTGAATTTAAGAGTATCCGATAAAAACATTGGAGGTTTTAGAGTATACATAAGTATCAAGTAGTGTAATATTATTTATACTTAATTGTTACGTAACAATACAAAAGTAGTTATGAACATTGAACATTGATTTTTAAATATTTTATTGAGGGTTTTATTTTATTGCAGGTTCACTTAAATATACTGTTATACTAGTCTATTAAAATTCTCAATTGAAATTAAAAGTTTATTTAATACTTAATTTAAATACCTATAATACATAGGGATTTCTTTTTTAAATAATTGAATTATGTTTACAATAATTAATGTATTTTTTCATTACTTAATTAGTATAAGTTTTAAATTAGATAGGTAGGTATATGATTTTTTGTTTATTATTTGAGTGTTATTCTTTTATTTTAACATATTTTAAATTAAATTGTTAATAATTAATTGGTTGGTCATAACTTATATTAGTCAATAATATTTAGAAGTTAAAATAAGTAGGTAGGTAATATAAGATTCTGAGCTTATCTATTTCATGAATTGTTGGTCTTACAATATCATCACATTATACATTAATAATATACCTAGTTAAAGTTAAATCTATACAAAGTTTATTGAGGTATTCATTTTTTTCAAATACCTACATTAACCTTTTGAAAAGTAATAATTAGGGCCTGATTTTATATGCATTCGTATGTTTTTTTCAAACCGTCAAGAAAGTAGCTAGAGAAGTTTTAAGTTTGAATTATAGTCAATATACCTGAAATACAAAGTTTTATCTTGCATATTTTGCCATTTTCAACATATTGTACAGCATATTTCTGTATTTTAAGATTTTCTTTGGATATAGACGGTTTTTACATGCATTATATTTAATATTTTGATTATATTAATTAAATTACGTGTTTATAGTTATAATTATATAGTCAATAAAATTTACGATGGAAACCTTATCTGATTTATCTATTACCATAGTATGTTATAGAAATTCTATTGGGAACCTATCTGTAGTAATTTGTTATTGAATAAGTTTTTGTGAACCATATTTTAGTTGTGTTTCTAAGTGTTTGCCGTGATCTGATTGCATATATTTTTTTTCATTAAATGTTATTTATTTATACTTAAAATGCCAAAAATAAGTGCAACAAAGTTCTGTTTACTCCAATCATCATTGAAAATTAATCATAATATAAAATTATTTTATGTAAAATTATTAAAAATAATGAAACTAGAGATTTGTTTTAGCATATTTTTTATTTTTAAGGATATATTTTTACAAAATAACGATATAAATACACATTTTTACAGTTTTTAGAGCATATAAATCTGGGCCCTAGTGATAATTATGTTCACTAAAAACTGTAAAAAAAAAAAACAAAAAACTAAAATTTTGGACAATGATAAATGTACTCGTTGTCTTTTTTTTACCATATTTATGTTGATGAGTATATATAATATATAAATCAATTTAAAGATCAAATCATTAATGTTAAACATATGGATACAGCATTTCTATCTTCGCCAAGCATAAGCTTTTTGTCCAACATAATAGACTAATTAAGAGAAAAAAAAATGGTTCTCACTCTCATAGAAGATTTTATGTCATAAAGTGTAATTAGCATTTAATCAAGAGTGAAAAAAGATGCAACAATATTGCAGTTATGAATGATACTAGTTGTATTTGCTAACTGATTTTTTTTTTATGCACAAATCTAACCCTAGAACACACACATCGTGGTCAAAAAGACCGAGCTTTTAGAATTTTGTTCATTGCTTCAAAATTATGAAATATTACTCTAACCCAGTGGTTCTTAACCTTTTTCGAATGAGGGAACACTTAACATTTTATGAGGTTTTCGCGAAACACAGCCGTAAAATAAAACAGTTATTATATTAATTTTTAATTGTTTAATAATATATTAAACAATAAATGTATAGCATAAAATAGTTTGCAAATATGTTAGTAAAATGTCTTACTTATATCATTGTGTTTTGTTTTAAAAGTCAAAATGTTAAGAGAATGAAAATAGAAATACTAAATAAAATTTTTTTCACTGATTTTAAAATTTAGTCGGAACACTTATATTAAATTCACGGAACACCAGTTAAGAACTACTGATCTAACCTAACCTAGGTACCTTCTAATTCAGTGGTTCCCAAACTTTTTCCCTTCACGGCACATTATTATTAGTTATTATAAGTCATGGCACACTTTGGATAGGTAAATATTATCTACTTATCGAATAATATGTATATAATGATGTTGGGTAAGTTCAAGCTGTCGTGGCACACCTTTCAAATTTTACGGAACACCCTTTGGGAAACACTGTTCTAATTAATTGATAAACTAAAATAAGATTTAACTCCCAATTAAATAAAATTCGATGTCTGTACCTACTATAGAAAGGTTCTAAATTCATTATCTATTGAAAAAACTGTCTAAAAGACTGTGTATGTGGTATACTGTGGTATAACCTTATATATAATAACATTATATGGAAGTTTAATTTGTTTATCAATAAAAGTATTTGACAATTTTTATTTATTTAAGAGCAATAAAATAATGATTATTTCAATTTATCAAGTTTTAATTAATATGTTTCAATACACGGTCAAAAACACTGTGTGCGTAGAATCATGTGAATATTTTTAATGCGTGTAATCTGGGGTTAATATCAATGGATAATTTGTGTATTATGTATATCTATTAATTCTGTATTAGTATTTAGTGTAGTATGTTATGTATATTATGTAATATGTAATGTCAAATGTGTATACAAAAACTGATGTTTATAAAATTATTTTTTATCTGACTAAAATGAATACTGTACAGTCCACTTTTTCAATCTTATTCAAATATTGAAAATAAACTAATTTTCTTTGTAATATTTTTGTTAAAACAATTTCATAAATTTAAATTAACTACTATTTTTAAATTTTAATTGGTATTTTTATTTTCATATCTTAATTAAAATATTTCATGTAACTAATGCTAAGTATATCAATAGATATTTAAATAAAGATCAAAAAACAAATTGGTTTTATAATATTACTAAGGCTTGAGTATAGTAAGAGTTACATATCTTTTGCATACTCTTAATTTACACCACATCAAATTAAAATAAAAAATTTAAATTTCTGTGAATTTTGGAAAGAAGTTGTAAATGTATTTATTTTTAAAGATGTGTAGAAAATAGCAAAAGGGAATCACACTATTTTTACATGACAACACTTTTTGATGGACCTTTTTTTTTTTTGTCATAGCCTGTGCTTACGAGTATACTTCAACTATTTATTATTTAAATCCAATTAACTGTTCATTAAATTTCTTTAATATTATAGTTTATAGTTTATTATAAATAATAAAAAAAAAATACTATTATATACTATTTATTAATAAGTAATAATTTTAATAATTTTGAAAATTTTTTTCAATGTTATTTTAGATTTTTAATGTGTATAGTTTATCAATTTTTAAATTTATTTAAGTTCCAAATACTAATAATTATAAAATATACATTACATTTTGAATTTGCAAATTGTAAAAACAAATTATTTTTAAATGTTATGACTTCTAGTTTAAAAAACAGTTTTATATTTAGTTCAACATTTTACGTATATTATAATTACCTATTTAATATTTTAGTATGTTTATATTAGGTTAATTGTTTTTTGTTTATTTCAGATTATGATATACTATATTGGAATGCATGATGTATGTTTATTTTTGAAAAAACAAGTAACAAATAAAAAATATCATAATATTATATCAAGTTGATAATGAGCACTTGACACAATGGAGAATTTATCACCATTTAATCAACCTAGTAAGCTAATTCGACCACCAACATTAAAACGTGGTCGATCTGGTGATTCACAAGGTGGCAAAGTAAGTCATACAATTTTCAATTAAATTTTGTAATTTAAGGTGATTATTGTAAGAGTAAACACTTTGTATGTCTAAATATATTTCAAACTAGTAGTAAATTAGTTATAAATATTTGAAATATTTAAGTTTAAATTAGTAATAGATAGGACTGGGAATGTAATGCCTTATAAAACCCTAAAAAATGCTTTAATGCCCTACAAATTCTATATAATGCTCTAAAAAATACAGAGAAATTGTTTTTACTTTTAATAAATTTTAAATAATATTTGATTAAATTAATTAATTTAAAATAAGTAATTAAAATATTTTTTTCATATCAAAACTTTAACTTGGATTTATTTTAATCTAAAAAAACAATAATTTCCTTATTTATATTTTTTTAACTTTTGATAGCTTTGGATTATATATTAATTTACTTGTATACTCTGAACTTTACACTGAATCACCTAAGATTGTTTAAGAATTTCAAATAAAAATGATCTTTTGTTTCCGCTAGTAAATTTTTGTTGATTAAAGAACACCAAATTATTTGTTGTTATATCCTTATATTATCCAGAATTTAATTTGTACAAAATAAATATAAATTTATATAAAACTCGCTTTAGCGTGTAAAATTTTAAAATAAAATTAAGAGTTTGAATTTTGGACCCAAAAACTCCAATAAAGGGAAAACCCTATAATACCATAAAAAAAATCGTCGGAAATTATTAAATTAAAAATTGCCAAAAAAAAGCAAAATAAATTTTCTTATTTTCATTCAAAAGTACATATTATGGATTCGTGACCAGCCGAGCATCTTACAGCAACCTCTAGAACAGAGATTCTCAAACTTTTTTTTTCGCGGAGCCCTTGATATGCAAAAATAATTCACAGAGCCCCAAAAACTTGAAATACCAATTTTAGAACTCAAACAATTATGGATCAATAAATTGCTAATATACAAACTTTATACAATATAAATGTAACTTATAACAATTTAACAAATAATGATATATGTACTTAAATTCAGATGTGCCCGTGGAGCCTCTAGATTAGTATCGTAGAGCCCTAGGGCTTTGCGGAGCAGAGTTTGAGAACCAGTGCTCTAGATAAAAATGAAAAGTGCATCGAAATCTCAGCCTTAATAGACATATATTTGGTTTGGTACTCTTGTTACATTCCATTTAGCTTATTTTAACTTAAAATAATTTTAAATAATAACCTACCTTTTTTAAAAAATTTTTATCAACATTTTGAAAAAAATATTTTGTATTGAAAATTTAAATTTAAAATGTAAAAATGATGGTTATTAATTTAGAGTATGAATTTTAAAGCAATAAAGGTGTCTAAATCTTCCAAAAAAGTTTTAAAAAAGCATAAGTTATATATATTTCTGTTATGTATTATGTTTTATATGAATGTAATGTTTTACATAAGTTTTTTATGTATCATTTTAAAAAAGCTGTTTTTTCGTACCATTCCCAGTATACTATGAAAAAGTTAAGTATTAACAACTAATAAATATTTAGTATATTTATTATTCATTTTTAGATTAAACTTGAAAGGGTTATTGGTTTGACAGTTTCAACAAACTCATCATTAGATGTCGATAAGAATACTGGAACCATTGCTTATCCAGCAGGGTAAGTTACAATTATAGTTTTTTCTTTAAGTATTTAAAAATTATTAAAATTTTGTGAGCCACTAATACTTTAATAAATAAGTAGGTTTTATTTAAATTTTAAAATTTATTTTTTTTTTTTTAGTTTTATTAGATCCTTTTTTAACCTATATATGTTTCTGCCAAATGTGTACTTTTTCCTTTTTACTCATTTTAACCAAGTGAAGTATTGATCATGCTTCTATCAAAAGACTTTTTATATCTACTATATTTTTATTGAAAGCAATAATAGTGTATTTATATCGGTATCAAAGTCTTGAATTTGTTGTATACTTTAAATATAATTATATTTTTTTATCAAAGTCTTGAATTTGTTGTATACTTTAAATATAATTATATTTTGTGAAAAGTATAATTTTCATTTAAAAAACTATTTTAACTAATTACATATTTATTTAGTTTTTTTATATATCATAAATATATACACTGTTCATAATAAGAAGGAATCTCGGGGGTTAACTTATAAATAGGAGTAGTAGATTTGGTGGGATGACAGATGCTCATAGCCTGACTGCCGTCAATGAAGACTGGTTGCCATTAAAGTTATTTCTTATTGTGAACAAAGTATATATATATATATAATATATTACTGGTAAAAAGAACTCAATTATATGATACTATTAATTGTTTACATAGAAAATTTGAAGTATAAAAACAATTCATATTTAGTTTAAATAATTACATACAATAATAAATAAAAAGATAAAATATAAATAGTTTTAAGTTTAATCACCATGCTTAAAATAAATATTAAAAGATTTAATGGAATTTTATTATTTGAAACTAAAAACCAATCATTTATACAGAATACAGAATAAATACACATATCAGGATATACTGTATATCATTTTTGTTTTCAATAAGACTATATTATATAATTAAAAAAAGATAAGCAAAATATTTAAAAATAAACACATTTTATTTTTATTTATTATGGAAATTGTTATTGTATGATTATCAAACTTAAGAAAATAATTATTTTCTTTTAAAACAACTTTTATTTTCTACATTATATGTATTTGATCAATTTATGATTTATTATTATTATTGCTTAATTATTCTTATAGTATAATTATAAAAATTTGATTTTATTAAAATTGTTAATACACTGTTTTTTAATATTATATATATATAGTCTTTTAATCAAACTTACTGCATTATTGCTTTTAATAATATAGAAATTAATTTGTTGGAAATTAGTGTCACTGTTTTTTAACTGAAGTAAATTCCAAAAAGAAACAATAATGTATTGTATTGTATGTATTACACCTTGACTTAAAGTTAATAAAAAAAATTGTTTTGATTAGTTTTTGGGATTTTTTTTAAAAAATAACTTTAAGCATAACTTTTAATAAACTATCAGATTTTAAATTAGAATATTAAAGTTGTGAGTCAAAGATATTTAATGCTACTAAATTTCAGTTAAGCTGTTTAATTTATAGATAATTCAATTATTTTATTTTATGTTAATTTATTTTTATGGTAAATTTCAAGTCAGACAATTACAATTATTACTTTATATTATACTCGTATTATACAATGTTAACATACTTAATTTAAAATGTAGGTATTGTATTTCAGTTGCATTCAGTTATACATTTATATTTATATATATTACAAACACAATTATTTTTAGATGTACTGTGGTATTCCACAATCCAGTTTTGGGTTCTGAAACGCATTTGTCTAACATCTGTAGAAAGTCAATAACATGCTTAACATTTTCGTCTGATGGAAGATATCTTGGTACTGGGGAATGTGGTCATCAGTCAAATGTTAGGGTTTGGGATATGGCAGATTTTACCCAAATAGCTGAATTCCCAGGTCATAAATATGGAATAAATTGTGTGGTGAGTTTTAAATTTGTTCAAGACCCACTATTTTATAAAACTCGTGTTATAATTTTTAAATATTTTTTTTTTATTTATAGGCTTTTTCCCCCAACCAAAAATATTTAGTTTCTGTAGGATCGCAACATGACATGATTGTGAATGTTTGGGAATGGAAATTAAATTTAAAATATGCATCCAACAAAGTGTCTGCTAAAATTAAAGCTATTGCCTTCTCTGATAATGGTAACTTTATTACAATCGGCAATAGACATGTAAAATTTTGGTACTTACAGTCTTCTAGATCAGTTACAGTAAGTTAAAGGTTTTGTAATAATTTAATTCTAAATTATAATTTTATCATTATTTTTTATATTAATATTCTTATTTTAGTACAAAGAACCAGTACCATTAATGGGTCGGTCAGCAATTTTAGGAGAACAAAGAAATAATGATTTTATTGATGTTTGTTGTGGACATGGTGAACTAAAAGATTACACTTATGCAATAACAAAATCAGGATTATTGTGTGAATTTAATAATCGTAGATTATTAGATAGATGGGTTGAATTAAAAGTAAATTTAAATTATCTTAATATACTTTCAGTTTTTATTTAATTTTATTATTTTTTAGACTACTAGTGCTAACTGTATGGCCATTGGTAATCAGTTTATTTTTGTTGGATGTGCTGAAGGTATTGTTAGGTGTTTTAATCCAGGAACTCTTCAATTTGTAACAACTTTACCACGAACCCATTATTTGGGCGTTGATGTAGCTCAAGGACATGATATTAGGTAATAATTTTTACAAATAAATTTTCGTTTTTTACTTTAAGATAATCTTGATTTTTTAGTCATATGGCTAATATACCACCAAATGCGAAGTATCCTGATGCTATAGCACTTGCTTATGATGAAACTAATATGAAGGTCACCTGTGTTTACAATGATCACAGTTTATATGTTTGGGATGTTAAAGATATTAAAAGGGTATGTGCATTATCTTATTTTTTCCTTTTCATATCTAATCTAAAATGTTTTTAATTAGGTGGGAAAATCAAATTCCTTTCTATTTCATTCAGCATGTATTTGGGGAGTAGAGATGTATCCTGCATTAGAACACGATTTACAAATTCCAAGAAATTCTTTTATAACATGCTCAAGTGATGATACCATTAGAGTTTGGAATCTAGATAGAATAGAATGTGATAGAAAATCGCTTTATCAAAAGAATATCTACAGTAATGTAAGTATGAATACTATATTAGACTTTCTTGAAATATTTATAATTGTCAACTTTTCTTTTTTAGGAACTTCTTAAAATAATTTACATTGATCCAGAACTAAATTTTATTAAGAATACAGAATCAAATTTAGTTGATAAAAATGATTCATCATCATATGATGGCAGGAATGGTGTTCGAGCAATACGAATTAGTCCTGATGGTGTACATCTTGCATCTGGAGATCGTTCTGGTAACATAAGGTAATATTATAAAATAAGAAATGCAATTAACTTAAAATCTTAGAATTTTGTCTAATATTAGGTTTTTAGGGTGCTACTAAAGAGACACTTTCTTGACTCACATTTACTTATTGTGTTATAATATTAATAAACTATGTACAAATTGTAAATTTACTGTTAATATTAAAATTATGCCACACCTGCATGTGTTGTCTCCGTCTTACATACATACAAGTAAACAACATAGCAAATTCGTTCAGCAGAATCAATTTTATGCTGGTAGCTTTAATATTAGAATCAATTTACCTATTGTTAAACTTAAAGGTAATAATATTATGTTGGGCATCTCGTAGGCTTTTATTGATTTTTATTTTATTTTTAAGTGTGTAACGAGCATTTTAAAGTTTTAACAATTTACATAATATTATAACTCGCTTAAAAATTAAAACACAAGCCTTCGAGATCTTCCATAAATATTATATCTTTAAGTTTAACAGTAGGTAAATTGACTCTAATATTAAAGAAAACTGCATAAAATCGGTTCTGCTAAACAAAAATTTAGTTTAGTCTATGTATATAACGTGGAGACAACACATGCAGGTATGACGTTCTCTTAATGATGTATTATGTTACGTTCCTTTTGACAATTTCCAGTTCATTCAATATCCAAGGGATATTTTACTGTAAAAACAAAATTTCAACTTAAAATCTTCGTTTAATATGATATAAATATTTTATAAATTCACATATTTATTTTATATGAGTTTTAATTTTTGTAAATTTTATAGGGTTCATGATTTGAAAACTTTACGACAAGTTTGTTTAATTGAAGCCCATGATGCTGAAGTTTTGTATTTAGATTATACCAAGTACAATGACAAGATTAAGTTGTTTGCTTCGGCTTCTAGAGATAGATTGATACATGTATTTAATGTTAACAAAGTAAGTAATTATAAATGTTTTGTATCATTTATTAAAACAAGTTTTATTAATAAAACAAATGTACGTTTTTTTTTTAGGGATATGATTTTACACAAACATTAGATGATCATTCATCATCAATTACAGCTGTTCGGTTTATAAATTCTCACAGTAAACTTCAAATGGTTTCTTGTGGAGCAGACAAATCAATTATATTTCGAAATTACAATGAGGTTAATTAAATATAAAATTGATTATTGTGTATATCGATACATTTGAATAAATTTAATAAGTGTATTATTTGCTTATTTTAGTCAGGTGATAAGAACCAAGATAGTTTTGTACATGATCATTATGTGTCAGGAAAAACCACATTTTATGATATGGAAGTGGATCCTAAACAGAAACATATTATGACTGCATGTCAAGATCGAAATATCAGAGTATACAATACAACATCTGGAAAACACACTAAAACATTCAAAGGATCTGTAGGAGATGAAGGCTCACTTATCAAAGTAATCATATTATATTTGTTTTTTTTTAATTAAAAATAAATGTTCATTTCAAATTTTTTTGAGCAGGTAGTATTAGACAGAAGTGGATCATTTATTGCTACTAGTTGCACTGATAAAACATTGTGTGTATATGATTTTGTAGCCGGAGAATGTTTGGCTACTATGTATGGACATTCAGAACTAGTTACTGGATTAAGGTTTACTAATGACAGTAAACATTTAATATCAGCTAGTGGAGATGGTTGCATATTTGTTTGGCGAATGCCATCTGATATGATTAAACACGCTAATTCTCATAAGAAACAAATAACTAAAATTGAAAGGTATTCTATTTTGATGTAATTAATTATAATTATTATGGTTATTTATGATATTTTATGCATTGTAAATACAATTTAAAATCACCCTGTTATGCAATTTGTTAAAAAAAAAAAAAATGCATTTTAAGTTTCAATAAAATATTTTTGAAACTAAAATTCTAAAGAGTTATTAATGTGATACGCAAACTAACTACAATATTATAACAATTTATTTGTTTATTTTAGATCTGTACCTGTTTCAATTATTGAAAATGAAAGTATACCATTTACACATAAAGTAGTCGAAGAAAATGAGACAAACACATTTAGTATTCCTGCGTAAGTAACAATTTTTAGCTTAATCTATTGCCAAGTTTTTAATTTGTTTTATTTAACAGAGATGGACAATTACCATTATGGGCCAAAAACCAAGTCTCTGATGATATTCCAACTAATACACTGTTAAATACTTCTCAAAATCAAATAAACGCCCCCAAAGGACAATGGGCTCAGCGAGCAACTAGTTCATCAGAACCCAGTAGTATTTTGCAACTACCTATTAATAAAGATGACTCTGATTGTTTTAAGGATGATAGTTCTGTAGATAGTGGTACTGAAACTAGCAGATCAATTTATCCAGAAAGTCAAAAAGAGTCATTAATAGTACCAAAGAAGGTAAATCAATTATTAATTTTTAATGTATCTACTGTAATCTGTCTCTTAAACCATAACAATTTAAATTCATTCAGTATTCTTTTCTATCAAATCATAAAAAAAATGATGTGTATTTTAATTTGACTATTGTTTTTTTAGACAATGCGTATGCCTCCTGTATTTGTACCACATGATTTTGAGGAAAATACTTTAACTCATGTAAGTATTAAAAAACAAAAAATATAAATCTTGAATAGAATATGTTTTAGGGTTTTTATATGAACCTATAGTATAACCTAAATTATAATTAATTTAAATTAAAAATATTAAGATCTTTTATTTTACCTACCCATTAATATGCAGAAAACAGAATAAATTTAAGTATATCTTTTAGGTTCTTTAAAATTATTATTCTATATGATTGTAAGCATAACATATATTTTAGCTATGGGACAACAATTTTGATTTAATATCCTTCTCAAAACGTATTCTTCTTCTTTAGCTTTTAGAGCCCATTTAAGGCTTTTGTGGCTTCAAATATTTTCCACCATATTTCTCTATTTTAATTCTTCTCTATTCTAGATCCTGGTACACAGTTGTGATCTAGAAAACTTTCAAAATCTGGTTTGACTGTGATTTAACACATCTGTCTTGGTTGTCCTCTAGGTCTTTTTCCATTTTTAGTTTCTGTCATTTTATATATATATTTATACATTTTTAATAATATTTATTATTAAACATACATTTATCCGTACAATAATATTTTTTATTTTGTTACAATATTTTAATTATTAATGTAATTAATACAGTTAACATCTGAAAAGACAAATTCACAAACCATCTCAGATATTCAGCGTATTCGTAATTTAACTGATGATAGTTCATTAGGCAGCTTTAAAAATGAGGTAATTATCAGTTTTATTGAAATGTAAATTAAAAGAAATGTATGTGTATGTTAAAAACATTTTAGGAATTAGAAAGTAATGATCATGATGGTGATATTGAAGATTCTGAAGGTGAATGGATTGGTAATGAAAAAATTAAAAATACTGTTCTGTATTACCCATCAAATAATGATGATCTTGTCAAGTAAATTCTTAAATAATTTATGTTTATGACAGTTAACACATACAATTTTTTTTTTATTTAGTGATTATACAATTACAAAGTTAGATTCTGATGCTCTTAGAATGTCTCAAAGAAAATCAAAAGCTATTAAACAAAAAGATCGTTTATTATCATCTGGGCTTACTGATTTATCTAGTCATTCTATGTCAGGCAGCCAAGGAAGTGATGAAGATGATGATGATACTTCAACTCCAAGTGTTGACCACTCAGACAAAAATTTAACAATGTTTTCAACTAGGTGAGCTTATTAGAATTTTAGTTTTAAATGTTATTACTTTGTTGATTAATTTTTTTCGTTTTAGTACTGAAAGATTAGATATGATTGAAAAACGCGAACAATTCTTAAAGAATACTTTTGAATCACTTGGAGGAACTGAAACTGATTTTCAAGACAACAAATATCATTTCCCAAGTAAATTTTAGCTAAAATTATTTAAATAATTCTTTGCATTATTGTTTAATTTGTCAAACTTTTAGGTAAAAGAAGTATTTCTTCACAGTATAAAGGAAATAATAATGGATCTACAGTACAACAGAATACAAATATTGAATCTCAAAGTAAAAGAGAAGAACTTCAGCAAAGAATTGAAGAAACTCGAAGAACTTTACAAAACGTACTTATTTAATATTATTTTGTAACTAAGAAACATCTTAAGAATCATTATAATTTTTATTTTATTCTAGTTGGGAGCTCATTCCAATTTAAAAGCTAGTCAAAGTATATGTGATTTAAGTAGAAATTATGGAAAATCTCCATCAAAATTACCAGTTCGTAACCATTTATCAGGTATGTAATATTGATTAAGAATATTGTGTTTTTCTTTCTAGATTATTTTCCATCTTTTTTTTATTCATATCGATCTTATGTCAATTGCAATTATTTTATTATTTTTACTCTGCAGTTTCTATGTAATGATCGATTTGCATTCATAACTCACTATTTGTATTTTGTTATTCTTTTAATAGTGTCTCTTATCCTATCATCATCATCTAAAGGCCTCTTCTTGTCATGATAGCCATAAGTCTCTGTCATTTGCCATGTTTTTCAATTTGTTTGAGGTCTTGGAAGTATAATGTTCTTGGGTGTCCTCTAAATCTTTTTCCCAAGGTCTATCCTTCGAAGATTTTTTTCATAAATGTGTTATGTCTGAATAGGTGCCCGATTAATTTCGTTTTCCTTTTTAATATGTGTTTTATTATATTCCTTTTTTCTCTTACATCTTTTAACACTTGCTTATTTGTTTTCCTTTCAACCCATGATGTTTTGTTCATTTTTCTCCAAATCCACATCTCCATTGCTTCTAAGCGGTCCTTTTCATTTTTCCTGATAGTCCAAGTTTCACATCCATATAGTAACACATTCCACACAAATGTTTTAATGAATTTTTTCTTTGTTTCGATGTTAAGGGGTTTGCTAGTTAATAGTTTTTCTTTATAAATGTTTGTTTGGCTAAAGTTATTCTTTTTTTTTTTTATGTCAATAGTGGATATATTATTATATGTTATTACACTTCCCAGATAGGGGAATTGTTCGACTTCTTGTATTACAGTGTTGTTTAATTTTATAACTGGGTTGGTATATATTTGATCTCTTCGGACTGTTGTTGTTTTTGTTTTGGTAGCGTTTATTTTCATATGACATAAATTTGGTTTTAGATATTTTATCAGTCATAAGGATAAACAACATTAATTGTCATATAATACTATAACAACTATTATGATAATTGGTAAATATCCACTAAGACAACAATAACTTATTATTTCTGGTTAGACATAACATTTCACTATATAAAACATTTTCAAATACTTTACAATGATGATCATTATTTTATTATTTTTAAGTTTTGGCCTGAAAATTGTAATTATCAATGAATTCTACGCTATTTTTATAAATTATATTTTATGGTAAATAACATACTACATGTGTATATTGTACAACTAATCTTAGTGAAAATTTGTTATGTTGAATGTTCGCAAGACATAAATAGCACAAGTGGTTTCAATGTCCTTTAAATAAACCTAAGATTTATTGTAGATCATTTTATTACAAATTTTTATTTCATTTTATATTCATATTTTTAGTTGATAAACAAACAAACGGTGTTGGGACTATACGCAGGGTATGTTCTTTAGTAGATTTGTCTACAAGTACACCAATAAAAGATTGTCAGCCTTATAACACATTCAATGGAGGTGGTAAGTGATTTCAAATTACTAAAATTTGTTGATGTTATTCGTTAAAGCTAATAAGTTTATATTTTTTTTAATACCAGGTTCAGATAATTCAAAAACAAATTCTAAAAGTTTTTCAAAGAAAACAGTTATCAGCAATATGCATAGAAGTAGTTCTGTCAACATGTTGGATCAGGTATATTAATTTAACATGTTATATTTCTTAATAATAAATATATGAGTATATTAAATATAACATTGCAGAGTGATTCTGAGAGTGATGCCAGTCAATCTACTGCTGGTGGAAAGAAAAATACAACAGCTATACGAGTTATGAGACCAACAATATCGTCACAAAATAAAATTATTATGAATAAATCAAATCTTTTACGTCGAAGAAGTACAACTTCTTCACAATCTACAAGTAAAACAGTGTTTTATAATTATACTAAAACATTATTTTTTATTCTTAAATTAATTTTTAGCTGCTCTAAATAATATTGGACATAATGAAGATTCTAGTTCAGAAGAATTTTTCACATCTTTACATAATAATAAAACAAATCAAACCATGCATTCCAGAATAAATCCTATTGTACCTAGGTATAAATCCTCTATTTTACATAAAATGATAAATTTTAATTTAATTGATTTTTGTTTTTTAATTATTTCAGTCGTAACAATTCTTCATTAACAAGAAGTGTGAGTGAAATGAATTTAAAGAGTCCGTCAAGTAAACCATTTGAAAAATCTAGAAATCGTAGTAATGATTTGACAATGAAAACCAAAAACAGCGGAACAATAGGCCAACAAAAAAATTTAAAGAGTACATTTTTAAATACTATATGTTTTCATAAAATTATACTTACTCATTTTTTAGATTATTTATCTTTGATGGCTGATCAACTGTTTCAAACTGCTGACAAAATTTTGGAACATACAAATTGTGTCAATGTCAGTGATAGACATATAACTAAAGCAGATGTTACTGATGTAATGATAAAATTAGAACAAATTGTTAACAGCGGCGGTATGTTTGGTCATCAAAATTCAAGAGTGGCACTCAACAGTACTCAACAATATTTAGATGTTCTTACTGATTTGATAAAAAAACGTTTATCACTTGAAGTCATTTAAATCACCAATTGTAAAATATTTGCAAACTTAAATTCTCTTGTTTGCTATACTAAAGTTTTAATATATTTTAAAAATCGGCCATCTAATAATTAACATTATATTGTCATACGTAATAATATTAATAATAATTAAATTGTTAGGTGTATTGTATAAATGCAAATTCAAGGATATGTATTATTATTCAAGAATATTAATTGAATTAGTTTGAAATGAAACAATGGCTCTCTAAGTTTTCTTATTGTTTTTGTTTCATTTTCATTTTTTTTTTTTTTTTTTGTAAATGATGGAATGATAGACCATTAATATTTTAATATATCGTTAAATAACTTAACAAAATATTAGGTCATTTAAAAAATGTTAGTCTTTTTTTTTCTTCGGAAATATTGGAACGTTTTACCAAAGAAAAACATAGAAATGATTTTTCACATTTTATTATTGTTTGACTAGTTTTATTAGCTCGAGTTCCTGATTGTTCTTTATCTATATCAGTCGGTATTTGTGATGTACATGGGGTTTTGAATACTTTTTTTTTTTTGTAGATAACATTTTATTTTAATTGTTTACATCAGAGTCCATCCATGTAAATGGTTAGCTGTCATCCCAACTAGCTACGATCAAACTGTACAACATATATTTTTATAATATCATAGTTATTAAACCTAACCTTGTGGAAACTAATAGACTAATTTATATAATCCGTCCAAAAATATATATATTTTTTATATGATGTGTCTGTTGAAGGTTTACTAACTTTAGTGGTTTAGTGATGACACTTACATTACCCTCACCAATCTTCATGGACACCATATGTAATGAATTATAATCCTGTAATATTTTTTTTTTTTATATAGTAGAATTATAGTATTGTTGTTAAATAGTTTAGTTAAGTTGAAACTATACGTTTATTTTTAAAATTATATTCTTGTCTTGTTAACCTTTTTTTTCTTATTGTTATTTAGATAATTATATTAGTTTAATAATTTTATGTTTCTTTTCCAATTTTAAACGTATTAATTCTAAATGTATTACAGACTTCAGTATTACAATATATGTGCCTTTTATTACAGTATATTACTAGTCATGTTAAGTAATAAGGTTTAGTTAGGATAATTAATGCAATACATGCAACTATGCAAGTACTTAACCTTCCATTATGTATTAGTTATTGTCGAAGGTGGAAAAATAATGAGAAATTTGATATATTTTGTTTATTAAGTATTTCATATTTTATATAAAAATATTTAATTATTATTATTGATAATTTTTACTAAATCCGTCCAAATATATTTGAATACAATTTTCCAAAAGACGCTCATTATTATTATTATTGCATCTTGACTGACCTTATTAGTTATAATCAACGAGTATTTATTTATTTATTTATTATTGTGAAATAGATTATCTAAATGTATACATTATTATTATATTGGTTATAAACGTTATTATATAATTCTATTAATCTTTTGTGTATTCATTTAATTTTTATGAATGATTTTTTTTTTATACTCGTATCCCTATATTCTTTAATAGGCACACATAATTAATAATTATATTATATTATGCTTTGTGAATGTTGAAAAATACTAAAATATTTCATATTGTGTTGCAAGATTTAGTAATTTCAAATATATTGTCTACATTTTATTTAAATTACGACTGATTATTAACAATGTTGAAAACCGGTTTCTTTTTTATTTAATAATTTCCAAGTAGTGCCTATATTTTATGAAAATTTGTTATTGTCATATACCTACAAAACATTAACAATATTGTTGTTAACAGAAAAAAAAATATATATTTATATAGTAACAACTAACCGTGATATGAATAAAAAGACTATTAATAAAATTAAAAAAAATATATAATATGTGTTATTCCATAGGTATTTTATATGATAAGTGAATGTATGTAATTATTATAATACAACATAAATACTTAATGTACTAAAACTCAAAATAAAACTGTAATGCACCTCAATTGAGTGTGTTGTGTTTTTTTTTTATGCCAAAATGACTTAGACATGTGGTCCTGTCTCGATACTACATATTTGTATTGAATTTCTCTGTATGTGTGAAATATAGCCCATAGAAGATAGTTTGATGTTAGTATAAGTGGCTAGGAAATCTGAGAACATTAGTAGTTTAGTACATATAAATCAAAGGGTATACCTATAATACCTATAAGTGAGATTGCTAGGTTTTCGAACCATTTTATAATAGTTGTTGACCTTTTTGATTTTTTGAATTAAGTCTTTTTGCAGAATGAGAAATAATACAAAAAGAGATGACAAAACAAATAATTAAATTACTTTATTTATGTATATTAGCCAATAAAATATTATTGGCAAGGTTTGTTATAATAGTATTTATTAAAATGCTAATACTTTGACTGTTAACCAATAAAACAGAAAGCCTTCCTATATATTTTGTTCCAACCTTTGGGGTGCTACACAAATTATAGAAAAATGGTTTGTTAGTGTTGTCGCAACTCTCGGATAAGTTTTGTACTAGGCAGTTTTTAATGGTTTTACCGACTTTAAGCTTAATCTCAAATCCGCTACCTCAACTAGAAGTAAGCACTGCAGATTACTATTTAAGGTGAAAAAAAAAAGTTAAGAAAATGTAATAAATAATTTAAATAATAATACGAGGGACAATTGAGTTAAGCTTCAGAACTGGATATTATTATAAAATAATTAATAGGTACCTAATCAATAACACCATAGTCCAATATTTTCAAAGCTCGACGCAAATTAGTCCATAAATTGAGGGCATGAGAAATTTGTCAGTTATTGTAACCCTGCCAAACGATCTTACCGGAATATTGGAATTGTGAAATAAAAATGTTTACATTACTTTTAATTACAAGTGTAGCTAGGTATATTATTTGTGATTAATATTAATATATCAAATTAAATATTAGCTAGGTATTTATTCAAACGGCGACGTAGAAAATATAATATCATTGCAGGATTCAATTTAATTTTCTTTTATAATATTAAATATACCATGTTTTAGTCATAATAATATAATTTTAAAACACAAGACGTGGGTTCGAATTTATCGTCCATATTATTAATTTTGACTTCTTCGACAATTCAAATACGATAGGGTTTTTTTTTATAATTTGGTTAGACAAAATCAAAGATGTGGGTACCTAAGCCCGCGATCTCGGGTAGGCCTTATGACAAATTCAAAACAATATTTTCAGAATTTTCATTTCTCTCCGTACTACAGATCAATTCCCGGGCTCTGGGGAGGAGGAGGGGTCGTGTAACTCATTATATCGTAATATTATATATTATTCATAGTGGCGGCGAGCGGGTATAATAGATCTCTTTTTTTGTGTTTATGAACCGATTTTTTTTTGGTCGGCAACCCGTCGTGCCGCAAAGCGGACGTCGACATCCGGTGAAGGAATAGGATTATATTATATTGTTGTATAATATAATATACCTATTAATATAAATTACGGTCTCGGCGCCCGACAGTCCGAGCGCCGGCGCCGCGGTCGGGGCACGACGACTTGACGAATGACGATAAAAAAAAAAAAAAAAATCGACAACGGTAAAATTACAAATCAAAAAAAAGTAGCCACACGACGACGCGACGATAACGAACAATAGCCGCGATAAGCGGCGACGGCCGACAAGTGGCGATCAGACATCAGCTGCTGCGGTCGGAACGCGCGCGCGGTCTCCGTCGGAACGTTATCTGTGCTCGGTACGCAGTATGAGTAGAAGAGAGGAAAAAAAATAACGACGACGACGACGACGACGACGGCAGCGGAACAAAACAAAAACAATGCACCGCCGTCCGTCGCCGCCGCCGCCGCCGCCGCCTGTTACTCAAGGGCGCATTTGATAACAATGCGAAATCGTCTGCGTTTCTCTCGCACGGTTCCGTCGTCGGCGAATCACACGGTGCCAGTCGGAGAATCGTTTGCCGCTGTCCAGACCAACGACCGTCGCCACCGACGGCCATCGCCAGGCGCCAACTGAAGTGTCCCGACAGTATCCGCCGCACGCGGACACGCGCTCAGCCCGTTACCGGTCGCCGCCGCCGCCTGCGACGGCCACACGGAGACGACAGGGTAACAGCTGCGGCTACGCGACGGTCGCGATCTCCTCCGCCGCCACACCCGTCCGACGGCGTCACGTCCCGTCGCACCACCCGACCCGACCCGCGAGCGCCGGCTGCCCGCGGTAGCCAGCCCGGGACCGTTTGTGCACCGCGTCCATCTGCTTGACGTCCGCCGGTGTCCACGAGCCGACGACAGGGAAACGCACTGCCAAAACACAAGGAATATGCCTTCGGTATGGGATCCAAAGGTGTGTAGTACCCCTGCTCGTTCGTTAATCACCGATATTGCTTACCGTTGCTTTGAAAATTGTATCTTGTTGTTTTCGGTCACAGCGGCAGGTTGAACGCCAGTCGACAAATCGTATCTTATTGTTCGTGTTAGGTATATTATGCTGCTGTCGTGCACTCTCGAAGTGCGTTTGCCTTGACATAACATGTTATTACCGTCAAAAACTGGAAAAGTCGCCTAAATCATGTTTTTCGACTAGTCAGAGTCTAAGTCACTATGAATATTTAATCGAGTTAGAAGTTTGTTTTTTACAGTTAAATGTAAACAATTACATTTTACTTATAAATAATAATAATTAGCTACTAACAATATTTATATCTATAGCCGTGGTTTAAACCGTACATTACGAGGAATATAAGAGATTGATAAGAAATAATATTCTAAGAAATTTATCTAGGTATTATTATCAACAAATACATAATATTAATTGTTAATTATCATCTAGTCGGCACTTGTAAGTTTTACAGAACATAGAGATTTTTGTAGTGGAAAAAAAAATTGAAAATTACTAAGTCACCATTTTTGTTTAATGCTTTACATCAGATTGCTTGAACAATTGAATTCAACTCGTTAAGTTTGAGAGCTACTTTTAAAATAACTTTCTAACTAGTTAGTTCACAGTTTTGTGATTTTACTTATCATTGATTACCTAAAGTAGGTAGCTTTTAAATAATATTTATTTTTTTAAAGTAATTATGTACTAGAGATATACTTGATATATTCATTATTGTGATATTTTTTTCTGCATTATACTGTAGTAAATCAAGAAGTGAAATATATGTATGTTATAATTTAGCTGATTGTATGTAATTTATTATTAACATATATTTTACATACACAGTATTATTTTATTACCTTCATATAAAAACATTATATATATATATATATATATATATAAGGATTTAGTTATATAATTGGATATCATTCATATCATACCCTATAACTGAGCAGTTAACCTTTGTAGGGTTGACTTTGTTATGTATGACATATATGGACAAAAGTGTAGGGATACTGGTTGGTGGAATGTTAAACAAATTTGAAATGACCAAGAACAGACCTTAATTTTGTTAAAGCATAACATATTAAGTGTTATGATGATGGTTATCCCCTTTAATCATTTACTCTAACGAATAACTATCAAAATAATAGGGCCAACCTTTTTTCCTCTTTGTTACTTGTTATTTTGTGTTTTTAGTAAATCTAATAAATTTTAGAGTTGTGTACTTGTCCACAATAGTTTGAATAAGGATTTAACATATTTTAAAGCATAAGGCATTAAATAAACACAATTTTAATATTGTTCAATTGATTCTATGTAATATTGAAATAACTTATTTCTCACTTTACTGTTCAATTATATGAGTGCATTAATATTGATCACATACTCAGCAAAAATCTTAGTTTTTTTTTATTATTACATTTTCTGTTGATTGTTGAATTTGTATTTTCAATTAATGAGCTTACAAATTATTTTATATCAGAGATCTAATTTAGTATATGTACAGAATATGTTTGTCTTTAAATATGTAGTAACTTTCAGATGTTTAAATGAGTTTATCTACATCCAGTCGGTTTCTTATTTCATTCCTGTTAAAATATAAAATAAATAGAATACCTAACTAAATTAATTTTGAGTACAGTTTAGTTATGTGTAACATATTATTTGCTTAGAAAAATAAAATATATATATATTTATCTCAAAATAAGTTGTTATTCTAACAATTATTTACTAAAATCAATAATCTTTGTATTCTGTTTATTATAGAAGTTTTTTATTTTAATGACATGGATAAAGAAATTATAACAAAGAATAATTTGTATATAACTATGATAAAAAATGTGTTCTTTAAGTTTTGATGGCTTTAGATTTTTATGTTTTGCATTTTATTCTATAGTAATTGTTTATGTGATTATTATAATTTCCTGGTAAACAATTATAAAATAGTAATACATTTATTAGTCAATAAACTTATTTTTTTACAGATTGTTAAGTTGAAACTATAATTTGTAAATAATATATTATTAAGGATTATTTGATTGTTTAAAAACCATGTAAGATAACATTCTATTTTTTTTTTCAGACCACTGTCAATGGCCAAAAAATGAATCCAATATCCAGATATCACCAGGTCGCCAATTGCGTTCACATGTTGTTCAGTTATGTCCAAATTGTAATCAACCAATTCAAGGTAAGACTGGGCAGCAAAATGTTTGTGTGTGTTTGTCTTCAACCCCAACTACATCCAGTGATCCTTCTTTTACTAATCAATCAAAAAAAAGAAACAGAAAATCATTGCAATTACCAGCCACGTGTAAACGTCAGCTGTTTGACTTATGTTATGAACAGCCCGAAAGTACGGTGAGTGTAACTGATACTCAAAAACCAACAGTGGCTGAAAGTACAGAAAGTGGCGAGAGTTCAAGTACTTCTATACAACAGTCACAACAACAACAACAACAACAACTGGGAGTCAGTCAGATGTTGAGAGGTCGACACATATGTCAAGTCTGTTTTAAGTCGTTCACAAGTCCATGTAAATTGACACAACATTCTTATTCGCATACTGGTGAAAAACCATTTGTGTGCAAACATTGTTCAAAAGCATTTTCATCAAAATTTAAATTAGTTCGTCATGTATTAATACATTCTGACCAACGTCAATATCATTGTACAATTTGTGATCGAACTTTTCACAGGAAAGACCATTTAAAAAATCATGCCAAAGTACATAATCCCATTAAACGCACTTTACAATGTGATCGTCCTGGTTGCTCAAAAGAGTACAGTTCAGTGCTTAGTTACCGTAAACACATAGCTGTACATTCTGTAGAAGAAGGATTTCTTGACTGTAAGATTTGTAGCAAAGTATTTGAATCTAAAGATGAACTCATGTACCATTTAAAAATACATTCGGGATCAAGAGTAATAAAGACTCCAGCTGATAAAAAATATCGATGCAATTTTTGTGATCGTAGTTTTTATACTGGTAAAGATGTTCGGCGACATATGGTTGTGCATACGGGTCTGCGAGATTTTCTTTGTCAATTTTGCCCACAACGATTTGGCCGCAAAGATCATCTTACTCGACACATAAAAAAAAGTCATAACATCAATGCAAGTAAGAAATCCAAACCTAAAAAACCAACCGAACTGTACAAAAGTAAATCGGTTGAAGCAATTTATCTTGAAACATGTGGTCAGCCTTATAAATTAGAAAGAAAAGTTGCAGAAACAGTTACTAGTGGAGATTTCATAAAACAAGAAAATTCTTCTACAATGTCGTCAGGAATAGAAATGTTCCATTCTTCTAGTATAACTAGTTTTAATTATAGTGAAAATAGTAGTGAGACAGTAATTCAATCTGTTGGATCATCCAGCGAAGTCAGTTTACCAGTTATAAACTATGAACGTCAACCGTCATATCCAGTTGATGAACTAAAAGTATTTGATACAGCCTTGACCAACCAGCTAGCCGACAGTTATGATGAATCGACTAACCCTGAAATGCCTGGATTATCTCAATTAATTACTATGATACCATCTTCACCCCTTACTAATATCGAGCCTAATCTTTCAGTACTAACAAGTCATGAACCAACTATTTTGCCTACTCAACACGTAGTTGGACATGAGCCAACACAACTTCAAGTTGGTGAATACCTTACATCTTCATCAGAAATACTGTCTGCTCTTTTGCAGACTTCTGAAACAGGTACTATACCATTGCCAGGGTTTAATCAAGTTTTTCACCAACAACAATAATAGTTCCATTAAAAAAACATTATGTATATATACATAAATATATACATATTTTAATATTTATCTAGTCAGTCATCCATAGTAGTTCATATACATTTACCTTTTCAGATTATATATTTATTCTAGGTATAAAAACTTTATTAAAAATAAATTATTTTTGACTTAATATAAAAATTACTATTGCGCTTTACTGACTTACTACAGTAAAATAATATATTTATAAATATATTTTTTTACATTTATATATATATTACACATATAAATATAATTATATATATATATATATATGTATGGATTATATTCCTTCATGTCAGACATTTTTGTAGATTTAATAATACCAATTGTCATTTGTTATTACTGTTACACCCAATATGTAGTGCAAAGTCAAAAATATACATTATATATAATCTAGTCTTCAAACAATGCATACTATATTAGTGTTATGTTTCAATAGTTTCAGCATGTTATATTTTTTCAAAGAATTGTTAAAATTATTTTATTACATATCTATATATATGAATATTTAAATGGTTTGTTAAATAATTTTATGTTTTATTTTATCTTTTGTATATGATGTTTATTATAAATTACGGATTTATAAGATTAAGATTGCCGTTGTCAATATTATACCAAACCATGTTCTGAAAAAGAATGACTCGGTCAATAAACCATTTTAGTTTTTTAAATATCGTTTTTATGGGCATGTTATATAAGTATTTATTTAAAGTTTTTTGGGTTAATAATATTAAAAAGGAAACTATATTTTTGTTTTCAAATCATAAATTTGATTTTATATTTTGTATGTATGTTATAATGGGGACCAAAACCAGTACTCATAAGTTCCTAGTGCTACACATCTAATTGTTGTAAATAACATATAAATTGTAGTGGTATAATGTATGTTATTGTACAATGCTAAAATAAACTTGTTACAACAATAACTGTAAGTGTATGTAAACATACAGAATATATAAACGTGTATTTTTTTATGTATTAATAGTGTACCTGTTATATGTTAATTAAGAAAGAACCATAAGATTATAATTTTTAATTCAATTTGTATAATCCGTTTGCTAATATTGATTTAGCCGCATATTTTCTTGCCGCGTTAAGAGATCTAAATCTTGTGATTGATATAAGAGCTTCAAATATTTATTTTTTACTATTTTGTCTAATAATTTTATACCAAGTTTTTATAAATTTGATACAAAAATAACAATCTAATTTTTTACTATGTATTATAAATCTGTTATTGAAATTTGTTCTACAGATTATTTGACATATAAAAACTAATTTGGGTATTGCTATGAAAGAAATGACCTGTAATTTTGAGCTGTGTCAAATTTTTTAATTAATTCCATGTGTTCATTAACGCTTATAAAACAATATATAAATCATTTTTATTTATAATATTAATGTTTACCTAACCTTTATGTTGTTCATAAGAGTACAACCGTTACCGTTGTTACCAAAACTATTTTTATATGTATATAAATATAATGTTTATGTGTGTTTAATAATAATAGTTGGTTAAGAATATAATTCTAATATTTTTCTATGTTTTATTTGTTATTACTTACAAGTTGTGGTAAATCATAGAGTTTATACATTTTTAAAACAGTGTATTTTTTTTTTTTTTTTTAGATTTGTTTTATACTGATAGATGTGTCTTTTTGTTTTCAATCATTATTCATGAGTTGTGTCTGTATAAAAATACAATTTTACAATAATTACTTATTGATGAAGGTTTCTTATTAAAACACATATATTGTTAATTGTTTCAGTATTTTTGTTCACAAAATATTTTAATTGTTCATTTAAACATTTGTATTCAAGTCTTAATTTTATAAATAGGTACTTACAATGTAATATTTTTACCAAAATTGCCTAAAATTATTATCTAATAATGTTGTACTTTTATATTGTTAAACTAGAAGTAACGATTATTCATTTTTTAAATACATAAAAGACATGTACCTTATTTTATAACACATTAATTTGTGTGTAAGGTTTATTTTATTAATAAAATTATAATTTGTTTTTTTTGTAAATTTAAGGAAAGCATTTCTGTGATATTATTGTTACAATAGTTAAGTACAAATATTATAATTTGTTATGTTTTATGGTTAACAGCTTTGGTTAGAGTTTGATGGTTCATTTATTATTATTATTATTTTATCATTATTTTATTAATATGTATTTTGATTTTATTTATATACACATATATTATACTTATATTTTTTTGTAAATATAAACAGAAATTGGTTATATATTTTTTGTTCACTGGGAACTCATACAATTCAATAAATACTTTCTTGTTCTTTTCAAAGAATTTAGTTTAATAATTTCATTGACGTCATAACCCTTTTATTTAATTTCAAATTTTAATGTAAATCATATATTTGAATATAATATTTTTATATGTTTTATTAATAATCTTTTTAATTAATTTAAATTGCTTATTAATAGTTTTTAAGAACCTATTTAAGTTTATACAATGTATTTTATACATCAGTGGTGCAATTCAAATGAAAAAATTAAGGATCCGACAGCTTCTAGTTTGGTAAAAACTTCACTTTATATTATGTATGCAAACAATAATATTATAAATTTAATGATTAGGTAAAATTAATTCAACTTATTATACCTACTCATTACTAATAGTTAAATAATTAAATTACTATAGTAGTAATATAAATATAACATAAATTATGCTTGGTAATATATCTAGACCAACAGATCATCTATGCAGTGGCGTATTTAGAGGGGAACTGATGGCCCTCCCTAAGTCATTGAATAATAGCCAATGTAGTACACTTAAATACAATAATACCTAAAATAGTATACTTAAATGTATGATTTTGGTGTTATATCTGGAGGGCCCCTGAAAGATTTTTGGGGCTACACCACTGCATCTGTATTCAAAATTGTTTTACATATTATGCAATAATTCAAATTTAACGCATACATTAGAGCTAGTGATTCAATCGACACTTACCGTTTAACAGAACTAGAGCTGTTTCTTACTTTCCAGCTTTGTTTTTTCTTTTTTTTTAATTAATTCTCATAGGATAGTATTTCAATTAAAATTTGTAACAAAATTATAATGTTCATTATTTTTTTTTTTTTAAGTTGCAAATTGCGTATTAATTGTTAAGGATATGTTACAAAAAAGCAGAAAACAATTTCAGTCGAATAATCTCTTGGACGATAGTATTTGATCTGAAAATATTAATTAAAACGTAATTTTTAGCTATAAAAAATTCTAAAATTATTTGATTGTAGTCTGTGAATAATAACTATTTTACACGTGAATATTTGATTTCATAAATATTTAAACTTTAGATAAAGTAATTTTAATTGGCCAATGCTTAACTTCTTTCATAATTAATGTAAGCTGAACTTATAGAAAATATCATACCTATATGAATTTTAAACTCTTAGATTCTTGTAGGTACAACATTTTATATAAATTTTAATTACAAAATTATTTGCAAATATTCATGATTTTCATGAATTTTTGTCAATAATTGAATTTCAAACACTAATAAAAAAAATTGTGAAAATACGTATTCTTAAAATTTTTGAATTACTATAAGACCAACTTATAAGTAACTTTGCATTACATTTTAAAGTATCTTGACTCAGCCAAAAATATTGTATCGGTATTTATAAAAAAAAACTTAATAAAAACGAATAATTCAAATGTCTATAAATAGGATTAAAATAATCGAAATATTTTGAAAATTTAATCATGTAAAGAAAATGCCTTTCTGAATAACTGGTGAAATTTTCAAGTTTCTACAGCTTATACTTTTTGAAAAATAACAAATATTTAAAATCGTTTGAACATTAATCGTTATCGTTAGACGATTTCGTAAAAATTTAAAATTCAAACGTTCATAACAATTTTTCCTAAAATGACGCTTCGAGTTTTCTTTATAGCTATTTGAAGAAAAATGTATGGAAAACTTAGTGTTCATTTTTCTTACCTTAGATATAAATACAAAAAAATTTATGTAGATTCAATTACAAAATTAGGTACTTGCAAATGTTCACTATTTTAACATATTTCGTAAAAATTTGAACCTAAAACGCCAATAAAAAAAAATTGTAAATTAAGGTTTCTGATTTTTCTTATTTTTTTTAAAAAAAAAACAAGGATTTACATGCACTGTATTCAATAGCACAATAATCCACATAATATGCAATAAAAGTCGTACAATTATGTAATAATTTGGAAAAAGTAAAATTTAAAAATATTAAATAAGTAAAAAATAAAATGTACACATTAAATTGTTATTTAATATTTAAATAGGTAATAATGTGCCTATTTATTAAATATAAAAATAAAACGATATCCAACAATAATAACTGGAAATATCAATATTATCGATATAAGTTCATATTGTTCATAATATTTATATAGAATACTTGCTAATGAGCGTATTATGAATCAGTCAAACACTCAGACCCCATATGGCGTACGTTGTAGAAACATTTTGGAGACGTTTTTCCATAGAGTAAAGAATATAGGCAATATAAGGGAATATACCTAAGCATTTTACAAACATTTTGAGTACGCGTTTAAACCGTTTAAGACGCGAAGGATTGAAACATGTAACAGGAACATATGGTAATATAGGTATGCGGTGATGGTAATTTTAGTAGTGCTACGAGAGTACTAAACTACTGCCGAGTGCCGACAACGTCAAAACTGAAGGGGAGGACATACGATTCTGGTAGGTAGGTCTCAAATTCCAGGGACTTCATGTACTTTTGTCAGGGTTTTACAGATATACGTGATATCAGGCCGTTCATATCATGCGTTTTATCGGTAAACAAATATAAAAATGTTCGTATTCGGTGTGAAGAGATTAAAAAGCGCGCGAATCATTTTTGATTCAAAAATATAAATTTTACAAAATATATATTACTCTTAATTGATTTTAACGAATCTATATAATAGATTAAATTTATAATTTGTAATACATGTACATGAATAATATTTTAAACGAAATAAGAATCACTCACTAGCAGCCAGCAGGACACACTCTAATGTGTTTCACGAACGACATGAATTAAACAATGCAGTTCATAATATTGTTTTAAGTACTAAAAATTATAATTATATCGTACATTAGGTAAACCAAACTTTTTCATATATTATTTTATTAAAATATAGTTCGCTTTTTGTTACAAAAATGTATTTAAATACGAATAATTAAGCCTTAAGGTAAGTTTAAGACTTATGAGTTATAATAGTATTTAAAATTTAGATGACCAGAGTGAACAGTATATCATCATAGATCGATAGAGTAAACCATCATTTCGTGAGGTACTTTTAGCTACACCATGGTGTATACCACTCAACGTAAATCTTCATCAACCGTGTTACAACATTCTGAGGTCCTACTAAATAATATATATACTATCTATACTTTTAAATTGATTGATTATTTTTATACCGACAACATAATTAATATCATTATTATTATTAATTTCATTACTGTTGTATTTATTATTTAATATAGGTACTCGCATAAAAATATAAAAAATTAGTGCAATTTTTTACATGAATATTATGAATTGAAAAAAAATTAACTTTTTTTTAACTGAGTTAAGTTAATTTTATTTTCTATCTTAACTTTTAACTTATCTAGTTAATTTTTTTTTTTTTGTTAACTGTATCTGAAGGAAATTTTATTGAATTAACTTAACTAGCCACAGTTAATTCTTTTCATTAACTTGACCACCTTTGCTAGGTACTTGTTATTGATTTGGACAAATATATTACAGATTAAATTTATAATTTGTAAAATATGCATACGAATAATATTTTAAACAGAATATAGGAATCCGTGGTGTATACACTCAACACATATTGTCATCAACCGTATTACGACATTCTCAAGTCCTACTATATAATGTGTATACTAAATATACTTTTAAATTGATTGATTATTTATATACCGACAACTTAATTAATTTCATTATTGTTGTATATATTATTTAATATAGGTAATCATATAAAAGTAAGTATCTATTATGTATCAATATAATTTATTGAAATGTGTACTGTATCGTATAGGATTAATATTAATTATTGAATAATAATAAAATAGCAAAAATAGATTGAAGATAATAATAATAATACATTTAAAATTTAAGTATTTAATATCAAAAAAATATAGTAACTTTACACTGAACAATTTTTAAGATTTCCAGTGAAGTTTTTAAGGAATACAATTTTTGAACCTTAGCTCATTACTTAATTGTATAAGTATTTCAAAATAATTTTCAATCTTTAATGATTTTAATAAATTTAGTTAAAATTTAAAGTTAAGTTTAGTTTAAATTTAGTTCTTGACAATATAAACAGCAATGTGTGGTTCTAAGGCCGACTTTTTTATAAACAAACATTGAAAATTAGAATTGCATATTTAATAGGTATGTGATACTTGATTGGAAATAGATTACTTAACAGAAAATATGTAAGATACCTATTAATTTACTAAATATTAATGTAGATTGTAGGTATCACTATTAACTACAATACTGATCACTTTACATGGATTGTGCGATTTTGAAAAAAATCGTCGCCCGCCAACGAATATCGCGGTGATTTAATTCACAGCGAAATCGTATAGCCAGCATGATTTAAACATATAGGTTTTCGACGACAACGAAATTCGTCGTGTATAGCTCCAGCCTAATATACGATACACTTAATTTTCTTCAATTTAATTCTTCGTTCATAAGGTAATATCATAACTTTATTGACTATTAATGCGATTCAATGGCTTATTAAAAATAATACTTTCAAACACTTAACTAGAAAATGGCACGAGTTAGGTTAGAGATACTGTCTTCAATTAAACTAATTGATTTAGTTTGATAGGTACTCAGCAAAAAGTCAAGATAACATATTAAGTAACTATACTCCACTCATCCATAGCTATCCGTATTCTGTGTACCTTTAGTCCAAATGTCCAAAGTCATACCGTAAATCGTAATACGTTAATGCCATTACCTATATTATATTCGGGTGTCTTATATATATGTAACAATGTTTTATATTGACTTAAATATTGTATAATATTGTATTGCTGCAGCAAACATATTATTGTGTTCCGTATTGTGGCGCCCGAGTACGGTAAAATAAAACGTCTCCGATCGTTAGTTTATCACTTACTATTAGTTATTATTCACACTAATCTAACTTATGTTTTCGTTATATTATAGTATATTATAAACAAGACAATACGAGTATCTGAAATTTATTTGTTTCTCGTTTCAAATTGACCGCGACTGCATTTGCGTGACGAATTCAATACACGTCGCTAATGCCCTCTGCTGGACGCCTGGACCATATTACATTACCTGTATAATTTTACGGTTCGGCGCGTATATAGTAACGTCTCACCACTACTCGTATTCCGGCGTTACCATTTTCGTTCGGCCGGTCGGTCGGCAGCTAGCTGCCGTTGCGCTCCCGTGTTTCGAAGAACATTCGATAGATGGCGTTCGCAGGCACGGCATTTTGACGACTCACTTTCGGGCGCGGTCGTTGAGCTTTTCGGGGGCTCCGCGATCACCGGTTTTTGGGCTGGCTACAGCGACGACGCTGAAAATTCGCGCCGGTCGCGGTCCGGACGCGGACGGGTCCGATTGACTTACGTCCGTACCAGGGAAAACCGCGAACAGCAAACACCGGACTACTGCTAGGCGCAGTGACCCGGCTGATGATATATAGGGAACCCAGAACACCTCCATCGACATAGCTCCGGTTCCCTTTTCGAAATAATCTTACGCCTTTTATTAAATAGGTTATGTTTAGTAAAAGTCGAGAGATTTTTCCAAAGGGGACCCCAAACGAGCCCAAAAAAAAAAAAAAAATAATAGTCTGATCAAAATTGGTCGGACTTCTTTCACAATATAATTTTATCGTACATTATAAATTATAACATACATTTTTCATCATCGACTTGCTCAGTCATGATCCAAATTAATAATAATTATTATCTTAGCGTGAAAACGGTGTCTGTACGGTGTACATTTGTATTTACGAGATCGAGATTAAATGATAGAACACATTATCGTGTATTTTAAGTATATACTGGGCCATAAAAATGACAAAGTGATGTTGAATAGAATTCTATTTCTATACAAGTCACACATAAACAATATGTGATAAATATTCGCTATAAAATACAATATAAGTAATATAATATATAGGTAATATATCAATATATGTATAGTGTATACTCTCCGAGCGACTCTATAACCAAGGTATGGTTCAAAAGTAAAATTGTATTTTACTGTAATTATTCAATGATTTTTGGTATGTATAGGTAGGTTATTTATTTTTAACAATTTTTTTTTAGAAAAATATTACGAATTTTGGATTTTCAAGAGTACAAACTAGATACAATTTTCTATCATAAACCATCTTCAAGATTGAAGTACTTTTTCAACTACTTTTGTGTTATCGTTTACACACACACACAATCACACGTCTGTAAAATCAATATCTATAAACATTCATCGTTCCTCTCAGAATATATGTACATTTAATATTTATATATAGTAATGGTGTGGAATCAATCGATTAACATAAACATAATTATAGTAACCAGTAAGTATTAATGTGGCCATAGTTACTGTAATACAAAATAACTTTTTGTAATCACGCATTTAAAAAATAATTATGTATTGTAGTATTAAATAAACATTCTAGACTAATATCCTAACATAATCAATTCGTATTATGCAGAATGATAATAATAATAATAGATCATAATATCTTGTTTAAACTACTCACATATATAAAATCTATCACTCATAAGTCATAACTAATAAGTATCTATTCCAACAATACAATATTTTTACAATGAACTAATACTTTCCAGTTTATGCATCTATTATATCATTTGTATCTTATATTGTTTTAAATAACTGGAATACTGGATACTGGTATATGGAAATAATTATACTTAAGTAACGATAAAATGTATACGATATAATATTAACGAGCACCTGTTATACATTTAAAACAAAATAGATATGATATTATTTACTTACATACAATATATAAATTTGCTAAGTAAAAATAAAATAAAATAGAAATTATTTACATTTTTAAAAAGAATATTTATTTTATTTTATATAATATACACGTAATTGTGAAATATAGTTCTAATAATATTATTATGAATTATGATAAAATATAGTTTTTTTGTTTGTAAACTACCTATTCATGATTCAAATTATTTTATAATTTAATTATCGTTTTCACAAATGATACATTGACAATTAACATAAAAGTACAAAAGATTATATTTATCTATTATACTGTTAGATTTTTTTTTATTCGTAGAACACTTATATTTTTCAAACATTTTAGAAATATTATATTTAATTAAAGTTATTTTAACACAATACTTTTGGTTAAGTGCAAAATCATGTTTTACGCCGCGTCATGCACCTATCACAGAGACGTGTTTTCAGTTTTTCACTAGAGAAAAAATAATATATTATATTCTGTTTGAAATAGGCAGTAATAAAACTCCATAGCACCGCGTATCATTGAGCAATGATACAATATTTTTAACTAAATACGTATTTATTATTTTCTTCATCACGGTTTTATGGTTAGTAGTATAATATAGTTTGCGTATTGTATTGTTCTTTTTAACCTTTTTGGTTCGATTTTTGGGTTATGCATCGTTTGCATATTGCTTGTTACCCTTACTCTTTATCAAAGTATCGTACATAATTTGCAAATCAGCATTTTTGACAACCGAATTGGAAAAAAATAGGAGCGCCTGAAAGCGTTTGTATGCTACGATGAGACGTATTACAATAAACTAAATAATATTGATTTATAATTATTATTTATTCCTATACATTTATAATAACTAATAAGTATTACAGTTATTATAATAATATGTTTATTGCATATTATTGTATGAGTATTATAATAATGATGTATTATTTTAAATTCGATGAATAAACTATATGTATGTGTGTAATTATGGCATATTATTTTACATACTTTATATAATTATAACTACAATTTAATTTAATTAAGTACATTTTCTTAAAAATTATTTTGTATAATTTATTTACATTATGATAATTATTGAATTTTTAATTAAAATTCGTTCTTAGAAGTTATTATATTTTTATATTCTTCTATTGTTCGGTACGTTGATGTGTGAGTCATGTATGATAATGTGGCACAGGTAACTAGAAAATACTAATACTAAAGCAAATATCGTTGTAAAATTGTTTGTTAAAATTTGAAGACCTTATCTTGAATATAGAGCAATGGTTATATGCTTCGAAGTGATGAACTAATAAATTGTGGTTGAATATTTGTTTATTATTGTGTACAACTACATTAGCAATATTTAATTTATTATCACAATAAAAATTGAAATTTCCATTTTTTTTTTTAATTGCCTTTACTTGTATAGAATTTTCAATTCCCTCCGTGTTAAGTCTCGTAGATAGTGTACCGCAGATAGTGCAATCGGAGACTAAACTAAAATGTTTAAGAGATTTGAGTCAAAATATTATTATATATTATAAACTTTTAACAAAAACAATTTAAGCTTAAGAATATAGCTATACATATTAAGAACCTATTCTATATTATAACTCATATATTTGGAGTGACAACACTACAACAGTATAAATAATGCACGTAGGTATGTCAATATCTATTTAGCGACATTCATAATAAAACGACAAGTACTGTATTGCAATTTTGCTTCTGTTAGGTTTTTTTTATACTTAATGGAACTTATGTTGTAATAAATAATTATCAAAGTATCTATAGTAAAATTAATATTGTAAAAATCTTTCTTTTTAATTTTTGAGTAATACTTATCTAAACATTTACACAATAAAAGGCATAGTGTAACTATATTAATTACGAAACACGGGTCTCATGGATTTCTGGCACAATTATTAATTATTATAAACCATAAACACACATAGTTTTGATTGGGTAATTGTATATTTATTCAAGAACTTCATCACCCTGTTACAGATAATTATAATTATTTTTTAAATACTTTTTGAATTCTGAGCGAAGCGTAGAGTGTATTGATTTTACATAATTATAATGTGATTTTTTTATATACCTACGGCCCGTAGGCTACGGGTTATTTATTACTTTAAAAACTATTAAAGTTTTGAAGTATAATTTTATTATACCATTTTTGTTTCATATTTTTCTAAAAACCATAAATATTTTTTTACGAATTTTTAACTTATTACTTTTCTCAACACAATTAAAAAATATTTAATTTATTTAAAATTATTATTTAGCCTATTCTATATCTATAAGGTATACGTCAATATTGACTTTTTCAAGTTAAGTAGAGTTAAGACATATACTACCTACTTAATGACAATTAGGTACATACACTCTAAACCTGTACCTATACTATACAGCTGATCGTGTTCCTTGTTTTTATTTTTTATTATATGGAGAGGTAATAATACTCTAAATTCTAATAAGTAATAAGCAATAAGTAATAATGAATTATTATAAATGCTAATATTTATGTGTATTGATATAACTCGAATAAATCGTTAAATCAGATTATACATATTATAGTATTATATATTTATATTGTATAATATACATAATTATTATAAGTATTAATGTATTATACCAATAAGGCAATATCGTTAAGAAAACGAACTGAAGAGTACAAAAAAGTACCTACTTGGTACTTACCTAATTGGTATAGATTACAATTAAATAAAAATTCAAGAATATTAAATATCGAAGTATAGTGTACTGTACTGTTTTAAAATTTTCCAAATAACTTAAAAATAATATTGTAAAATAAATATACATAATTTATTATTGCAATTGAATGTGGTTTTATTTATAAATTATAAGTAACACGTTACAGTCAAATGCATATTTATAATTACACTTCTAGAAATTATAGGTATTATTATACCTACACCACACTGATTGATATTTGATTCAATAGTTGTACCTGTACCTAATATTATTGTTTTGTCTAAAGTTTCTTAAAATTGTATCATTTATATAGAGTAAAATATTGATTTAATTAATAAGTAGGTAGAAATATATATATATTTTTATTAATTTACTGTTTGCTGAAAATGTATAAGTACTAACAAATACTATAATTTAGCTTACAGTAAAAATAATTATACCTAATATTTTAAAATTTAGTACAAGATTTCATATAAGTTGTTCTTATACAGCTACGTATAAAAATATTTAAAATACATATTTACAAAATATTTTTATAATCATTTGAAGTTTATATTTTGACACGAAACATAAAAATTGAAAAATTTATAAAATATTCAATTTTTTTTATCTAAGTCTTGAAGTTTCTCATGTGTAGATAGTTAATATACCGAAACTAAAAAATATGAAAACATTATTATTTTTTATAGATATTTGAAGTTTGAATTTGGATGAAGTAATATAGGTACAGCTAAATTAGGTTAAGCTAATGCATATTAATTGTGAATGTCAGTGTCTATTCAAAAAAATACCTACTAAGTTATAAATTAAAAATATATCAAGTATTGCTACTAAGTAGTAAGTTTTTTAAATGCTAGCCAGGAAGAATGAATTCTATAAATTATAAATTATTTTTATTTATAAAACATATACTTATTATTTCAATTTCATTTTCAGTACATGATATTTAAGTGGTTTAATTTCATAAATTGCGCGTAATATCATTATAGACGTCTGGAAATCATGCCGTCGCCTTGGATACGCGAGAGTATACCGAGTATATAGGCTGTTACATAATGAAAGAAATGGTTTGTGAAAAATTGTTAGTAGTAAATGAAAAATAAACCCAAGTCAATCTACTCTAAAATATTCATTGAATAATGTATGAGTCGAATAAAATAAATGTTGATATTTTATTCATTCAACAAAAGGAGTATAATATATTGTACACAGTTGAAGTTTATAAATATATATATAAATATAGAACACATAGAATTCCATTAGCTCTATCATAGGTAGATATATAACAAGTGAATACTCAATGCAGACTCAATTATCAGTTTTTAAATCTAAAAGCATTGATATAATATAATATATTAAACGTTTTAAATTTGTTTTAAATTCGACAGTCCGGCGTATATTTATAAATGTGTAATCCAAATTTATTATACATCCATATGTTTATACCTGGATATAAAATATATAATATTACAATAACTCAGTTGGATTTATAAAAAATAATGCAGGGAAAAAAATTTAATTTTTATCCATTGCGATTTTCTTTATCGTACAAGGTAAGATTTACGAAAACATTTTTTGATTTTTTAATATATTTTACTACAAAACTAATAAATTTTTATTTTACTCGCTGGTCATTTTAGACCTTAGTCAGAGAGTGACTTTTAAAAACGTATTACATGAACTTTCAAGTAACAGTCGGATTTCAGGATTCAGGTGAGCTAAGTGTGTTTCGTTATTAATTATTATATATAGGTATAACTGTATAACATTTGGCATTTGAAATTAAACATTAAATAATTTTATATTATATTATCTTTGTCGCTAATTAATCAAAGAAAAATATATGAATTTAAATTGTAACAGTTTGTACTTTATATAATTAAGTTTTTTAAATTATAATTCATCAATTATAAATTAGCGCAAATAACTAAAATCAATTACAATAAATAACTGTTTGTTTTTCGAGGCCAATTATTAATACACATTACGAAATAATATGTTGGTAGGTATTTAACAAACGTGTCTGTTTAAATGTACTACTGTCTACTGTATACCTAGAGGCACGTTTAAACGTACTTGGTATATGCAACTGGTCTAATTGAAATTAATATATCGATCGATTAACTATGTCCTCTGATAAAAATTGTTGTTAAAAAAAAAAACTTTATTATTAAATTTCGGGAACAGCTCATTGACTGGCACAATATACACATTATGCCACATCACCTATTTAATATCGTTTACAAATGTTATGTAACATTATTTAATACCTAGTGTTTGTAGATTTATCAATAATATATTTTTTGAATTTTTTGTTTATCATTTGCTATTGATCATGCAAGTATACGGTTTATACCAAACAGATAAAATCAAACATTTTCTTTAGATGTAAGTATATGTTAGGTTTTTGAAACGGTGATTAAAATGTTTGGTGTATCGTTTTTAAAATTTATAATGAACTTATATTGTATCAAACGAGATTTTGCGAAAAACTCGATTGTGCTATTATGTGCCTATATAACCAGTCAAGGTTATTTTTCATAAATAAAATGATATCCTAGTTTTGGTAGACACCATGTTTTACTGTGTATTGTGTAAAATGGTTGATTTTACACATACGTAGACAATGGGATATTATTATTTTATTATCTAATCAACATTCTAATATTACTTTCTTAATTTTTATTTTGTGATTACTGATTATACATTTATCATGATTTATGCCTGAGGTTACACATCATGTCTCTCATTCTATAACAGGTTTGGATTCACATTGAGACAAATGTAAACTTTTCATGCCTATTACTATTAATATTGTTTTTTAATGTTGTATTTGTTGATGAATGTATAGTGAAATTAATTGTTAAAAAGTGTAATATATTTGTAATGTGAATAAGTTTTCTCTTTTGATACTCTATTCTTTAAAGAATTATTTAACCAAGTATAGATATCTTTGATATTCAAAAGAATTTTAAGATTAAAATATATTCTGCTTATAAAATCAATATTTTTGAGAATTCGTAAAAGAATTTATGATAATTGTACTTATTACACTGAATTATTTTTAATAGTATATAATATAACATAAGCATTAACTTTTTGTAAAAAATATAATTATTCATTTGATTAAATTAATAAATAATTAAAAAAAAAATAATATTTTATAAACATTCCTAAAAATAAAAAATAAAAAAATGGAACATTTCAAATGCTTATAAAAACATATGTTATAATATTTAATTGAGTATTTTCAATATGTTTTTTAATTAGCACTATATGAAGAACTTATGAGGAACATCATATTACATTTTTTATTTTATTTTACCCAGTGAATAAATTGTTATCAACAATTATATAAAAAAAGAAATTAAAAAAAAAAGGAAAAATAGATATCTATAAATATCTCACGAAGCATCAAAATATTTTGAGAAGTAAATAGTTTGGACAATAATTTCATAAACATTTAGGGAAAATTTAAAGTATCTTCGATTATTCGTATTCAAGTTGCATAAAGAAAAAACAATTGATTTTGTAAATAATTGGATGTGTAAAATTCCTGTTTTCTTAATTATTTTAAAAATAATGAAAATTTTTAACCTCTGAAGTACAAACTATAGATCCAATTTTCTATCCAATTTCATCCTCAAAGTTGAAACTTTTGTTAAGTGTTTGTTCGTTGTCGTATATGAACATGCAATATAAAAACACACATACACACACAAATCGTTATAAAATCAATAAATTCGCCCAGAATCTAAAATATTCCGATTGTTAATATACATATATTTTTATATTTTTTTGGTTTCAAGGAATGTTTTATTTTTTTATTAAATTTATTGTTAGTTATTATTAATTATAAAATATAATATAATTATTGTTAGATAAAATTTTGTTTTGAATAACACACTACAAAATATTGTCAAGGTATTTTCATTTTCATTTCATATGTTAAACTTGTTGGTTTATCACTACATTTCTAGTATAAATCACGTTATCTCTAGGCGCCCTTTATGAAATGCTAATTTTCCGACCCGTTTATTCCTGTCTCTTGCCTCAATGGTTTAAACTAAGGGATGACTTCCACTCCCGGATTGAGCTTGTTAACCTTATTTACCCGTCTCGTAATGTATATGCAATATATCTTGTCATATCTACTCGTATAAATGGATTCTAAACTCAATTAATATCGTACACCCTTTTATGTATAAAGTTGATTTTGCGTTCGATAACAATTGCGTACAATTATACGCTTATTAACTGTGGCATAATGGAAGCCAATTGATTTAATTTTAATTTAAAATAATATTTTAAAATATTTAAATAGGCATTCTGTATTAGCGCACTTAAAATATTTTATATTTTCACTTTTCAAGACAGACAGTTTTTATTTTTAATTTTTAAATAAGTTTAATTAATGAATATATAATTATAGGTAGGTCGTAGGTATTATACTGTTTCATAGTTTTAGAAACACATATTTTAGAGCGTCATCTTGTATAATATCTAACAAAGTTTTGGACTTTTGAAAATTAATTTAATTTAAACTAAATTTATCATAGTTTAAAAGAAAAAAATATTAATAGTTACGAATTTTAAATGTTAATAATCTAATAAAATATTATCAATATTATAAATTAACATTTAAATTAGTATACATATAATTCAGCTATTCTAAATACGAGAATAATTTTTAGTTTATTGAAATTCAAGTAATATAACGATCGAGATTATTAATTATTATTAGTTTTACATTATTAACTTATTATTTTATAAATATATCACGATTATTAAGTGCATTATTATAATTTATAGTAGTATATAAAAAAATAATTAAATTTAGATTACAAAGTATAATATAAATGTAAATAAGTATACCTACAAGTTACAACCTACATACGTACTTATATATCTTTTACAAAGAAAAATGAATGCATTTTAATAATTATAATTGCCGTATAATAATATATTTTATATGTATTAAAATAATAAGTTATGAATGTTAGCAACTTATGTACCTAAATTAATATTACCTAAGTTAATATAAGATTCATAATGTATAATAAGTACAGTGTAGGTACATATTTTACTGTACCTGCTATTGAAAAAAATTAGCATTTTGTACAAAAATGACTTCATGCAATAAGATATACTAACTCTTTTTTATTCAAATCCACAATGTAAATGAAAATAAAATAATGATATTTACGTTAATCTATTTTATAAACTGCCAACTGCATTATAAATTCTCCGTTTAATCATTGATATGTACCTACCTATTAAATACGATTTTAATATTAATTCACAAAGTAGATATTTTAGAGTTAATCTTATACACACATAATATAATAATATATAATGTCATATTATATACATTTACCATAATGTTATTAATGATTATAATTATTATAATATGAATATATTATTGTTACCATGTGGGCATATGGCATGTATAGTAGATATATCTACTGTATAAGTAACCTATTTAGGATAATATATATATATATATTAAAAACCTGTAATAAACTTTTGAAGTTAATTATAGCAACAAGACGTTATGATCGTCATTAAACTAAATAGGTAGGTAACAAACATTTAATAAAAAAGAATAATAAACTGTAGGTTATGGCATTACACTTAATAAATAATAAGTATTTCGATTGAGTCGTATTTAATGTTTAATCTTACCGGGCTATATTAACATATTGTTATATACCTTTTTTTTTATTTGCCAACGCTTAAACCAAGCAATCTGAGATATGCGGTGTACATTGTACATTTTATAATAAATTGATGACTATATTAACTAATGATAATAAATAAATTTAGTATGCCGATTACATCTAAGTGTGTGACGGCAAAAGTAAATCTGTATAATATCTACAACGATTGACAATACAACACACCACACACGAGACTTAGAAGAAAAACTATAAATCCAATGTGCAGTTATATTATGTTTTTATTGCAAAATATAAACGCACTATAGTGATTATGACAATCGTAGAATATGTTAATTACAATATTATTATTGTGAAGATACGATCAAAATTCACAGTGATTATAATTTTTATTTATTATTATGTGATGAGAAAAAGAATGACCCTATACGCCTATGTGTCGAGTGTCGACACAGTGCTTTTAAGACAATAATAGAGGTCTAATTATTTATTGTAACCTTGAGTTACTCTATTAAAAATTAGATTAGATAGATTATATAAGATTTTGACTTCATATAATATGAGAATACCTATAATCTATATGAATAGTTTTACGGTTACATTTTCGAGAATTTCAAAACTAAATTAAAAATATCTATGATATTAAATAAAGAATATTTGTAAACATAAAATATAATATAAATAAAAATATGATATTATTTTTAGTTATACAATATTCGTATAATTTATGAAAGTACTAAGTTTTTTCTCTGTAGGTATGTAATTAAATTGAATGCATTTTAAATGACACATCGCATATTATGACATTATTCTCGTTTACTTTCGATTGGAAGTCATATGTATTTGTTTATACTTCAAAAGTAAACACTCGTTATAATTTTGAAAAAAGTTGTCTATTTAGTATTACATCTTAGCAACGATCATCATTTATTTTTTTAAATGTATATTAAATAACTTAAATAATATTATGTAGTGACGGGGTTAAGTTATTAAAAATATTTAGGTGTTTAAAAAGGTATATTATGGGTAGTTTTATTTAGTTACCATCTAATAAATCTATTATGATTTGTGCTAATTTAAGAAAAAATTATGAATGGTCGATACCTTCAAGATGATGTAACTACATAAAATGCTCATATTTTTCATTTACGAATGTATTTATAATAAATTTGAGTTCGAGGGTGCAGTTTGTAGTCTACATGTACCTTTAAAATTCGTTACTGAATACTGATGTTTGTGGTCTATAATGTCATATATACTTTGCAGCAGACCTGCAGTGTACTATATAAAGTATAACGACTCATCCTCTTAACTTGTTTTCTATATCAATAATATCATGTCAACAAACAAGGAAGAACATGTAAGATATTTTTTATACCGGACTGTAAACAAATAAATTCTTTTTTTCTTTTAACTTAAGTACTGCAGTAGTTTAGTTGTTATTAAATGTTTTATACCTTAAATATCATTAAACATTATACACACATAAGAGATACCCAGAGATAAATTTGCCGATTTCAGTTATTTAATAAATATATTTTTTAAAATATTAAATTGCGATAATTTTAATATATTTTAAAACGTTTTCGTAAAATTTGGTTGTTAACAGTTATTTAGTTATTTACTTAAAATTAAAAAACATCAAATTTATCAGTTACCGTTTCTTTTTTCTTTTTTCTTTTTAAAATTATATTTTATACTATTTTGTTTGTATGCTCTGTAAAATATATCTGACTTCGAAAAATGTATTACCTACTATTGCTGAATAAATATGAATTTCGTCTGTATCAACTATCAAGTGCTATTGATATTGTCCTTGTGTGGGATACAATAGTAATAATTGTTTTTAATCCATTTTAATTCAAATAGGTAATTGTGAAAGTTGAGATTTAAAAAACAATGAACAGGCATATTACACATAGGTACGTAAATACTATTACTTTATTTATTGAAACTGTGATGAAACGTAAAAAGTTTAAATCTGGTCAGAAATGAATTATAAAAATAAAAAATATTACAACCATTCGTCCAATTAGATGTACCTACTTATTTGTAAGAACATAAGTTTATTTTAGACATTTACAGATAGTGAAACTCGTGCTATTTTACAGTTGGATGAAAGTGCCTAACTATTATTTGATTAGAAAAAAAGTATATATACCTACCTCCTAATATCTAATGATGCGAGCATAATATATGGATATCTGCCACAGTATAAATATACCCGACTGCATAAATATGCGTGTTTAGATAGGTAATTAGGGTATATTAGATTGAATTTGTATTATTTTGTCATTACAATTAGTTTAAAGTAGACTTATCATGTATAATAGTTCAACCTTCATCTCATTATCGAACACGATAATCAGCATCACGAATATTACGATATAGTTGCGTGGTATGTATTATACCTTCATGTACCTATAATAATAAAATAAAACGAATATGATAAGTATGCAATTTTCATGCAAGTATACTTAATACTCTATTATACCATACCGAGCCTATGTAGACAAGGTTAGACGATATTATAATAATACCTATTTTTAAACGCAAATAATAAAAATATTATTACTTAAAAAAGGTACCTCTCTAATATTAATGGTTAATGATATCTAAAAAAATATAAAATGATTCGCTAAAAAGCTCATGTTGTGGTTTTTGGTGGACCGCTATTAAAATAACTACAATAATTTTAGTTATTACCTGTACGTGTTATATAGTATGTAATTTTAATATACTAAAAGCATATCACATCAATGAACTTATCGCCAACGATTAAATTCGATCTAGTATAGGATTATATTATCTTATAAGCAAAAACGTTACTAAAACCATTATGTAAGTATTATTATTTGTAATAATTTTTCATTAATTAATTTGGAATGCGGTCAAGTAGAAGTATCACATGTCATAATATATTTTTCCCTACGAATATATAATATATACTATATACCTATTGCATATTGAACACGATTATACGTAGGTATGCATATCAGCTTATATAAATTAAAATGATTTATTTAAGGCCATATTATGCTTTACAAATTCGTGCTATATTTACTTTATAGTTTTTACTTTTTGTTCCATATAAATAGAATGAGATCTGTAGGCTATAATAATACAATATAGAATTGTTATTTTTTTGTCGAATTATAACGAAAGGAATCATAGGCCTCGTTACTTTCAACGATTTATTAATAATTTAGAGTTATTACTTAAAACAACAAAACCGCAAAACTGTACAAAATGGACCCAGATCCCACAATAACACGGTTACCTGTCTCGCGCATGGAAATATAATTTTGATTCACGCAATGCCTGCAACTCGAAACAAAAAACATCGTTTTATACGTGGAGTCTGTTCTACTAACATAGAATTATTGTGAAATATATATAAATATTAAATATATATTTTAATAATTATCATCTACACAACTTCGTTAAAAATTCTCTTAAATGAATGCAATGGAGAACTACTGCAAAATTGATTAAATGAAATATAATATATAAATATATGTATAACAAAAATAAGGTTGTATTATTTTGAAAAAAGAATTTGGTTAAAAGAATCATTTTATTCATATTCATTTTTTTTTTAGATAGATCAAAACCCATATCATTAAATATAATAGGCACGTATATCTAAAAACATTTTAACGTAAAAATTAAACGTATTTCATTATGCAGTAATGTAATAAGTACCTACATTTTTTCACGACCCTGAATAAAACATAAACCTGTATAAAATTGTAAAAATACCAAATCTTAATCGTAACATATATTATACAGGTTTTACTGCGCCTACCCACATAAAATATGACTTAAGGAGGTTATCCAGTCACCCGAAACACTCACCCTGATTGCAATGTAGGTACAGAATTACTCTCTTTAACTTCCAACAAATTTATAGTGACTGTACATTACGTTGAACGAATTTAATAGTAAATAGTGTTTTCTCAGAGTAAAAAAAATAATGACTTTGATTGTGTTAAATATAATAATATTCTACCTACATTTATTGACAAGTATCTACTATTTTGGATACAGATTATGCCTATTGCTTATATATAGTATATGAAATAGTGTATCGTAATATTGTGTAACCGATGAACATATATTAATATATACATGTCACAAGAAACAAAATTTATCTATTTTTATATAAAAAAAATTGATATTGGGCAATTATGTATGTGGATTTTAGAAGAGCAAGTGAATTGTATGATAATAGTATAACATTTGCGTTTATATATATGTAGGTATAATAGGTATATACAATATATAATAATTAGGTTCTTAAAAATCAAAAAAAGCTCTAAATATTTAATATAAAATTATACACTAAAATTTATTTAATTTTAAGTACCAAATTTATTAATTATTTTTATGTACGCCATACAATTATTTATTGATAAACTACTACTAATTTATTATTTTATTATATCGTGTTAATTATTGTTATATAATTTAAAAATTATGTTTTAAAAATAAATAAATGTTAGCGAAAATGATAATAATAATTATTATTAATTACACTTGAAATGAAAAAGGAGTCAAGTATACAAAATCAATTAAATACAATTTAAAATATGACATGAAAAACGTTTGGATGTCTGCACTTACCACTCATCAGTTATCACTTGTGCCAACAACTATTTATTCAAGTATGACATTCCCTCTAAGTTCTAGCACTGATCATTTATAAATTAATATTATATCTTCAAAAGTTCAAAATATATTTATAAAAATACGTTTTTTAAATCTATCATAACATAAAATAAAATAAATGTATGGGTTATTTAAGCGATATATGAACGGTATTAATTGTACTTCGTAAATATGATTTAGGCCTGGTAACAAATATGAATTGAATGTCAGCTGTCAAAAACAATGTCTGTCAGATAAAATAAGTACCTTTATTTCGGTTTAATATATGAAATTCAATCACACGAAGAACCTTTTGTTTAAAATATCATGTTTTTTATTTGTTTTGTGTATAGGTCATTCGAATTATTATAGGACGAATTTATGTTATACAGCGTGATAAACTAAGGATGCTTATACTCTCTTTTTATTTTTCAATAATGCATTTATTCAAAATCAGATTTTTTGGAATTTTTAAATATCCTTAAAGACCTCTGAAAGACTCTAAATTCTTTAGATTTTTCATACTACTTAGCAAGTGTTTTATAAAGATAGGTACAAACTTTTGTTTTTCACATGACAACCTTCCTTTTGTATAGCGAATTATTTAACGTATTTACGTACGTATACTATTTTTGAAAATGCTAATGTATCAAAATCGATATTAGAAAAATAAGTAGTTTTTGAGTATTTAAATTTTTGTACTAAGGGGTAAGGAGTAAGGTCAATTAATAGGTACAATAGATTTATGATATGAGTTTTAAAGTATGAGAGTCATGTTAATTTGAAAATTTTAGTAATTTAATAAATTATCAACAATTATAATTTATATGAATGGTGTGAAGTATTATATTAATATTAAGTTCAAATAGTATAAATATTTTATATGTTTGTAAAATCATTTTTTAAAAGACTATTATCCTTAAAATAAATACTTCAATAACTAAAAAACTATTTGTTTGAACTTATTTTGTGTAATAATGTATCCACTAAATCATTTTCAATAAAAAACTAAAAAGGTGACGAATTCTCATTTGAAGGTAGAGACTAGTTGAACTATCAATGTTTAAAAACCATTAGTGTGCTTAATTATATATATTAATATATATAATGTATACACTATACATAAAAAAAATTGAGTATGATAGATAAATATCATTATTTGTCTTATATAATTTTAATTTATCCACCAATATATATCCTACACAGCTACAGGTGCGTAGCCAGAAAATTTCAACTAGGGGCCGATTAGTTTTTGGCCCTTTTATTATTTTCCATAATTTTCTCAAATGAAATACTTGTAGTGGGAGAGCTTTTCCTTCACACTAACGATTAGGTTATGTCATACAAAGAATCTTATTATATATTACCTTTGATTGATAGTTGGTTTAAGAAAAATGTTCGCAGCAAGTGTACCTATTACAATATTACAAAAAATAGATAATACCTAGTATAATACCTTTCTGATTTAAAAAAAATAACACAAAATTACCTACATATTTACTTTTGGAATACATTTTTCATGCTATAAAAAATAAATCTATACCTATATATTTAGAATGTAAGTAATTATATTCCTACAACATATATTAACAAAAGTTAATTCATATCTAAATACTAATTAAAAATAATCAAAAGTATGAGCGTCAACGGCATTAAAAGTGTTAATAAAATGATATTTAATGATATAAAATAATTAAATAATGGCTCAAACACCGACAGTCTACAGAATATAGCACTCGGGTATGCACTTCGTATTGTTTACCAACTGCAAATATAGTCCCTAATAATCTTTTATCATTAAAACAGGTATGTCTATTAAGATCCTATTATTTATCTTTTTCAGATAACGTTATGCATGATTATCAAAATTAATTATCATAATAATAACTGTATTACCTAGGTACCTAGTAGTAATATTCAGAATAGATTTATTTCAAAGCTCATAATCACATTTTTGATAATTGGTAAAAATAATTATATTTTGAATTTGGGGGGTGGCGCCCATGGGCTAGAGAAAATTTAAGGTGGCCCGGCTCACCCAGGCACCCCTGGCTACGTGCTTCACATCTGTACCTACTATTATTATTTTATCCGAGCTAACAGAGTGGGTGTACAGCACACTAAATTATTCTCTTTATTCTCTTAGTCATTCAGTAGGTTAACGTTAAGTATACTTAAAATATTGATAAAAAAATAATTATTTATTAATTACTGGCGAAAAGTTGTTTGCAGTGTTTGTACAATATAACAATATATTATATATACACGAGTGTACACTGTACCTGCATAATTGAATTCACGCATAAGACATAATATAACTTAATTACTTTTGTAATTAATAATAATATTCTTATTAATGTAAGTATGAGATTATTGACAATATTACACATCTATGTTTGTGATTATTATTCATATATTTGGCCAAAGTGTAATGTTCACACCGAAAAATTATAATTAATGTATTCGATTTGTATACTATGGATTATAAATAATTTTAAAATAATATTTTAAAGTTTTTATTAAATAGTCGTTTTAAAAAATCAGATCAAATAAACAACATCTCATGTTTCAAAAAAAGTCAATGGATTAGGTGTATAATATTACAATACATAGGTACAGTTCAAGTTAAAAATAATGGCTAATATAGGCTTATGGTAAACAGTCTAGTATTTTATTTGATACAACGTGTTATTTGTTTTATTATATAATACCAGTTGAAAGCAATAATAATGCGATTAATTGGTAGAAATATATAATTAAGATATAAAAATATATTTTACGGAGTTTATTATGTAGGTACCTACTATTGTATTAGATAACACACGCTTAAATTATCGCTTGTCCCATAAACGTGATACCTACATCAAATAGACTTTCAAATAGGATTATAACCTTCAAAATCATAGGAAGTAAAACCTTTATGTTATCAGTGTAATCAGTAATCACATCATTTTTTTGTTACTGCACATCTAGTAGGTATGTATAAATACTCAATATTCACATCATCAATTACTCTTATACATCGCTATGTTTACTTTTAAGTTACATATTTTATAAGAGTATACGAGCAGCGTATCTTTAGTATATTTTTACACAAAATGACCTTATACTTTCTAAAGATATATCATACTAGTAGGTAACAATAGTATAATTGTTTTATAAGTATATAAGTTACCTCCCTTTCACTATTACCTACCTCCACCTGGCTACCTATCAATGATTTTAATCTTCAGACAATAATAAACTGAAGAAAAAAATATTACACAAATAAACGATAAAATTATTCAATTCAACGAGTGTTTAATTCCAACAGGATTTTATTAGTTGAAATATTATATAATCAAATTAGTATTGACTACCGTTTTTTCATTGACATTGCTTTAATGCAATTATTACGAATACCATACGAAGTGGTTTAATCAAAATGCTTGTTCTCTAATTTATCTATACATTCGTTGAAACTACGAAGGACTTTGCATATTAATTAATTTATATTCATTTAATATTAAAAAAAAAAACTTTAATATACATACAGAATTAAGTACTGTGATTATTTTCCTCCTATAAATAAATTTTCATCAACTTATAATACCGTTAATTTATTACGCTCTGGTAGAAAAAATAATAATTTTGTAAATTAAATTCCAATTATGTAAAACTATAAAGGAAAAACTGAAATATATATTATCTACCTACTTTAGATTCTGAGTGGAGTAATGAATGTATTGATTTTACAATAATATTCGTTTGCTTTGTCTGTAAACATTTTCGGGGTAGTAAAAAAATGTTTCTATTTTCAAAAAATACGTGTTATTTCTGGTAGAAAACTGAATCTAGTACTTTGGGGAGTCAAATATAATAAATTTCTAAAAATAAATTTTATAATTGGAAAAATCAAAAAAAAATTAAGGAAAAACGGAGATTTTTACACAAATCTAATTATTGACAAAAACAATTTTGTTTTTTGGTGTATGTCAAAAACATGTAACTGTAGATACTGGAATTTTTTTTAACAAATGTTTATATGATTGTTTTTTTCTTAATAATATTTTTGAGGTATTTATAAGCCTGAGAATTTTTTTTCTTGAAATTAAAGTTAAAAATTATTTGCTGCTCAAAAATGGTTGAAAATTTATTGTCACAAACATTTTTTATAACAGTTAAAGTTAGAATTTTGATAGTATTACTCATTTAAAGATAAATAACGATGTCAGTTATTTTGTTACCTATACAATTTAAAATAATCATTCGTGAAAACTTAAAACTTTTAATCATATTAACTATTTATTAACTTATCTATTCATACTGTTTTACAGTAAGGTATTTATTAACTTTAACATAATATTATAATAAATATTATTATATTATATTATAATATAATATAATAAATTCAATATTTTTTTAAAAAATGTTATCAACCTACAGCAATATTAAAAGTAAAATAAATGACTTAAAATCAAAAAACATATTACGAAACAAACTTACTGATATAGACCGACAGTCTGTCTCCGTTCAAAATCGTTTTTCATATTTCTACAAATTTTATTACAATAATATATCATTGAATTCAAATTTAACACACCTATATAATAATGACCAACTTAATAATATACAGCAGAGCTGCACCAACTTGCCTACTTTATTTTTTTTTTTGAACGAGGTTATTTTTTAGAATTATTATTTATTATTATTAGAATACATTTTCATGAAACCCTATTTTTTTTTGAACGGTATTTACTTTGAGAAATATTTTATAGGAAATTAGTAATTTTATTATTCCAATGAAACGTATTATGTGTGAAAATAAATCGTCTGAATAGTATTTTGTCAGAACCATATTTAAATATTATTTAAATATGATTTCAGGCGATACATAGTTATTAAAAATATATACAGGGAAAAAAGTTTTTCAAAAAATATTTGTTTCAAATAAAATGGCTTTCGGTTAAAAATGATCCTGTGAAATACAATTCATAGAAAATACGTTTCTGACATAATTCATTTGGAGCTAAAAAAATATATTGTATCCGACAAAACACGTTTACGATAACATATTTTTAAAAATAAATACATTTCCTAACATTTATTTCCAATATTATACGTACTCCATATTTTCGATTTTCTGTATAGTTCATTTTTTAATATTTTAACTTTATATCCTTGAAGGATTGATTTTAAATACCTAGTATTTTTACTATACGTCTTCACTTAAATCAAAGACACATTCAAAATAAAAATAATAATTAGATCTAAAAAAATAATCTTAAAATAGCTAGTTAATTTAATTTTTGAATGAATCAATATTTTCTTGCTTGTAAGTGCTTAAAACCTATAAATAATAATAATAATAAATAATATATTATACTATATAATATATATATATATATTATTATATTATATTATAATTATTATATTATTGTTTAAGAATTGTCATTATTAGAAAAAAAATATTGCCAGCCAATAGCCAAGTTTCCGAGGCTTATTTTTAATGAAAAAAAACCCTCTATTATAAATGTCAAATATCATCTGTGACTACACATTTTATTTCTATCGTTTGATATAATATTATGGATCTCTTGAATTAGAATATTATTTTTATGTATAATTACAAGACTTTCAAGTAGAGCCAAAATCTTATTATATTACAATTCTTCCATGATATTTAATTAATATATTGTGTATATGTATATATACTTATTGTATATTTTATATTTTCATAAAAGGGGTGATATAACTAAACTAATACTATGGATGATACATACCTATTGGCTATTGCATCATTTAATCTTAACTGATCGTATTTAAAATAATATTTTAATTTGTTTTATATATTTTATAGAGTTGTTTTTTAGATATGACAAAGAACAATGATATTTATTCAAGTCAATTAAAGTTTATCTGAAGCACTACTATAACCAGTGACTACTTCTACTTTAATTAAGTTTTACACACTTAAAATCAATTGATCAAATATTCTTATTGTATATATCATATTATAATATGTACGTACCAATAATTTTAAATAACAAAAAAATGTACTAAATTTTAATGAATGCTATGATTAGTATGAAGAATACAATTAATAGTCTAAAAGGGTTTTCAGTTATTATACGCCAGCACATTTATAATTAGATTATGGTATATTTTGTAGTTCATTAAGCAGGTAAAATTTGAAATTTTGAAATCCTCCAATAATAATATCATGTACCTACTTATGAATTATTATTAATTCATCGATATTTATAGGAAAAACGAATAGGGACAAACTAATATGTACAAATATGCCATTAAATTGTTCAAAAAGATTCAAAATATTAATTCAGAAAATTATACTATGTGTAGAAATTACTAGCGTAAACATTTAGTGATAATTTCAAGTATTTATAAATATTCGCTTTCGAGTTATACGAAAAAACAAAATTTTTTATGACAAATATTAGTTTCCCATAAAAATTCGTAAAATTGTTCTTAATTTTAATTTTTGTTTTTTCCGATTATTTTAAAACTTACTATTAACTTCTCAATGTACTAACTAAATCCAATTCTATACCATAAATTACCACAAATTTAAAAATCAGAGCATTTTTACTACCAAAAAAGGTAATGACAAACACAAAAGAAACATATACCTAGTGACTAGTAAGATCAATATTATAAAGAGGACCTAGTTTATTAGTTATTACTTATTAACTTATAACTTATAAGCATATGTTTACTTATTTACGGGTGTTGACATGTACTCGGTTAGATGTACCTAAATATATTACGATTAAAGCTCAAAAGGTTAAGTTAAAATGATCATAACGTATTGGTTTTTCATCAAGAGTATAAGACACTATAATATATTATAGTGATATTTTATCACCGCGGAGTAGGTACTTGTTAAGCTATTCGGACCGTGAGTCTAGTACTCTAGTCTAATCAGTAGAGGCTATTCTATGGTTCATTATATGTTGCTTCAGCACGACTTCGAAGACTAATTCACTACAGTCCAAGTGAGGAAGTTACATAAAAGCCAAAAAGGCTAATATCGGGAGTAGGTACCTACTAAACGATAATAGGTAATAATGTACGTGTTTACACTTTCCAGTAGACGTACACAACTGTTATTGACATTATCCCACAAGTACGGTCGTACTTTTATTGTTTATCCGTTATCGCGATGAATTGCGAGTGGAAATTGTTCTATTCATGGGAACATTAAGAACGTTTGCGTCAAAGTTCCGCTCAGCTTAGTATAAGTTAATTGTACATAGATATTAGATATATACTTTTAGTTGTGTGCCTGCCTGTTAAAGTTATTTTTAGAAGTGGTCTTAGACAGGTCGAAACTCGAAATGGTCGGATGTATTACACGATCACTGTAATGGTGAAATTGAATGAATGAGTCAAGTCTGCAGGATTTTTGGTTCACTATTCAATTTATCATCAGTTATCTTATGTTCAAGATATAATGAGTATTTTCAATTCTATAATATTGAGTATTTAAGCCTAAGTATAAACTTATTTGAAGTTTATTAGTAGGTAATTGTTATAGAAAAACAATAAATTTATAACGTTAATTTCGATTTGGCATGTAACTGACATTTATTTTAATAGGTGAAATATAAAAATGTTTTCTATTATTTTTTTCAAATTACATCTATATACCTACGGTATCTTTACCAATAAAAATTGGTGATGTCTAATATAAGTTTTAATAATAGATTTATTATAACATAATTATACATAATAAGAATTTTGTAAGTATGTACTTTAAAAATGTAAATTGATTCATCTTGAATATTTATAAGATACGATTAATGTAAAATAAATAATCAAATAGGGATTCTATTCATATAATTAATTTTTTTAGAACATTTTTCACTCCAAATAATCACTACCAATATTACCATTGTACTTTATTGACTAAACTTAAAAAGTTCTGAGAATTGCTTTAATTAATCAATTCTTTATAATAAAGTATGTAGGTACTTGAAATTCAAACATATTGAATATTTTTTTTTTTGTGAAAAAAAATGTAATTTTTCATTCAGTTTTAAAACTATTATGTGTAAAACCTTTTATATCGCGTGAAATTACTGATAATATAATATGTTAGAATATTTAGGTATAAGTATGACCCAAAATCATAAGAACCGCTAATTTTTTTTGGTCTTCTTGAATATGTACCTATATATTAAGAATAATAATTTAAGGAAGGTGGGAATGTTCTTGAAGTGGTTGTTAGATAAACGTTATAATTTTGACCAACAAATTAATAGTTCATAATTTATTATTAGTGAGGTTAATCACTTATATCGTATTTTATACAGTTTAATACTATTTGGGCGAGTAAAATTATTTTTACATGTATAATATGTGCACTGTGCAGTGTGCGGTATGATATATGTACATGGTTTTGTTTTATTAATTTTTAAATTCACATCATTGTAATGTAAATTCAGTGCTGGCTATTTACAAAATAATGTGTGCTGTCAAAGATGTTTCTAACTACCTACATAGTTACCTATAAAGAATTTAATTATTGAAAGTATGAAAAACTAGATAAAAAAGGTATCAAAAACACATCAATTCTTCACCAATTGAGGGTACATATTATATCACATATATATTTCCAATATTTTTGTTAATTTTTGGTTAATGTTAAATTATAATTTGTCTAATAATTAAAAAAATATATATTTTATACTATAATAGAAAAAAACAAATTTCTATTTCAAGGATGGTTACTTAAAATAAATTGAATCTATAGTTGATATTCTATGGTCAAAGCTGAACAATTTTCTAGTATTTTCAAATGTAATTGGGAAAAACTAAAATTTCTACACAAAACTAGTTTTTGACAAAATTGAGTTTTTTTGTGTTTAATTTAAAAATCAATATCTGCTGTAGATACTTGAAAATCTCATTGAATATAATATCTTTATTTTTGCAACCACTAGAATAATTTTTAAATATTTTTTTTTGTGCTATTTATAGGTATTTAAATTGTTTTATTAGATTAATAAGTATCTACCTACGGTAATAAAAGACAATTTTATATATTGCGTTTATAAATATTTGTGTAAGCGATTCACAACCAAGTCTATCGTACTCATGGTTCCATGGTTCTAACATTTGAGCATTTGGTACCAAAAAGCAACATAGACGATTCTAAAACCGAAAATGTGTATGAACTTAATTTTTTAAATTTTACATCATGCTTATCAGTAGGATTTGTTGACTCTCAATAAATGAATATTTTTTTTATTTGCTTAAGGTTGACATTGATTTCAGAAAATAAAGTAGTTACTATAATGGTTAGATAAAATTTTAAACTTTAACCAAAACCACTTAAACGGATATGTTAAAAACACGGGAATTTAATTTATAACGGGCAACGGCATGCAAGATCAGATAGCTTATTAGTTATTACAAATAAATGACTCGGTAAAATATTGTCATTATATTTTTTCTACTATAATGATTATTGATTTAATAAGTCATTATATGATAAATAATTAACAATCGCTCGATATCCAAACACCCACGTCCCACACACTCGTATAATTGTATGTGTGTTGCTAAAGCTGTATTTTCAAAATAAAAGTTCATTATATGCAACTAATGCAAGGGTGAAAAATCATTTTCAGTGTTGAAATATGTAAATATTGTCAAAAGTCAACTCTTATACAATATAAAATATCTTCCTTATCGTTAATAGTAGAATCGTCAATAGAATATGAATTATTACAAGAAATCAATACCGAAAACAATAGATATATTTGCTAAAAAAAAAAAACGTATTAAAAGAATTTTTAATAATATTTTATATAAATATAAAATTTTAATTATTATTTATTTCACATACCTACTTTATATCATTATTATTAATACTGAAAAAATCAAAATAATTTTATTAAATGATTGTAAATTTAATATTTGTTTCTAAAGCATAACTAAATAATTGATGACATATTATTTTCTCCTTATTATTGTGGAGAAAGTGCCTAGGGCCACTAAATGACTAAATCCTACGTACATTACTATACGGTATATACATTGTATATGAATTAATTTACTAGTAAACCTATTGGTGTTGACAGGTTTCATTGCAGTGTGTTATTCGTAATGCTTAAAAGTTAAAACACGTAGGTACACAGTACATCATCTTATTTTAAAATATATAACCGAGAGTGGCGAGAGTAGTCGCTGTCGCACTGCCTTCGGTCCTCTTTAAAGTAAAGTAGCTACGTTAAAACATTCCTCGGTGAATTTCAATGCTATCGTTTTTTTCCTTTTTTTTCGTACGAAATCTGAAATCATTACAAATACATTGTTCATCGGGGACGGAGCTCGCGGTCTCGGAGGAATCGCCGTATAGCAAATCCGCACAGAGGGCGAGTGACGAGAGCGGGGAGAATTATTATTGTTGATACACGCATTATATAGTCATATTATTGCATGTATATACCCATTATTACCTATAAGTGCTGAGTACCTACTCCGATGGAAAAGGGAGCGAAAAAAAAAGTCCACCGTCTTTACCGACAGTGATGAAGTCTGCACGGGCGGCCGTCGCGCGCGAATCGATATCGACCGATTACCGTCGCGGATGATGGTTATAGACCGAGAGAGAAAGGGTCGACGGAGACTGTACACAGTCAGTTAATAATCGCAGTAAAAGGCTCTCCGACCGGTAAAAGACGCGTATATACTTCACACACACACACGCGCATAGAAGGCCGTTCGCAGACATATATATATATTATTATTATTATACATTTATACGAATAAGACCCACATTACGCGCTCGCCTCTCCCTACCACGGCGGCGCAGACACACGGCCGCCACCCCGTCCACGGTCAAATCGTCAAATCGTGTCGGTCGCGCCCGAGTGGAGTGCACACGGCGGCGCGCGTATTATTACAATATATATGCAGTTACGCACTTGTAGCTTTAAGCCCGCCGACGATCCCGACGCTCACTTCTGTCCAAGTCGCTTGCCCGCAATCACGGTCCGTCGCAGCAGTATATATTTTCGCCCGGAGGTGCCCACGAATAAATAAGTAAATATAATAAAAATGATAATATAATATATAGGTAATTAAATATAATATAGTGCCTAATCGCGTTCGTCGTTATAATATATTGTATTATATTGGTTTGTTTTTATTTTCGACCTTTGGCAAATTTTTTTTTCAACGCCCTTCTCCGCTTTACCACAATGTAATATAATTACCATGTATATTTAAAATAATGATAAACATTTTTTTTTCGAGCATTTCATAACTATAAGTACGAAAATACGATTTGCAATTATTATATTGCGTCCTGCACGATCGAAATAAATATGATTTTTAAATTTGATTCGGCAATTTATTTTTTATGTTTTGTAAAAATATAGGTACCTAACCTAATCGTCGTTTATGTAAATTTTCATTTTTGAGTTTGTATTTTTAAATAGATTTGTTTTGGGTTTTATAAATAATCATAGGATTTAAAGTCTATAGGTGTGTTATTTACATGTAGCTTACATTAATTTATTTGAAAAAACTACGACTTAGATATTATTGTCTATTACTTTATGAACAAGACGATTTTTATCTAAGTAAAATGCTACATTATTAAATCAGAGTAAATATACTTTTTTAGTAGTTAAAATTATATATACAGTTTGTAATATATCGACAATTTTAGATACTGATTCGGAACAATTGATTAAGAATATAGGTATACTGGCATAAATTATACATAATATGAGAATATAAAATTGAAACTATTCTCAAGTATACTCATTTTTTTTTCAAAAGATTTATTTTATATTCAGCAATTATGCATAATTTGATTTTTCTATCCTATAAAATTATCATTACTATTACGAATTATGAATAAGCATGAAATAGCATTTGGATCAATTAAAATTTACCTTTCACGTAGTTTTATTTGTATTCACTAAATGACACTATATATTATTTAATAATATATTATAATAATACAAAAAATATATTTAAATATTTTGCAAATTTTGTGCTCGCTGTATAATATATATTTACATACTTAATATAAAAGTGAAAATATCTTGGTTTTTACCTAATAGTCTGCTTACTAATGCGATTATAAACGAGTTTGTGTAATATACGTATAACAATACTTAATTGGTTCTAATAATTGCATGTTCTTATAGGCAACTGTAGAAAAACAAAAATTGGCAAGTGTCAAGTGTTGTATCTTAATTATATTATATTATATGTAAATCAATATATTTATAATTGATAGTATGACGGAGAAGAAAATATGATGTTGTTAAAAGCTTCGCATGTCTTATATTATCGTTAAATGTATATTGGCATAATACATGCTGCTGTAATAGTAAATAAAAATTAATTGTCAATTTCGGTACACTGATCATTTTATATAAAGTGGGCGTCGGCACATCGTTGTAGAATTAGTTTTAATATTTGCCTGTAAGAATAATAGACATGCACAACCTTAAAATATTGTGTTTTGTATTTAAAATATTTTGGGTTATTTGGGTGACGTTTTCGGTATGACGAACATGACCTCTAATATAAATTAATGAGAATATCACGCAAACCGTGTTTCTGTGGAATTAATTTTTGATTCATTACAGTCGAAGAAGCATTATTATATCAATGTTTATATAATATGGGTGATTTCAGGTGATTATTACACTTAACTTATTTTGCGTAATTCTTAGAAAATATTTTAGCTGTAATTATTATTATCATGTTATCCGCATTAATGATTATAATTTATAATAAATCCAAAAATCAATAAACTCCAATTTTAAAAATATTTTATTTGTCGCTGTCGTATAGGATATTATTTTTAATACTACGTGCGAAAAGCATAAACATAGTATAAATGTATGGGCGTAACTAGGATTTAGAATTTAAAATTTGTAGTTACAACTTTTTAGGGCTAGAGTCCTAGTGAATCAAAGTTCAAAATGAGCCAAACGTTATTACTCATTAGTAGGGCTAGGATTTATATGCAATAAAAAATTGTAAAATATGCATTTTATTTACCAAAATATGCAAAAATATGCAAAAACAAATTTTTATTATTTCTAGAGTATTATTATTTATCATAATTCAAAATTGTATTATTATTACTAGGGCTAGGATTTATATGCAATAAAAAATTGTAAAATATGCATTTTATTTACCAAAATATGCAAAAATATGCAAAAACAAATTTTTATTATTTCTAGAGTATTATTATTTATCATAATTCAAAATTGTATTATTATTACTAGGGCTAGGATTATATGCAATAAAAAATTGTAAAATATGCATTTTATTTACCAAAATATGCAAAAATATGCAAAAACAAATTTTTATTATTTCTAGAGTATTATTATTTATCATAATTCAAAATTGTATTATTATTACATTAAAATATTAAATATTAGTTTATATTATATCATTATTACATGCTACTATAATGTGTTGTTTCAATAATTTTCAAATACAAACATCCAGCGATTTGAAAGTAAAATAGATTTATACTGACTAAAACTCCTTTCCACATCACACGAGGTTATTTGTGCATATTTTAAATAATGCGATTTATCCTGGAGTTAATCAATATCGATTTCTTAGACAGATAATAGTTATACTTTATATTTACAATAATTCGACGGATAAACCAAAAATTATCGATTTTATGAAAAAAACACCATTTAAAATTAACAATAAATTATAAAAATTTGAAAATTTAAGTTCAAAAAAGTCAAAATTCCAAAAATCTATAAATATGCAATTATATGCATTGTGTTCAAAATATGCAAAAATATGCAAAAATAAATTGGTTCTATTTAAACGAGAATAAGCCAAATCGTGGACAAATCTGACAACCATTAAATTTGGACTTAAGGAAAAAAACATGCAAATGCATATAAATCCTAGCCCTACTCATTAGAAATAATTCTCAAAATCCAAAAGTAAACAATAAAATAATTATATACCTATATTTATAATTCTACTATAAGCACATTCAATATTTTATGGTTGTATACGCTTGTATTTAGAAACGATTACTTTTTAATATTATCAATGAAAATTTATCATTAATCTTATTTTCTGTCTATATGTTTGAAATAGCTACAACACTGAATTATTTTTGTGACATGATTGACCTTATATATGGACGCTTTTAATTCAAAAAAAAAAAAATCATATTTTACATTTTGTGCATCGTTACGATTGTTTCATATACAAACTGGAATAGGTAACCAATTACCAAACACATCCAAAATATTATTATTAAATACATACCTAATTAATAACTAATATAATTATTAATTATTTTACATAATTAATGCGAGAAAACATTTTAGTTTTTAAATGCCTTAAAAGGATAGGTATAAGAACGTATATTTGGGGGTTAGGTTATCCCCCCATCTCGCAGTTTCAGCGATATGTACATTGTACATATTATATAATATGGCGTATAGAGTTAAGAGTTAATGAAATGTACCTATCATAAACAAATGAAATGGAATTAAAATCATAGTCGATGTAAATAGGTACTTTTATCAAGTTGATAAATCATTCTTTGAATTAAGCATAAAAGTTTTATATTTAAAATGTATCGAGAAGAACTCAAAAGTATAAATGATATACAGTATAATATAGTAATAAGTATAAATAGTACAATAATAATTAATTATATTACGATACAAAATAATAAAATTGTATTCAGAACTAAACGATGTTTCGTTAATATAAAAAAATATATAATTTTTGTTCTGTTGGTAATAAATTTGATAACATCTCGATGTAGATAGGGAATCACGAATAACATAGTTTGACGTTAGTGAGGCAGCCAAATTACGAAATAAATTTCCTTGTAAAACTATGGAAAAAAATGTCCTTAACCCGTTTATAGGAAAGTATACTTACTCGATCGAGTAGAGTACAATATTGAGTTGTGTAAAAAAAAGTATCGAACCCATTTAGTGAAAGGACTTAAGCACACATTATTATTTTAATGGATGAAAATTCCATGTATTCAACCCTATATTAAATAATTATTAGAAAATTTTTTTATTTTCTACCTGTGTTTTATATATATAACGTCATCCAGGGTATCCTCACGTGCATACCAATATTATATGAACTATAAAATATATTATAAATATACCAAGGTTGTTTACAGATTTCATTCATCGGTATTAAATTATTATTCTTATATTTATTGACTACTGTATACTGTCTCGGTCTGTCTCATTGCAATAAAATATTTGTACAAATACAACTAAAAATATTTGCATTATCAATTAAAGGCGGGTAACAGTGAAAAAAACAAAATACGTGATTTAAAAATTGCCATACTATACTAGCTCATCAACTAGACTGAGTATTGCATAATTATTACATTAATTACGAATTTAGTTTACTATTTCGATACAATACAATCAATTATAAATAAGTATTATAAATCGTCTACATCTAAAAAACTGGTTATACCACCTATAGGTCCTACAATAGATACCAGCTTAAAATTTTAAATCTACTTTAATCGATATCTAAAAAGCGCCTAATATTAACCTTATGAGTTCTTATTAGTTATGAGTTATGACCATACCGTTTAATGTTAATAACATTAGATATATTAAATTATAAGACATAATGTTATAAAACATGCATACATGCAATTTTTACAATGTCCTACATATTAGATACCTATATATATTACTCGATGCCATAATGTATGGTATAATATAATAAAACATTTTATTATTATAAAGAGATATTATTACACTGGGTCAAATTTTAGTGTTCTAACATAATCAAATTATAAATCAATGCTTACGGTGTTGTACTTAGATGAAATAAATGTTTACGTTGAACAATGAACATCTTTTTTAAGTTAGGTATTAAATATATATATATTTCATTTTCAATTAAATGTCATATAATATCAAAACACGTATCATTATTTTTTAAATTAATGGACCCTGACATAGAGTCAGTTTACTTCCGGGGTACAGGTGAAAGGGTCCTACAAATTAGATTTGATTTAGGCATAAAAAATAATGATTTGATCAAGCGATTGTATTTTCGATTGTGATAACTTTTGGTGCACACATGACCTCACTTGCTTACCAAATGTAGTTCAAGGCATCCGTAACTGGTTTTACGATCTACTTTGGTTTTTCTTGTTTACTAATAATATAAATTATCTATAGTTCAAATGTTTCAATATTCATATTATTCGATTTGTTTTTATGAAAAAAGGCAATTGAGTCATTATATAATAAATATTCATTGGATTTAGGTACATTTCAATATTATTACAATTTTATGATTCATTATAAATCTAATTTTTTTAAACATATCTCTATCTTTCTATTAAATTATAATATTTTTTTACTGCATTTCATGTGTTTAATCGTAAAAATTATTTATAGCATTACATAATTCTATAAAGGGGACTTAAATATTTTTCTAACTCTTTCAATGGTAAAAATGGTATTAATAACATAAATTATGTAAATTAGTAAATTATTGCTTATGTCTAAAAGACTCAGTTACATTAGATAAATAAAATAAATTAATAATTTTATTTTCAATCATGGTTTAACTGTTCTATAGAACAAATAATATTTTCTTTAAGGTTTAATCACTCCGATTTAAAACAATATAGAAGATAATTTGTTGTATCCGTTGATTTATTTCGTGGCAAGTCACTAATTAGAAAATTATGGGTTAGAAATATTGTACCTAATGTCCTAATGTTATTTAACTCAATTAACCAAATTAATACATTTATTCCGATTACAAGACTTTGAAATTTGATATACTTATTATAATTATATTTTTAGTATAATATTTTCAGAACTTATGTTTAATATAAACTTTAAAATAGATTATTTATACTCTAGTAATTTGAAATTTTTTTATTTGTTTAACCTAGGACTAGTAGGACTACATTAATTACAAATATACAAATATACATATTATTACTCCTTAGTTATTAGTAGATATTAAAATCGAACGTATAAAATGTATAAATTAATAATTATGATTTATATTAGCTCATAATATGTATAGTTGTTTTGTATATAGTGTATAATACTATACACTGTAGATGTGCCGTACACAGGCCAATCGTCAATTGACCACAACTCACTAACACAATAGTTATAACATTTGGGAATGTTTGTACAAATCCTATGATATTATAATAGCCGTATTATGTTTTTAATATTTATAAATTATAATACAGTGTCTCAGAGATTATTAAATTGTATTATATTCTATGCGAGAGTGACAAGCATGAAGTAATATAGTATTACGCCGTGCCTTCAATTAATTCGAAAACAAAGATAATTGTTTCCATTAATGTTTTCAAGTTTCAACAGTTCGAATTTATGCGTGTAATAGTAGTAATTACATTATATTGTTATTATTTCATCAAACTCGTTTGATTCTTATTTGTTTTATCTCTATAAGAAATACTTGAATACCTATATGATTATATAGTATAAAAATAAATAAGTTATTATAGGAAAATAAAAAAAAAATGCTTATAAGCTTTTAACTCAATCGGTTTAATTAATTTTAGTAAACACGTTGTAATTAATGAATTAAAAAAAATCTTAAAGGTGCACAAATTATAAATAATATATGACATTGTATATTTTTTATATTTTTTAAATAGTGATGATTGATGGTAAATACTTTAATAGTTATTATTTTTATTCATTATAGTATGATTAATAACAATAACTATATATATAAGTTATTAAGAAATATAAATATTTTAGATTTGAAATGAGGTAATCATTAATTAATTAATGAAAAAATAAACGCTCGTTCAATTTCCTTATTATTTCTAATTTCTAAGCAACAAATGGGTTTTTTTTTAATACTCAATAAATTCTTTATTTTTAATACAAAATAGAAATATACCATATTGATATTAAAAATTAAACAATACTATTTGATACAATGTCGGAAAAACTTTTACGATGTTTTAAACTAGGTATAACAAATCTAAATGCATTAGTTGCCCCACCTTCGTATTTGATATGAGTTTTGATAGTTGATAAGTAATACTATAGGGTAATATTATATAGTTAAATAATTAATATACATAGGTACATATTTTTGGGAACTATAGTTTACCGTTGACTAAATTCTAATATGCTAATTGTTAATAATACCGTATTTTTAACTATTTATATTGTATATTACAATATTGAAGCCAATTTCAAATTGAAATGGTTAATTTTTAGTTGTACATTTTTACTTTACATAGGTATACTACCGATGTGTATTCGTGAATAATACTAAAAATAAACTTTTTTTATTTTCAGTTCAAAAAATATAAAATGGAGTTCAAAGAATTCAAAGAATTTTCATCAGACATGGTTGATTACGTGGGAAATTATTTAGAAAACATTCGAGATCGGTAAGGAATAGATCAATAAATATTTAATACTTATTTACTTATAATAACATGTTTTGTGTGATAAATATTTTTTTAATTTTCTCGTGTGCAATATAAATTAATTGTCAGAAATGAATTTTATCTAGTCTATTATTATTGAATTCAAGAGTAAATTTAGTTTGACAAATCACTTTTTAAAATATGCAAAACATCCTATTATATCTATAAATTAATTTAAATAATACTAATTTACCATAATATAGTAGTTATTAACAATAACATTATGTATAGGTAGCTATGTAAATAAAAAAATATTTTGGACATAAATAATCCCAAGTCAATATTTTAAACAATACTTACAATTTACATACGATTTAGGTAGGTTTATTCAACGACTTACGAACTAAAAATATTTTACTATTAATTCGATCTGCTGTTCAAGTCTTTTAACACAATATATTGCAATAATATAATGTTGTTATAAATATTTAGTTTTCTATTATTATTAGGTATTTATTTTTTAGGAAACAATAAACATACTTTATATTAAAATATTAAATAATTGACGGACTTTGTGGATTTTATAAAAATGCTGATATCATAAAATATTATTAAGCGACAATGTTTAGTGGTTACGCATTAATATACCAGTATAATTACCAACGTCCAACAAAATACGTAATTTATACTTTAATACGTCCTGTGCATAGAATAAGAGTAGGTAGTGTTTTATTGTTTTTACTCTTTAGAATTAGGGAATTTGCACTTTGCAGATGACTAATACTTGTCGACATAATAAATAATAATAATATTACTACCTATATTATTTTATGCAATTAATTAACATTACAGGAAAGTATTGTCATCGGTAAAACCTGGTTACCTAAGACCACTTTTACCAACTGAGGCGCCCAACGATCCTGAAAATTGGAAAGATGTGATGTCAGACGTCGAAAAACTGATTATGCCAGGGGTAATACATTCGATATTTATCAATAATACGTATTATTACAAATTACAATAGTTAATTTTATTGAGTTGTTTGTTCATTTGTTTTTATAGGTTACTCATTGGCATTCTCCGAGATTTCACGCTTATTTCCCCACTGCAAACAGCTACCCGGCCATTGTCGCTGACATACTGAGCGATTCAATTGCTTGCATAGGATTTTCATGGGTAAAATCATTAATTAAACTTTGACCATAATTCACCTAGATTATTATCGATTTTTGTGAAAAATTAAACCAATTAATTTGACTAAACGTCATAAATATAGATTAAGATTAAAATATATAAAACTACTGTTAATATTACTTAAATATTGCTTACGATTTTAGTTTTCAAGATACCTATGTATTATTATCAATTTTTTTTTATTAATTCACTGGTTTTGATTTAAATATTAAATGGCTATAATATTATATAAATTATATACTAAGATATGAAATAATTTATAAGTATAAACTAAAAATATACCTACCTACAAAAGTCAGTTCTATCTAATCTACTCATACCACTATTTTTATGTTCAAATGTTACATTATGATAGTTATAAGTTTTGGTTATTGCCAGTCGCATTTAATTCCTTAATATTGTATTTTAGTTAAATTTTTGGCATTAAATCTTTATTATACCGTGCTACAATTTTAAACCAATAATTGATAAAAGCTATCGTGGATTTTTATCACTTACCTAATGAGATTTTAACAACAATTCTGAGTGTTAAATAGGTATATTTATTATCGGTTAGATGAATTGTTTAGATGAATGTACATTGAACTCATAAATGCATTCAAATAGTGGGTAAATGCAAATTGAATGCAGTTTTGTATTCAAACTGTTAATTTTATAATAATAGACGACAATATGTCAATAACACGACATCGACCTATTATTATTATTAAGATCTTTAAAATGACTCGGCACTTTAAATGGTAGTATTATAGGCAGTTACTATTTTATTATTTATACGTATTATTATATTCGTAAACAATACGCTTATACATTTTTTTTTTCATTAATTTGAATGCATTATTTTTTAATAAAACATGTGAGTGAATTCTTGTTTGTAATGTGAATCCATTTGTTTTTTAAAATAATAAGACTTTTTATTTGATGGTTACTAAATTTATTCATATTATTATGTGCTTCAGATATCAAGCCCAGCATGTACCGAACTGGAAGTAGTCATGATGGATTGGTTGGCTAAAATGATAGGCTTGCCAGAAATCTTCTTAGCCTCTGCAGGCCTGGGAGGAGGTGGAATAATTCAGGTGCGCATGTTATGATACTATTAATAATTCAAATATTTTTATGTATTTAAAAATCTAAAATATGTATATTAACAATGCGACCCAGTAAATTAATGTTTGCTTATTAAATCATAATATAATAGATATAGAAAAAAAATATACATTTTTAAAGTTTATTTCACTTTTTATATTATTAAAATGATCAGTGTTCATAGAGTATAACATTGAAATATAAGTTTATTTTAAAACGGGTAGATTTCTTCAACTGAAATGCAAACATTTATAACTATATACTATACATATACTTTAATCCTCTTATATTTATTATAATATTATATTATTATGAACTTTCTTAGTAACTTTAATGTGATAAAAAATAACTTATTTATTTACTTATAGTAAAATCCTAAGTAAAATAAGTTGATATTTATTATTTTATGACTAATTATTCTATTATTTCCAAATATTTGTAATTAAATAAATAATATTAATTATTGCATTATACGTGATTTTTATCTAATACAAAGCGTAAAAATGAATGTTATAAAATGTTGGTATTTGTCAAACCTTGAAAATTACGCTGGGGAATTTAAACATTTTACAAATTTCAAAATAGTATGCTGTTCTAAAAACCTGTTTAGTTAGAATCTCGACGCTATAACAGCACTATAGTAAAAACACAATAATTTTATTTTATTGACATCATCACAATCATTACTTATTCAGATACCGGTTGATAAAAATTAAAATTCTTACTCAATGTGTTAGGTACAACGAGGGTAGAGGTGATTGTTGACTTTTAAAAAATAAATTAACTAAAAAATCAAATTATTTTATTCTCAAATTTTCTATTTCGATCTCTATGGTTATTTTAATAATGCAGTAGGGTGTTTCCTAATGATGATCTCGTAGATCTATCACTTATCATAATAAATAATAATTATATTTAGATTTAAATTTATATTGATTATTTTTTTTACAATAAAAAATATTCCTAAATGCGTTTGAGTGTTTTCAAAATACATTAGAGTTAATTTAATATGGGTAAACATTAATCCTTGGTAAATTTCTATTCTATTATAATCAAATCCAATAACGTTTTAATGTAGGTATATACTTTATGTATTGATATACACTTTTATCATTCCTAATCAAGTGATGATTGTGATTTTGTATACTTATATTGACTATCGGTGATACACTGATACCTTAAAGCATAAATCGATTTTTTTTTCGATAACCCAAAAGAACAAAATTAATTTAAGCTTTTATACTTAGTAGTGGGATAAGAGCTCAAAAAAAATGTATTACCTGATACAATATTTTACCCGTTTTAAGACAGATTGCAACAATGGTTATTGTATTTTTCTGTGTTTTATTGTAAAAAATTATTACAATGACGATCACAGCACATTTATAGTCATTTCCAATAGAATAATATAGAATTTGTATATGGAAAAAAAATTTTCAGATTGGAATACTTAAAAACTATGAGTTTCAAAATTCGAATTTAATTTTAAGGCACCTATACTCTTTATTCGTGATACTTATAAATACAAATTATATTCAAAATTATAATTTTTACTTTTTATTTTTTTTAAGTAATTTCAATATCACTGTAAATCCTTAATTAAATATAAATGATAATAATAAATTTAATAAAATACACTTTATTTTTATAAATATAAGTTGTTCAACACATAAAGTATACAATAATTTATCTGCAGCATTGCATATGGTTTTATACGATAATATATATCATTATTTTTTTGTACGATACCTATTTAATATTTTATTATTATTACTATTATTTTTTTTTTTTTTGCTAAACGTCCTAATTTTAAGCCAAACACCGACACGGTTAAATAATAATAATATAATTTATGACGAATACAGGGCACGGCCAGTGAAGCCACTTTGGTGGCGTTGCTGGGCGCCAAGGCGCGGATGCTGCAGATCATGAAACAGGCGGATCCGACTCTGGCGGACGTGGACATCGTGCCTAAACTGGTCGCGTACTCGTCCGCGCTGTCCCATTCGTCCGTGGAGCGCGCTGGCCTGCTAGGCGGCGTATTGCTTCGCGCCCTGGACACGGACAGCGAGCACAAACTTCGCGGCGATACGTTGCGTGACGCCATCGCCAAGGACCGTGCGGACGGCCTGGTCCCGTTCTTTGTGGTGGCGACCCTGGGCACCACCAGCTGCTGTTCGTTCGATCGCCTGGACGAGATCGCCGAGGTGGGCAACGCCGAGAACATTTGGGTGCACGTGGACGCCGCGTACGCTGGTAATTATAACAATAATAATACCTTGGTATGTGAGTTAGGTAGATTTTCGGCAAGAAGTAAATTTTTGTATATTACTAGGCTTTTGTCAGGTAAACTTTTTTACTGATGTAAAAATTGAGCAATCCATAATTTTAAATGCTTTTACAAGCGTATATAGTAGCTACAAATTATAATTTAGGTGCTATTACTATCTACCAATTATGTACCTGATTCGGTAATCTTTAAGATTATATACATATATCTATTAGTCATTTGTGTGTACATATCCATTAAACGTTGTATTGACGAATTTAACTTTTTTTACATAATTATATGATTATGATTTTAATTCCACATCATGAACATTTTTTTATATTTTTAGTGTTTAAGTCTTTACTTTTTTGAATTACACCATACATTTTATAACTTTATACTGGTTCTAAAATAGAATATTTTTTAAGTAACTCGATGTATAAAATCAAATTTAAATGAATATTATAATTATTTAGTAATGAATATTAATAGTTTTAATGAGAGCAGGAGTAATAGACTATCGTTTAAATTTAGTGCACGGTACCCAAATCCAAGTGGCATGTACTCAAGTACCTAGTCAAGTGACACCCTACTCCGCTCAAATATTGATTTTCTGCGGAAATCCTCACATCTCTATGTGTTCCACGAGTGTATGCAATTTCTATTTTGATCATTCTGTTCTATCGTACTATACGGTACATCCAATGCAACGTTGTACAATTTATTTCATTTTCCATCTTACTCGTCGCATATAATTATATATAGGATACTACATTATGGCGTTAAGGGACTTTTGGAACCTACTACGTATATAAGCATAAAGCTGTTGTTGCTATGGTAACAAAGTTTTTAAAAAAAACAATAATTACACTAAGATATCTAAATATATTTAAAAATATTATGAGATAAAAGCCAATATTTCAAATATTAGATCTTATACTTATAAGTCTGTCTATTAAACAAATATTAAAGTCACTAGATTTTTAAAATTTCCCTACAGGGCCGACTAATCTGCAGACCACCTCTTTTTAACCCCCAATTGTTAGATGAAGTTATTAAACTTAACTAGAGATATATTTATCTAGTTAAAAAAAACAACTCGTGCGAGAATCAATAAGTCAAAAACAATTATTGATTATAAAAATTATACATTTTAATATAGATAATTAATTATTTATTGTCTTTAATATTGCAGGATCTTCATTTGTTTGCCCAGAATATCGCCATTATATGAAAGGAATAGAATTAGTCGATTCATTCAATTTCAATCCTCATAAGTGGCTTCAAGTTACTTTTGATTGTTCAGCAATGGTAATTAAAAAATTATAATTAAAAAAAAATTGCTATATCTATGAGTTATGAATAGAATATTATTATTAAAAATTGTTTTATTCTATTTAGGCTATAATAGTAATAAAATTAATATAAATTGTCTAATACATTTGTTTTAATACAATAGTGAATATATACCTACACGACTATACAAGAATGGTGTAATTTCTATTATTTCTGTCTCGAAAAATGTTAATGTCGTAGGACGTAGTACAGCATTATACTATATAATAATTTATAAAACATTAATTGTTATAAATTATTTTTTTTATATAGTGGCTAAGAAATCCAAATTACGTGATAAATGCTTTCAACGTAGATCCTCTTTACTTGAAACACGAACTTGAGGGACAAATGCCGGATTACAGAGTAAGTAATATTCTCTAACAAATTGTTGTGGTTTATAATTAATATTAAACTAACATCGTGGATATATTTACATTTTACACCCATGTTCATGTAATTTTTATAAATATAATATTATATTATAATTTTTTAATCTTGATTAGCACTGGCAAATACCGTTGGGCCGACGTTTTCGTTCGTTAAAAATGTGGTTTGTGTTTCGTCTAATTGGTGTTGCAAACCTTCAAAAGTCCATCAGAAAAGATATAAATCTTGCGCTTGAATTTGCCAAACGGTTGGAAAACGACTCTAAGTATGAACTTTTCAATGAAGTCACTATGGGATTGGTGTGCTTCAGAATTAAGGTTAGTACCTAAGACATAAATTAAAATAATATTATATTATAATGAAAATGGCTGGATAAAATGATGAACGTGATAAAACTTTAGATCTAATATTAGTTCCTAAACTTTGTATGATATATTATTATGATCTTATCAGTAATGACTATTGTAAATTTATAACTTAAGTTAAAAAGTATATAAAGTTAAATATATAAATATTTGTATTCTCTTATCTGACACTGTTAGATACCTAGTAATTAACTTCGATAAGTGCTTTACTTGGAATGTCAAAAGATTATATTGCCTTAAACGCATGTCTTTGCAGGTTATGAACATTAATTTCAAACAATATGTACTCCAGATTAAAAGTTAAATTTTTTGTGTATAAAAATTTACTTAAACGACCATGGAGCTGTGCTCTTTGGTTATGGTGGTATTGCAAAAGTTTCCAACACCAACAAAATCCAAAATTTCCAGAATATTGTAGCCTTTATAAAGATAACGATTGCCCCATCCTATATAGTACCTATATAGTATGTATCCAATTACACTTTACATAATGACCTTTCAATGAAACAAAAGAAACATGCAGCTTCTATGTACAAAAACTTTCACGCCCGTCTCTAAACATATCAAAATCCACTCATAAAAAATTTGTCCACCCATATTTTATCTAGTAATTCCAAGTGTAGTCTAAAAAGGTACTAGTGTCGCGACTTATTAGGAAACTATAATTGATATAAAAAAAAAAAGAAATGTGTATATTATAATATATGAATTTAGTTATTATAAATCAAACAACTCCCAGTCAAGTGTCACTAATGAGCAGCTTCTTATTTCAAATATTCATTAAATTTTTGTTTTGTCATCTCATACTCGTATTGTTTTAAATAGTACAGATTGTGTATATCTTAATTAAAATAAATAAATATTTGGTAGGTGCATTGTATAATATGGAAATGCAATTATGGTATTATGTAAAATTAATTTATAATTTTTTATTCGTAGATGCTTGAAAATATCTATGTCATATAATGCATTTTTATAAATATTTCCTATAATGCATCTCAGACAAATATTTGGCTACTTAGTTTTATATTATCAATAAAATAAAAATATCGACGTGTCATTTTTCCAGTGCATATAATAATTATATTTAAATATAATATATTTTATATACGAATAATTGTGCAGGGATCCAACGAACTCAACGAAGCGTTATTGAAAGAGATAAATGAACGAGGCAAAGTGTATATGGTCCCATCAAAAGTCAAAGGATCCTTTTTTTTGCGTATGGCTATTTGCTCGAGGTACACACAGATTGAAGATATCGACGTGACATGGAACGAAGTTAACGAAGCCGGAAAAACCGTTTTGAGTAAACAATAGAATTCCTTTATTCAGAATTAAGATTAAAGCTATAATAGCTGCATTTAAATCTGTTCTATATTAAACGTTGAACAAGAATGATTTTTAAAACCAGTATCGAAAAATATATATAACGTATCATTAACACTTATAAAACAAAATCAAATAATTATACTCATACAAAAAAAACAGGATTTTACTGCAATAGATAAGTATCTATTTACAAAACATTTTAATCAATATTGTTATTTTACTATTTTTAAAGTCATAGCATTACGTATTTATCTTAATTAAGTGTAAAAACATAAACTATTATTGTATTGTTGCAACAATAGCAAATACATTTTAAATTAGGTTATTATATATTTATTATAAAAATATTAAACATTGATAAAATTGTATTATTATAAAAATATACCTACTGTAAACTTTTTAGATTAATCTTTCCGTTATATTTTCTAAGATATTTCATACACTAAGCTTGTTAAGTTTATATTATTATTTATTTATTTTAGAGTTACATTTCAGGTCAAAAATATAATACTTACACTATTGTTACTAATTATTATTATACCACATTTATATATTTAGAACGGAAATAGCTTAATTAGCATCCGTACTTAGGTCATATTATATGAAGGTACAAAATACTTGTATTGCTTACCATGTATATTTGTTGAACGCGATTTAAAACACTATTCAGTGTTATAATTTATGATAAACAGTTAATGTTAGTGCTTATATATTGTAATAAAAAAAATAACTTCAATAAATTGAAATATATTATATAAATATTTATTAGATATTTTAGATCAAATAATATGGTAGGTAGGTATATGCCTAGTAAAAATAGGTATAGAAGTATGTAATAATACACACACACTCACACACATATATACATAACTTATGTAACATAAGTATATTTAAATAATTTATTATTATTAAAAATTTTCAGTATTATCAATTAATATTTTATTTGTTTATTATTTACGAACATAATACCTATATGAAGTTTCCAATAAGGTACCTTATATATATATATATATATATAGGTATCTATATATTTAAAATATTACGAAATAGTAATTTTTCATTATATTTATATTTAAAGAGTGAAAAAAATTACCTACTGTTTGTGTAGTCAACAATTGATAATAATTGTAAAAAATAAAGGATAAATTAATATTAAGATTAAAAAAAAAAAGCTGCATTATTGGTAATTAAAGTCCACAGGAACGTATCAACAACAAATATTACAAAAAAATAAACGAAAATGAATTATCTCTAATGACTCAGTGCAAAAATTATCGTAATAAATTATCTCATTCCTATAATAAAGAAGTCGGAAAAAACACAAATTCTTATTTGGATATTAGTTCACATTAGCACATAAGTTAGATTTAACAAGCAGGTAAAAGTAGACATTATTTTGCCACATGATTCATTTTTTTAGACACGTATAATACGGGTATCCGTAAAAATTAGTTTAAAAACAAGGTGTTTGAATGGCAATAGATTTGGAAAAAGAAGTTGGTACTAACATTATATATTATTATTTATAACAATATGTAATAAATATTCGCTATAAAATATAATATAAGTAATATAGGTATACTTTCTGAGCGACTCTATAATTATATTCTATATATTCTCTCACAATATAAGGTTTGTCTTGCATCATTATTCGTCAACTTAAAATGTTCACTGACCTGCGCTGTCGTGTAAATTTTAATTTAATTTCAATTTTAAAATGTGTGTATATAATGTATACACCAAATAGAGCATTTAATTCAAAATGAGTAAAGAATAAAGATGAAAAAAGTGTGACCAAACAGGTATTTACTGTAATTAGTTTTCGAGTGGATCACTGTATAATGGTCAATGGATATGTTAAATTTGAATTCGATGATATATCATAGTTGGTATTAGGTATTATATATATTTGTTACACCTATAAAAAATAAACAATTTTGAACAAAACTTGCCTTCAACCTATATCCCTGAATACTAAGTAAATATTTCATGATGTGTTTTTACATAAAGTTATTAATACTTATTTAATTTTTGATGAAAACATTGCAATTATTTTATTGTTTATCATTATTATTTAATTAGTTTATTATTAGTACAATAATACATATTTTTATCAAAAATATTTTATGGTATAAACAGTGTGAATAGGTTCATATTAATATTATAGATATAATATCTTAAAACTGATCTAAATATCTGCAGAATATGTTGATAATATCATTGCATTTTAGTCATTATACAGACCATTAATTTTAAAATATATGTAAAAGTTCTAAGTCCCAAAAAATAATGTTGTGAATTTTAACAAAATAATTCATCGTTACATCAATTACATTGTTATTCATCATTGAAGTATGCCATTTTGTCAATATGTGGACTTCAAGTACATCTATAAAATAAAATCTTGTATATGTATTTTTTATAATATTATACCGATGTGAAAACAACTTATGTGGGATCTTGTACTTCTTAAATTATTTTTCAATTGTTTATTGTATACAGTATACACATAGAGACACAAAAAACACACTTCATTGTAAAATTAATACATTTATCACTCCACTCAGAATCTAAAATTATCAATCATCAGTTTAAAGTTAAAATAATTTATCAATAGTTGTATACCTATGTCCTACATGTATATAAATATAATATATTTGATTGTAAAATTCTTATTACAATTAAATACTTGTAAATATATTTATATAAACATTATTTTTTTATTTAAATAAAATAAAAAAATTCAAACATAAGTATTATAATATTAATAATATTATTGTATGATATTTTGACATTTGGGTAGAACTGTAGAAGGACCAAGTATATTCATATTTCATACTAGCATAATGTTTAATATATTATAGTGATATTAGGTACTAAATATATGGTACATACTTCATAGTAAGTACTATAATATGTGTACATAGGTTGGAAACGGAAAATAAATTGTTAAAATTGTTATTAATTTATTATTATTTATCAGTTTATCACCTATACTCGAATTCAGTACAATATACTTATTACTCATAAGTTAGACTAATTTTATTAAATATTTATGTATTGAAAACGATTAGGTAAGTTCATTAATATTCAAGTTTGTTTTATGAATTATTTATTATTGCTAAAAATAGGAATTCAATAATTTATAATTAAGATATGCTTACTTTTGCGGTTTTCTATAAACCATAAATATTTTACTAGACATAATTTTCAATGGATTATATAATTTGGTACCAATACTTTGATATTTTTGGCTGGAGTAAAATTGTAAATAAAATATATTTAAATATTGTATGTATTAGCAATGTACAACGATCAGTATTATAGTTAATAGTGATACCTACAATCTACATTAATATTTAGTAAATTAATAGGTATCTTACATATTTTCTGTTAAGTAATCTATTTCCAATCAACTATGACATACCTATTAAATGTGCAATTCTAATTTTCAATGTTTGTTTATAAAAAAGTCGGCCTTAGAACCACACATTGCTGTTTATATTGTCAAGAACTAAATTTAAACTAAACTTAACTTAAAAATTTTAACTAAATTTATTAAAATCATTAAAGCTTGAAAATTATTTTGAAATAGGTACTTATACAATTAAGTAATGAGCTAAGGTTCAAAAATTGTATCCCTTAAAAACATCACTGGAAATCTTAAAAATTGTTCAGTGTAAAGTCACTATATTTTTTTGATATTCAATACTTAAATTTTAAATGTATTATTATTATTATCTTCAATCTATTTTTGCTATTTTATTATTATTCAATAATTAATATTAATCCTATACGATACAGTACACATTTCAATAAATCATATTGATACATAATAGATACTTATTTTTATATGAGTACCTATATTAAATAATATATACAACAATAATGAAATTAATTAAGTTGTCGGTATATAAATAATCAATCAATTTAAAAGTATATTTAGTATACACATTATATAGTAGGACTTGAGAATGTCCTAATACGGTTGATGACAATATGCGTTGAGTGGTATACACCACGGATTCCTATATTCTGTTAAAAATATTATTCGGGTACATATTTTACAAATTATAAATTTAATCTGTAATATATTTGTCCAAATCAATAACAAGTACCTAGCAAATGTGGTCAAGTCAATGAAAAGAATTAACTGTGGCTAGTTAAGTTAATTCAATAAAATTTCCTTCAGTTACAGTTAACAAACAAAAAAAAAATTAACTAGATAAGTTAAAAGTTAAGATAGAAAATAAAATTAACTTAACTCAGTTAAAAAAAAGTTAATTTTTTTTCAATTCATAATATTCATGTCAATAATTGCACTAGTATTTTGATTTGTACAAGCATTTACCAAGACGCTTAACACTGTGTAAACATTAAATTTAAAATTATTATTATTGTACATACCTACTACATTGTTACTAGAAACTTATAGGTTACATCTATACATAAAAAAAATTTAAATAAACTTAACTGTAAAATAATGATAATTAACTATAAAAAACTAAGTTAAAACAGTATTAAATTTAACTGAATAAGTTAATTAGTTAAAAACAAAAATTTGACACAAAAAACACACTTCATTGTAAAATTAATACATTTATCACTCCACTCAGAATCTAAAATTATCAATCATCAGTTTAAAGTTATAATAATTTATCAATAGTTGTATACCTATGTCCTACATGTATATAAGTATAATATATTTGATTGTAAAATTCTTATTACAATTAAATACTTGTAAATATATTTTATATAAACATTATTTTTTTATTTATATAAAATAAAAAAATTCAAACATTTGTGTACATATTTTACAAATAATAACTTTAATCTATAATAGATTCGTCCAAATTAATAACAAGCAATATATTTATAAAATATATATTTTTTGAATAAAAAATGATTCGCCTGCTTTTTAATCTATCAATCTAAACAGTTTTATTTAGTCACCGATAAAACACTTTACAAAACATTTTAATCAATATTGTTATTTTACTATTTTTAAAAACATAGTATTACGTACTTATCTTAATTAATTGTAAAAACACAAATTATTATTGTATTGTTTCAACAATAGCAAACACAATTTTAAATTAGGTTATTATAGGTATAATATTTATTATAAAAAATATTAACATTAATAAAAATTTTATTATGATAAAAATATACTGTAAACTTTTTAGTTTAATCTTTCCGTTTAACTTTCTAAGGTATTTCATATACTAAGATTGTTAAGTTTTTATTATAATTTATTTATTTTAGAGTTACATTTCAGGTCAAAAATATAATACTTACACTATCGTTACTAATTTTATTATTACACACTTTACTGATATAATATATAATACCTATCTGTGGTTCATTACATATTCATTTTTAAAGCATGCTACCACTTTTTTTTGAGGATGACATTTTTAGGAAAAGTGTGGAAAGTCACATCATCTTGATATATATCTGTTGAATGAAATTAAAATAAATATTTTGTACATGTTTACAGTTGCACTCTTGTTTCTTTATAATTTGTAAAACAGAGTAGTAAATTGTACACAGACAATATAATTTGTAAATGTAGTAGTAATAAGTTAACATCTTACATTGTTTTATATTGTGGAACGTGACAATATTTATGTAATTTTGTTTTTTGCAAAGTTTTGGTATTGTGGCATAATAAGAAATAATTAAGAATGATCTATAATTATTATGAGTAAGCAGCTACCGTCTATCAAATGCGAGAGTGTAATCAAAATGACAAAATCAAAATACCAATTTTGGTTAATAAATTATGGCCAATTCTCAATATTACATTGTATTCATCGACCTATTCAGTTTTCATGTCGGCGCACGGCGGCCGGCTCCGTAATAACGTTTCATACCACCTCCACCGGGTGTCAGCCACTTCGTTTTTTATCGCGAATAATATAGATAACAATTTTTATAAGCTTCAAAGCATGTTTATATTATTGATAACAGATTGTCATTCTTAATGATAACAACCATTATAAAATAATAAGTAACAATGTAACATGATTTGATTTTGTAGTTTTGTACGATATAGTACGACTCAATAATTCATGTTTTTACTTTTTAGTCATTTAACGATATAACTTTTGCTTTAGTTATTGAAAACAATAAATATAGGTATCGAGTATAATTTTTACCACGTACTAAAATCTTAGTCCGTGATTTTTGTATATTTTTACGAATTTACCGGTGTAATAATGGTAGTCGTTGAACATTCAATACAAGACCGTATCCGTCGAAATGACTACGATCAGAATGGTGATAAAAGTCAACAATTATTAGTAGATGAAGATGCCGCTATCGATTTCGCTATAGCAAACTTTTGTCCTCGACTACGTGATGCTATAAGTGCTCTTTCACGTCATAAAGTTGGTGAGTTGAGCTACAATTTTATTTAAACTGTTAGTTACCTTTGCTTAATATTGTTTCATTATTTTTTATAGGTCCATTACAACAACGTGTGCATTTATCAGATTTTCAAAGTTCCACCCTATCTTCTTTACCGACAGATGATTCGAGTTCATGTATGCAGCCTTCTCGCAACGACAAGTTTGTCCTTTCCTTACCATATTTGTATGAAGAAAATTCACCTGCATCCAGTCATAATTTTATGGTAAGGTGGTCTATAATTGCACAATGTGGCCGTCCAGATAAGGCGCCTGAAGTTATTTTACTGGAAATGGATAATTCATCCATAAATTTGGGATACAGTGAGGGAACATTACGTAGGACACAACAACGTCGCCAGTATCAAACTAATCAGATTTTTCAAGAACGTTACTGGCAACAATATGTGGCCAGTGATGCATTTTATATACAGTGTTTAACTAAGTGGGACAAAATGAATAATAACGGCTCAAATCTATTGCAATACTGTTTATTAGCAGATCAATTATATGAATGTTATACCAATTTCCAGGTATGAATATTGAATATACAATGTATTACAGGGCTTATTCTAAGGATTTTTTTATAACTGCATAAAACAACAGTTAAGTGACTATAATGTAAACAAAATAGCAGACCGCTCCCGCATGCTCATCTATATTTCACCAACTAGTTAATAATTACAGTATGGCCAGCAAAAAATGAGCCGTGACCATTGTGTTACTAGTGGTGAATTTTAGCGTAACCAGGGATTCTCCGTTTGAAACTACGGCGAGTGAAAAGTGAGCGTTGACAAAAAAATTTAGTTTCTTGATGAAATTCGGCCACCCGGAGCACTGGTATTGCGGTTAATTTTTCACTGGCTGTACTGTAGTATGTTTCATTAAAAAGTATGATTAATCTCAATTAAATTTCACGGCAAACACATTTTCAGATTTTTTATCGCACTAATATCTAGATCCTTAGAATGGACAAAATATAGGTACTTTACTGTTCAAAAAAAAAAAAAAAAAAATAGGTTATTATCAAATCAACTAATGAAAAATTATTCCAACTAAATTATAATAAATACATGTGAAATATTGTGATTGTATTTTAAACAGTATATCAAAATATAAGATTAAACATATTTATTATTTAATATAAACTAAATATTGTATAATATTATAAATATTATATAATAATTTTTTAGTAAGTATTTTTTAAAATTACGTTTAATAATTGTTTACCAGAAGTTTAATATTTAAATATTGACAAGTACTACGAGTATTTTAGAACAAGATCAGCATATTATATATTATACTTCTTACAAACAATTTTTTGCCTAATTTTTTTTCATTTGTTTTTTGACAATAATTTTGACTTGCTTACAGTAGAACTAATTTTGTGTGGTTAAATTTATGTTAGAGTGAATTGATTCGTTTATTAAGTTGAAAAGAGTAAGTCAGTAAAAAAAAAAATTCTCCCCATACTTAACTTATTCTAATAACATAATAGAAATTAATTTATGTTTATCAATATCTAGTTATTAAATTTTAATGCTTTAAATTAAAAAATGTTAGTATAATAAGTAAAATATATATATATCGGTTTTAACTATATTAAACATATGTAAGACGGTCTTAATATATTATAACTTATGATTAATTATTTTCAACCCATTGGTTATTTAGCTATAAAAGAAAATTATTATTTTCATATTATAAAAATAAAAATATTAAAACACTTTTTTTTCTATTCTTTGTAAAATAATCAGTTATGTAAAACATTTTTCAAGTGCACACCTAGCTTTCTTAACTATGTAAAGTATGTTCAAATACATTTTAGAATAAGCCCTGAGTTATAGATTCTAATGTGTTTTTTTTTAATAAATTCTTTGTTTATTTAGCTTTACAAACTCAAGATTTCATTAAAATCTACACCATCAATGATACAACCACCTTCACAACTGGTTCTAGCATATACTCAATACAAACAACTAATTAAACTGTCTAAATTAACCATGGCAGAATTAGATAATGTAATGACCGATATCAATGTCGAGATTTTTGTTGATTTAGAAAATGGCATTAATAATTATGATGATCGCCGTAATCAAATAACTTCTGCTGCTACAGTGCGTATGCGTGCTATAATCAGTATAATTTCATCAGAACAAACAGTAACACCATTAACTCCTGAGGCCACTGATTGTAAGAATGATAACAAATTATTACAACTTGCTTCAGTAACTGGAATCTTTCAATCAACTGGTAATAAAAATGCCACCAAATCAGGTGACGCCAATGCTACTTTAAATAAAAAATTTGTAGTAAGAATTTTAAGTTCAAAATTAAGTCGTATAACACCACAAGGAGCCATGATGTCAATGATGTTAAATGCTATAACAGATCAATGTTTAGACTCAACAGTGATAGATTTTGGTGAGTAATTAATACAATCATATATGTATAGTTAAAGTCTAAAATAAAACTAATTAAGGTACACACTTTTTATTTCAATTCTCAAAATTGATTGATTAAGTAGCTTAAATAAACCAGTAGGAGAAATTACACACCATACTCCTCTTAATAATAATGAATAAAAAGTATTCAAAATTTTGTATAATGAATTTCATAGCTTGAGAATACTTAATTGAAATTTTTCATAAAGTTTAACAATAATAACAACTAAAAGAAAAGTTAAAACCCTATTTTTTAATTTTTTTTTTAGTATGACATATTATCTTCCATAGAAGCATAATAAAAATTAATATATATATATTTATATGTATATTGTATACATTATTCATTATTAATCAAATTTATATTTATTAAATTTCATCATTTTTAAATATTGTGATTTCAGTTTAATTTTTACAAACTACACTGTATAAAATAAACATAAAATCTTGTTTTTAAAGCACTTAAACTTATATTTATAAATTATTAAATTTGTATTTATGAATTCTTTGTTGTTTTGCAGTAACATACGTACGCAGAGTCCAACAGGCCGCAGTTCAATCTTATAATTATTATGACAACAGTAATAATAAAACAGATAAACCATCGTCTGATATCAGTGATAATTATTCAATGAAATTATTACTTGAAGCTCTAAACGAAGCATTTTGTGATCATCCTTCTAATGGTAATTGTCTTTTAGATTATCAAATAGACAATGATGAAACATCTACTAAGAATACAAGTTTTATTCGTTTTTTGTTGATCGATGAAGATATAGTCACAGAAACTACACAACTTAAATACATATTAACTATTGAATACAATAAAGAGCTCCATGAAAAATTACAAAGCTCTACAGATTTGGAAAATACTAATCAATTTGATACTAAAGAATCAGTTCCTATAATAGCATTACGTTCTGTTTATGATGATGAAAGTAGCGATAATTACTTAAATATTGATATTAATGATATAACTGAAACTGATAAAAATTCTGTTAAATATAATAGTGAGTTAGCCAAAGTTATTAAAATTACTGCCATAAATGGAATGCGAATATTACGTAAAGATGTGTTAACACCAGTGTTGACTCGATATAATAAAGAATGGGCACCTACTGATCCATACTTTGTGGCTTCTTCAAGTACACCACCCCCATATCCTGCAACACTATAGAATACAATCTAATGTTAATATTTTATTCATTTTTTTTTTTAAGTTAATGCAACTTTTTGTTATAATTAAGTTTTGAATATAATGTAATGGGTAAAAAGAAACTAACTAAAACAAATTTTATTTTGTGCAGAAAATAAATTATGTTTGTTATTTAATGTAATGTATTAGTTTAATAATGAGATTATTTTTAATTTGTCCTATATTTGTTCATGAACCATACAAGACTATATTATTATAAAAAAAAGTACTCCTTTATAATACAAAAGTTTAGAAAGTATGAACAATGTTTTTCATTATTTTATAACTAACTTATATATTATATTACTATTAGACTAAAGATTCTCATCAATTGTTTAATTTAAGTATCAAGATTTGATATTCTAATTTAAAATATTTATGGTATTCTATATTCATGCATTGTACAAAATAAATATATTTGTTTATATTTTAAATATTGATTATTTTAATTATTAAGAATTGAAAGAGTAATATATATATATATATTAATAATAAGTTTACTTTAAAATAAGCTTTCTTAAGATAATCTTTAAAAATTATTATTCAAATTGTCATGGATTCGGTCGAAAGTTTTAGGTTTTTATATATCATTACTTACCAAATTATACTGCAAGTTTATTAGAGTAAAAAGTGTAAACAAAATAAAAATAAAATTTTTACATAATATTTAATATTAATTTAGGGATTAAGAAATATTTGGTTACTAAGAATATCTTGTAATATTTTGTTGATTGTGAGAAATCAGTGCTTATTTATTTTAATTTTCTATTAATGTAATTTTAACATAGAGAGCTGTCTTTAAATATATACATATTTTTTAATCATTTACCTTCCAATTAAATAAAATAACTGTATTATTTTCTTTTATTCATATTGTAAAGAATGTGATTCATTTTTATAATCAATGATAGTTTCTTATTTTTATTTTTTTTTAAGTTAAAAAAAGAAAAGAATACAATTTTTACATATTTAAACATAGGTATTGTTTTCTATTTTTTCTTTAAATGATTGTTATGAATGTCTTAAGATTATTTGTCGGTATAGTAAGTCACTATAATGAATATATTAAATTTGAACCCAATGATATGTATCATTGTATTCAAAAAACGATTCTGAACGGCATGATTTGTCAGCCTAGGATATAATTTCTAGTGGTTGGTGAAAAAGGTAGTTTTAATGGCCTAAATCCACCAAAATTCAAGTTCTCTTACAATAATAATTATTGTAAGCCAAACCTATGGGAAATCTTGTATTAAATTTTCAACTCTTCACTATTGGACAAAATAATTATCAAACATTCATGATTTTAGCATATTTTTGTCAGTATTTGAACTTCAAATGCTAATAAAAAAAAATTGTGCTTATGATGTATTCTTATAATTTTTGAATCACTATAAAACTAACTTATGACAAACCTTGTATTCAATTTTGAAGTATTTTGAGTAATTTTGCAAAAAATTTTGATAGATATTTATACAAAAAAATAAATAAATAAATAAATAAGAATATTTCAAATACCTATAAATAGCATTAAAATAAGCGAAATATTTTGAAAATCAAATCATGTAAAGGAAATACCAATCTGAGTAACTGGTAAAATTTTCAAGTATCTACAGCTTATACTTTTTGAATAATAACATATATTTAAGATCGTTTGAACATTAATCGTTATCGTTAGGTAATTTTATAAAAATTTAAAATTCAAATGCACTTAACATTTTTCTTATAATGACGCTTCGAGTTTTCTTTATAGCTTTTTGAAGAAAAAATTGTTGAAAACTTGTTGTTAAAATTTTTAACCATGGATATAAATTAAAAAAAAAAAAGGCTAATAAAAGAAAATGTGAATAGATTTTTGATTTTTTTTATTGTTATAAAAAAAAACAGGGACTTACATGCACTTTATTAAGTAGCACAATAATCCACATAATATGCAGTAAAAGTCGTAAAATCCTGTAATAAATTTGCAAAAAGTAAAATTTAAAAAAAGGTAAAAAAAAATGTACACATTAAATTGTTGTTTAGTATTTGAATAAATAATAATGTTCCTATTTATTAAATATAAAAATACATTGTTACCAATTGTACGGGCCGGGTGCGAACAATGATAGTACGCGACGCCCGTTCACCGAAATACTTCGCGCGCCGAACACACCGACCGACCTGTGTTTAAGGTGTGTATTAAACTATATATGATTAGCACTCAACAGAAAGTGGACAGGTTCGTCGAGCAAGCTCTGAGAGTGTTAGTGTGCGGTGATATGTGTATAATTTTGTGTGTGTAAAACTTAAAAACTAGGGACACGGGTAACTCTGATAATAATGGTAACTCAACTGTAAATGTAGTAAAAAATATAATATAATACCTAATATAAAAAAATTAAGATTGGCCCATCAAGTAAAAATGTACATAGAATAACAAAATGCCGGTTCGGCACAACCAGATATAATAAACAAATAGAATTACTGCATGGCCCTTGTGGCTGAACAGTATAAAATATAAATATAATACGGCCCTTATGGCACGACAAAATAATAGTAAGTATATATTATAAGCCCTTATGGCACAACAGAATATAACTCTGATATAGATTAATAGATAACAATAATAATAATAATAATATAATAGCAGCTATCCGAGCTGCAAACTCTTAGTAATAATATTGAAAAACAGCCCTTTTGGCTCGTTATAATAATTAACAATTATAAATTATAATAATAAACCAATACAAAATAAATAAATAAAAACTCACAGATTGTCGGAGCACTGCTGGCCAGCTGCTACCTACACACTCAATAAAATTCACACACAACTAAGTATAATTACAATAAATCAATAGTAAGACGGCAAATTGTAATACAAAAAAAATATAATAATAATGGAATAATAACGCGGCGATTTGCGCACACGTAAATATAAAAGAAAGTAATGCAATTTATTAATATGTTGTGGCGATTAGCGCCCACGCAATAAGGTACAAAAATATGTATATCGAGCATATGTAGTATATAAAAAAAGGGTATAAAAATGACGATTAGCGGCAGTACGATTTACAATAATAATATTCATATAAAACAAATTGTATCAGTATACATAGATGATATTTTATAATATTATTCAAGGCGGATTTACTGCGACGACGGGCGGAGGAAGACAAAACTGTCACGGCGGCCGTGTTAACGAAGCTCGCCTAGCCAGCGAGGCGACGGCGTTAGAGATAATAAATATCATAATAATAATTGGCACATTGTTATATAATACACGGAACAGATAAAAATTAAACATAAATAACAATAATACAATTTACAGGTACATTGTGTCTGCTTGTGTGTGTGTGTCGGTCGGCGGTGAGGCATATTATAATATTTTAAATTCGTACGTTCGCTCGAACACCAATAATGCCTACTCGACTTGTCAATAATATGGATTTACTTATAAGTTCATTATACTTGTACAGAATACCTACTTGCTAATGACTAATAAGAATAATATGAATCAACCAGTCGCGAAAGGGTGTACGTTGTAGAAGACGTTTTTGGTTCGCGTTAAAACCGTTTGAGACGCGAAGGATTAAAACATATGTAACAGGAACATATGTTAATATATGCGGTGATGGTAATTTTAGTAGTGCTACGAGAGTACTTAACTACTGCCGAGCGACAACAACGTCAAAACCGAAGGAGAGGGACATGCGATCTTGATAGGTAAGTCTCATATTCCAGAGGTTTCATGTATTTTCGTTAGGCTTTTACAGATACACATAATACAATGTGTTTTATCGGTAACCAAATAAAAACGTTCGTATTGAAAGATTAAAACACACGCGAATAATTTTTGATTTGAAAAATGAAAAATATATTTCATATAAATATACTAGGTACCAATGGTGGGCATTAACTTGTTAAAAAATTAATCTTTTTTAACTTTTAAACTTGACTAGTTACTAGTTAGTTATTTTTGTTTTTAACTTATTAACTTATTCAGTTAAATTTAATACTGTTTTAACTTAGCTTTTTATAGTTAATTATCTTTAATTTTACAGTTAGGTTTATTTAAATTTTTTTTATGTATAGATGTAACCTATAAGTTTCTAGTAACAATGTAGTATGTACAATAATAATTATTTTAAATTTAATGGTTACACAGTGTTAAGCGTCTTGGTAAATGTTTGTACAAATCAAAATACTAGTGCAATTATTGACATGAATATTATGAATTGAAAAAAAATTAACTTTTTTTTAACTGAGTTAAGTTAATTTTATTTTCTATCTTAACTTTTAACTTATCTAGTTAATTTTTTTTTTGTTTGTTAACTGTAACTGAAGGAAATTTTATTGAATTAACTTAACTAGCCACAGTTAATTCTTTTCATTGACTTGACCACATTTGCTAGGTACTTGTTATTGATTTGGACAAATATATTACAGATTAAATTTATAATTTGTAAAATATGTACCCGAATAATATTTTTAACAGAATATAGGAATCCGTGGTGTATACCACTCAACGCATATTGTCATCAACCGTATTAGGACATTCTCAAGTCCTACTATATAATGTGTATACTAAATATACTTTTAAATTGATTGATTATTTATATACCGACAACTTAATTAATTTCATTATTGTTGTATATATTATTTAATATAGGTACTCATATAAAAATAAGTATCTATTATGTATCAATATGATTTATTGAAATGTGTACTGTATCGTATAGGATTAATATTAATTATTGAATAATAATAAAATAGCAAAAATAGATTGAAGATAATAATAATAATACATTTAAAATTTAAGTATTGAATATCAAAAAAATATAGTGACTTTATACTGAACAATTTTTAAGATTTCCAGTGATGTTTTTAAGGGATACAATTTTTGAACCTTAGCTCATTACTTAATTGTATAAGTACCTATTTCAAAATAATTTTCAAGCTTTAATGATTTTAATAAATTTAGTTAAAATTTTTAAGTTAAGTTTAGTTTAAATTTAGTTCTTGACAATATAAACAGCAATGTGTGGTTCTAAGGCCGACTTTTTTATAAACAAACATTGAAAATTAGAATTGCACATTTAATAGGTATGTCATAGTTGATTGGAAATAGATTACTTAACAGAAAATATGTAAGATACCTATTAATTTACTAAATATTAATGTAGATTGTAGGTATCACTATTAACTATAATACTGATCGTTGTACATTGCTAATACATACAATATTTAAATATATTTTATTTACAATTTTACTCCAGCCAAAAATATCAAAGTATTGGTACCAAATTATATAATCCATTGAAAATTATGTCTAGTAAAATATTTATGGTTTATAGAAAACCGCAAAAGTAAGCATATCTTAATTATAAATTATTGAATTCCTATTTTTAGCAATAATAAATAATTCATAAAACAAACTTGAATATTAATGAACTTACCTAATCGTTTTCAATACATAAATATTTAATAAAATTAGTCTAACTTATGAGTAATAAGTATATTGTACTGAATTCGAGTATAGGTGATAAACTGATAAATAATAAATTAATAACAATTTTAACAATTTATTTTCCGTTTCCAACCTATGTACACATATTATAGTACTTACTATGAAGTATGTACCATATATTTAGTACCTAATATCACTATAATATATTAAACATTATGCTAGTATGAAATATGAATATACTTGGTCCTTCTACAGTTCTACCCAAATGTCAAAATATCATACAATAATATTATTAATATTATAATACTTATGTTTGAATTTTTTTATTTTATTTAAATAAAAAAATAATGTTTATATAAAATATATTTACAAGTATTTAATTGTAATAAGAATTTTACAATCAAATATATTATATTTATATACATGTAGGACATAGGTATACAACTATTGATAAATTATTTTAACTTTAAACTGATGATTGATAATTTTAGATTCTGAGTGGAGTGATAAATGTATTAATTTTACAATGAAGTGTGTTTTTTGTGTCTCTATGTGTATATTGTATACAATAAACAATTGAAAAATAATTTAAGAAGTACAAGATCCCACATAAGTTGTTTTCACATCGGTATAATATTATAAAAAATACATATACAAGATTTTATTTTATAGATGTACTTGAAGTCCACATATTGACAAAATGGCATACTTCAATGATGAATAACAATGTAATTGATGTAACGATGAATTATTTTGTTAAAATTCACAACATTATTTTTTGGGACTTAGAACTTTTACATATATTTTAAAATTAATGGTCTGTATAATGACTAAAATGCAATGATATTATCAACATATTCTGCAGATATTTAGATCAGTTTTAAGATATTATATCTATAATATTAATATGAACCTATTCACACTGTTTATACCATAAAATATTTTTGATAAAAATATGTATTATTGTACTAATAATAAACTAATTAAATAATAATGATAAACAATAAAATAATTGCAATGTTTTCATCAAAAATTAAATAAGTATTAATAACTTTATGTAAAAACATATCATGAAATATTTAGGTACTTATTATTCAGGGATATAGGTTGAAGGCAATTTTTGTTCAAAATTGTTTATTTTTTATAGGTGATGATGAAAAATGTATGTTATAATTTATAATGTACGATAAAATTATATTGTGAAAGAAGTCCGACCAATTTTGATCAGACTATTATTTTTTTTTTTTTTTTTGGGCTCGTTTGGGGTCCCCTTTGGAAAAATCTCTCGACTTTTACTAAACATAACCTATTTAATAAAAGGCGTAAGATTATTTCGAAAAGGGAACCGGAGCTATGTCGAAGGAGGTGTTCTGGGTTCCCTATATATCATCAGCCGGGTCACTGCGCCTAGCAGTAGTCCGGTGTTTGCTGTTCGCGGTTTTCCCTGGTACGGACGTAAGTCAATCGGACCCGTCCGCGTCCGGACCGCGACCGGCGCGAATTTTCAGCGTCGTCGCTGTAGCCAGCCCAAAAACCGGTGATCGCGGAGCCCCCGAAAAGCTCAACGACGCGCCCGAAAGTGAGTCGTCAAAATGCCGTGCCTGCGAACGCCATCTATCGAATGTTCTTCGAAACACGGGAGCGCAACGGCAGCTAGCTGCCGACCGACCGGCCGAACGAAAATGGTAACGCCGGAATACGAGCAGTGGTGAGACGTTACTATATACGCGCCGAACCGTAAAATTATACAGGTAATGTAATATGGTCCAGGCGTCCAGCAGAGGGCATTAGCGACGTGTATTGAATTCGTCACGCAAATGCAGTCGCGGTCAATTTGAAACGAGAAACAAATAAATTTCAGATACTCGTATTGTCTTGTTTATAATATACTATAATATAACGAAAACATAAGTTAGATTAGTGTGAATAATAACTAATAGTAAGTGATAAACTAACGATCGGAGACGTTTTATTTTACCGTACTCGGGCGCCACAATACGGAACACAATAATATGTTTGCTGCAGCAATACAATATTATACAATATTTAAGTCAATATAAAACATTGTTACAAATGTATAAGACACCCGAATATAATATAATGCCATTAACGTATTACGGTATGGACCACAGGTGCGCAAATTTTTTCGTGATTATGTTGGTACAGCGACTAAATAGAGAAAAATGACTCAACAATAATGTACAAATGGATGGTGATTCAATCGAAAGTTAGTCGAAATGGTAATTCTTTAACGAAACCGAAACACTATAAACTATAAACCAACAGTTATGGTTTTTTTGCATTTTCATTGTCATCTGTATTCATGAATAAAGATATGCTTGATTTGTATATTATCTTAAATTGTGTCCGTATTTAATAACTGTTATTCGTTTGCTTACGATATTTATGAATGTAGGTACGTAAAATGGCCGATTAACTCGAATATTCAATAGAGTTTGGATCAGCATTGCAAATTTATTTGCCTAAAGTTGACGATAGATTTACATTAGTGGCATATCGCATTAACGCAATTTGATTAACATATTATATAATTATTACGTGTATTATATGTATTGTATTAACTTGACTAGTTAGTTATTTTTGTTTTTAACTTAATAACTTATTCAGTTAAATTTAATACTGTTTTAACTTAGTTTTTTATAGTTAATTATCATTATTTTACAGTTAAGTTTATTTAAATTTTTTTTATGTATAGATGTAACCTATAAGTTTCTAGTAACAATGTAGTAGGTATGTACAATAATAATAATTTTAAATTTAATGTTTACACAGTGTTAAGCGTCTTGGTAAATGCTTGTACAAATCAAAATACTAGTGCAATTATTGACATGAATATTATGAATTGAAAAAAAATTAACTTTTTTTTAACTGAGTTAAGTTAATTTTATTTTCTATCTTAACTTTTAACTTTGCTGTTAGATTTACATTAGTCGCATATCGCATTAACGTAATTTTATTAACATATTATATAATTATTACGTGTATTGACTTTATATTTTATTCTATACGTTGTATGTCAGTGGTTCTGACCGTTTGAACGAAAAAGATAGCGTCGGAAGACGAATGGTGGTGAGACGTTCCTATATACGCGCCGAATCATAATATTATTTAGGTAATATACAAATATATAAAATATTGGCCAGCAGACGGCATTAGCGACGTGCACTGAATTCGTCGCCCGAATTTATTATCTAGCGGTCGATTTGAAACAAGAAACAAATAAATTTCAGGTACCTACTCGTATTGTCTTGTTTACAATATTATAATATAACGAAAATGTAAGTTAGATTAGTGAGTAATAATATTTAATAGTTATTGATAAATCAACGATCGGAGACGTTTTTTTTTACCTTACGAGGATGCCACAATACGGAATACAATATGTTTGCTGCAGTTATATAATGTTGTACAATATTTAATTCTATATAAAACACTGTAACAAATATTTAAGGGATCTGAATATATAATGGCATTAACGTATTATGGTATGATTTTGGATATTTTGACTAAAGGTACACAGAATACAGATAGCTTATGAGTTAAATATAATTATAGGTACTCATGTCATGTTGACTTGTCGCAGAGTATCAAACTAAATCAATTATAGTCTCTTCACTCGTGCAGTTTTTTAGTTTAGTGTTTGAAAGTATTATTTTGAATAGGCCATTGAATCACATAATGTGATTCACATTAATAGTTAACAAAGTTGTGATATTACCTTATGAACGAAAAAACGAACAATGAAAATAATGAAATAATAGTATATAATTAATATTTATATCGTAATAATAATTCATAGGTATAGGTATGACATACCATACATAGAATAAAATATAAAATCAATACACATAATAATTATTCAATATGTTTATTAAATTGCGATGATGCGATATCCGACTAGGCGATATGCCAATATGCCATCAAATTTAGCAAATAAATTTGCAATGCTGATCCAAACTCTATGAGTAGTTATTCGAGTTAATCGGCCATTTTACATACATTCATGAATATTATATTGTAAGGCAAGCGAATAAGAGTTATTAAATACGGACACAATTTAAAATATGCAATTAGTACATCTTAAATTGTGAATACCTACAGATATATATAAGCAAAACATTTTGAAAATCAAATCGTGTAAAGATAATATTTATTTTAGGTATAATATTTATATTTAAGTGGTTAAATAATTTGTGAAATTTTCGAGTATCTACAACTTATTCTTTTTGAATAATAACAAATATCTAAAATCATTTGAGGATGAATTGTTATCGTTACGCAATGTCGTAAAAATTTAAAATTCAAACCCACTTAAAATTTTTTCTATAATGATGATTCGAGTTTTCTTTATAGCTGCTTGATGGAAAACTTATAGAAAACTTAGTGTTAAATTTTTTAACCTTAATATAAACACATAAAATTTTATAATGTTTAAACTACAAAATTACTAGCAAATTATAGCGATTTTAACATATTTCGTACAAATTTGAATCTTCAACGGTAATAAAAAAAATTGTGAATAATGTTTTTTGATTTTTGATTGTTATAAAAAAAACAAGGATTTTTCATTCACTCTATTAAATAGCATAATAATCCACATAATATTTATTAAAAGTCGTGAATTATGTAATACATTTGCATAAAGTAAAATTTAAAAATAAGTAAAAAAAAACATGTACTCATTAAATTATTATTTAATATTTAAATAGGTAATAATGTACCTATTTATTAACTATAAAAAAAAATGATTTCCAATAATAATAACTCGACTATTGTCAATAATATCGATATACTTATAAGTTCATAATATTTATATAATTATATAGAATACCTAAATGAGCATATTATTATGTTATATATTATTATTATTGATATTATTAATATGAATCAGTCAGTCGCGAAATGGCTTGTAATGATTGCAGAAACATTTTGGAGACATTTTACAAACGTTTTGAGTACGCGTTTAAACCGTTTAAGACGCCAAGGATTGAAACACATTATAAAATAGGAACATATGTGATGATGGTAATTTTACTATTTTAGTAATGACTACAAGAGTGCTGCACTACCGAGTGCCGACAACGTCAAAACTGAATAAGGAACATGCGATCCTGGTAGGTAGGTCTCAAATTCCAGAGGTTTCATGTATTATTGTTAGGATTTTACAGGTATACGTGACCGTTCTTATCATGACAATTTGTTTTATCGGAACCAAATAAAAACTTTCGTATTAAGAGATTAAAAAGCGCGCGAATCATTGATGATATTTTTTTATAAATATACTACTTGTTATTGATTTGTTATTAATTGTTGTAATATTTTGAAAATCAAATCATGTAAGGAAAATATCAATTTAAATAACTGGTGAGATTTTCAAGTATCTTATACTTACTTCTTATACTTTTTGAATAATAACAATTATTTAATAATAATTATTGAACATTAATCGTTATCGTTAGGCGACTTAGTAAAAATTTAAAATTCAAACGCTCATAACAATATTTCCTATAATGATATTTTGAGTTTTTAGTATAGCTACGTTAAGGAAAACTTATGGTCGAATTTTTTAACCTAAGATATAAACACCAAGATTTTTATACTACAAAATTCTTGCAAATGTTTGCGATTTTGACTTATTTCGTAAAAATTTGAGCTATAAACCCTGATAAAAAAAAAATTGTTAGGTACTAACGATAATTTTTTTTTTAATTATATTAAGAACCACTTATAAGGAACCTTGTATTAAATTCTCAAGTTTTTTTGGTCATCCAAAATTTTTTTATCGACACTTCAAAAAAAAAAATTCTCAGAAAAATCGAAAATTCCAGTTGTCTATAAATAGCTCAAAAAAATTCGAAATACTTTGAAAATTTAACTGTATATAGATAACACTAATATAATCATTTGGTGAAATTTTCAAGTGTTTACTGTGATTAGTTATTCAGTTACTACTATATATTATAAAAAAATCAATTAGTTTGAAAACTGGTTTTGCGTAAAAATTTCCGTTTTTCCGTCAGTTTTTTTTGTTTTTCTCGATTTTTATTGAAAATTGTATTTTTAATTTTAGGATATTCACTTTTCCATCGGAAACCACCCCCGAAGATTGAAATTGAAGAATTATTTCGACAAATTATGCTGTATACATCATTGTTAAAAATCTAAAATTCAACACTGTTTTTCATAAATTTCTTCAAATAGTTATTGAGAAAATTCGATGCGTCATTATAGGAAAAATGTTATGAACGTTTGAGTTTTCAATTTTTACTAGATTATCTACGTAACGATAACGATTTATGCTCCAAGGATTTTTAATATTTGTTATATTCTTCAAAAAGTCGTAGGTATTTGAAAATTTTACCAGTTATTAAGATTGGCATTTTCTTTACATAATTTAATTTTCAAAATATTTCGGTTATTTTAATGCTATTTATAAGCATTTAAAATATTAAATTTTGTTAATTAATATCGATAAGATTTTACACTATATAATATACAAATGAAATTTCATTAAGAAGGTCTGAGTGAAAATCTCTCTACGTATTATATAATATGATTTATATGTACATTGTACATACGTTTTTACGAATGTTAATCTGATTCAACGTTGATTGACTAATATGGCATTATTAGGTTTATAAATTGAATATAACATTTTAAACTGTGACAATAATTTGTATTATCAATAATAACAGTTATAAATCAATACCTAAAAATATTTTATTTTGATAAAATAAAATTGCAACTTTTATTAATGTGTTTTTCTAGCGAGGCAGTAATAACACGAGTAGGTATTTTAGTTTTGAATTAATTAGTAGGTAATTACTATATTTACTAACAACTCACAATATTGAATCAATTATAATTAAATTGTAATTTTTGATTATTATTACTTATTAGTTATTAGTATGTTTTTATAGTGATCTAAACGATTTAGTAATCAATTGTTTTATTTAGGTATTAGAAATTGTTTAATTAAAAATAATTCTATATTTTAAAAGGGCAATTTTATACTATTTGGATGAAATATTAATTATACAGTTGTATCGGTAATATTTATTCATTACTTACTATTATGTTATTGATAGTAAAAATAATTGCTGTTATTAAAAATTTTTATACTGAAATTACGAACCCCTTTTAGGCCCGATCAAAAAGCTAGACAATTAAATACAAGATTCTCAGAAAAGCAGTTCTTATAGTAATTTAAAAATATATGGACACGAATTTTTATATCAGTATTTGAAGTTAAAATTTATCAAATCTTTAATATTTTTAATTTATTGTTTTGAAGTTCAAAATTAATTAAATATTCAATTTTTATAGCTTATGGTTGAAGATTTAATACAATATTTGTCATAACTCATATTCTTATTAAAATTATTGAAACTTGAATATCTAAAAAAAATTGAAATTGCATATTACATTTATTATAGGTACCTACCTAATAGGTATACATAGGATGAAATGAAACAATGTAGCCATATAGGAATAGAACTCGATATAAATTTGAAGGAGCTATAATATTATATGGAAGTAATTGCCTTATTTTTGCTTATGAACGGACGTAAATTTCACAGTGCAATTTGCACTTCTATGTTATTTTTCTTATTACCTTTCGTTGAGTAAGTTATACCTACATTCTACTCAACAGTCAACACTATATAAAATAATATAATGTGCATGTGTACCTATTGATATTCCTAGTATGTTTTTTATACTTAGGAAAATGTCACTATAGGTATATCAGTGATCTATTTGTTTTGAATTTCATTTCTCTGACCCTCGTGCAACAATATAATATACATTTTAAATCAGCATAATGTAACCGATTTTGTGTTGTTAGCTTTAATATTAATATGTGTAGATATTGGCCTATTACTAAACACGAATGTATGAATATTATCTAATCCTCAAGGAATCTCATATACATTTATAATAGTTAAAATTTTAATTTTTTTTTTTAAATTAGGAGAACTATTAAAAGTATTACAAGTTTAAAAAGTTCATAACTTGCTTTAAAATTAAAACTCTCGATACAGTCATTAGATTAATTCATTAAAATTCTCGGCCATTGATATCGCTATAGTAATCATAAACCGTGATATAACCACACACAGCAGTTTGGATTTAAACCTTAATAATAATATAATCATAAGTAGGCCGAATGCGCAACCGACGCGCCCGTCGCTCGTAGGTACAACGTTTCGCAATCCGCATCCCACCATTTCCACCAATATATTATATTATAATAACTAAAAAATAGGTAAGAAAAAGCGAGTAGGTACTCGAGAGTAAACGCGTAGTTTACCTATACGATATATAGTAATTTATAAAGATTAACGACGTATTGTATAGGTAATTATTACGGTTTCGACAAAAGCAATCCACTCGAGACTTTTGGGACGTCATAATAACGATATTATTCATTCTTACATCGCGTAACACGCCTATAACCATCATAATATTAAATACGTATTGTACAAAAGATAATAATATTCAGTCAGACACTCCGCAGTCGCGGGCATACAGATACATTCACAGGTGTAATAGGTAATAAATAGGTGTTAAATAAATATTTAGATATGATATTGAATAGGTTAGGCTCGCATATGATTAATGCCATTGATAATCCTACAACAATGCGGCTAGCGTCGTTTGAAAAAAATTACACAATAAATAAAATTATGTTCCTTTGAAATTTTCTGATATTTTTGTACGTTTCGATCATAGTCGGTCGCCTCATAATTTATATTGTTTTCAGTTTTGTGTGCTTAGTGTGTGCATATCGTGTAGGCAGTGTATATCGGAGCCGCGGCTGTAGCAGTTGTTGTACTCGTACACATCGACCATAGTAACGGTGTACCGAACGTTCCGTCAGCGTTCGAATACGTCGACGCGCCGTACGACAACAACGCATATAGATAATTATTATCTATGTCCGTGACGACGACTTACTACTACAACAACTACTTACTTACTTACTGGTGATGTCGTAGTATTATTTATTATTGTTTTATTATTTATCGCCTGATAACACGTCTTGATAATTTAAAACACTTTGATAGCGATCGAGAGTTCGGCAGTAGGTATTTCGTGCGCAAAATATATCGATCATGACGTACGGTTCCGCGGTGTTCGTCCTCCGTCCGACGATAGATCGTTTCGCGGCGTTTTGCTGAGTCGCAACAGTTTCGCTTCGCGCCGGATCGCCGTCGCAACAGTTTAATAAACCGTCGTCATTTACTGACACCGTTTCTCGTCCGTCGTGTCCCGTGCACCACCGATGGACCCGTGTCACCGACTTCGGACGACACGTTGGATCGATCAAAAACAATGTTAGAACTCTGCGTGCCGAAAAATGTTTAGCAAAAAAGTACAAACAGACGTGAAAAAATCGGCACACAAGATATTGGACCCGAAAAAAGACACCGCCACGAGATTCAAACATTTGAAATTCTTACTCGGTACGTTTTGCGCTTTTGAAAACATCGACTTTACCCGACAATATTGCGCTGTTTGGGTTTAGTAACGTTTTTGTCGTTTTCCGATCGAAACCATGTCATAACGTGTATGGCGTTTTTTTTTTATTGTTTCAGACAACAGTGACGAAAACGAATCTAAACTTTTGTTCGAAAGCAACTACAGCAGTATCTATCAAATATTTTATGAAAGTTTCATTAGTGTTGAAGCCAATTTGAAACAAAGAGGTAGATAATTATTTTTTATTTTTTATTGATAGTTGTTGGTTTTATAGTACATATTATAAAAAACTTTTAATTGTTTAAAATAATTTTTTGGAAATTTTTTAACATTAAATAAAAAAAACTAAAAGTACCTAACAAAATTAAATTATTACCTCTCAAAGTTTTTAAAGTCAAACTTATAATTTTTTATAATATTTATTTCGATTAAATTAATGTTTCCATTATGAATCATCGAGCATCAAAGTATTTTAATATATTTTAAGATAGCTAATCTAACAACTTTATGTTATTTTTATTTTTAATGTTAAATATATTAATTACTTGATACATGTTTTATTAATGTTATTATTCATATCTTTTATTCTATGTCTTTTATAGTAACTAAAATTCATAGAGATGAACTTGATACTATTCTAATAATATTAGAAAAAGTACTAACATTATGCCCAGAAATTGTAGCACAAAGATGGCAATGTCACAGTATGTGCATGATCATAACCAAACTATTACATCCAGAAAATTCATGGCGGCTAAGACGTGATGGAATTAAGTAATTATTGTTATTACTTATTATTTATCACACATAAAATCAATTTATAAGATCCATTTTAATTGTGTGTTTTACAATTTGTGGCAAATACCAGGTTTTTTATTTTATGGTATCAAATTTTGGGACACAATGCACCTGACTCGGTGCATGCAATATTTGCAACACTTGTGCCTGGATTCTCCAGTCCAATACCTGAACATCCTGGGTTGGCAGCACTCTGGAATAACCATTCATCTTCAATTAATTTACATGAACATTTGTGGAGTAAGTCACATGTTAATAATATTAGCAATATTATTTATACTAAAATGTTTATTTTTTTTTGCTTAGGTCCAGTTGGTACTGTAGAAACTAACCTTTTATACGCACCACAAATGGGCGAAAAGCAACCAGATGATGTAGTCAAATATTATTTAGAATCCGTTCTAGAGTTAATGGTTAATCAGGTAATAATTATAATTAATGTACCTATTTATCATTTATCTTGTGTAAAACAAAGTATTTAGAAAAAAATTATTAATTATATTACTTAATAAATAATAACAATGACAATAGATAATTGCTTACAAAGAAATTAGAAGTCAGTATGGAAAGAAATAAAAATTATTTTGACCGTTATTCTTTATAATACATATTTTTAATATTTTGATGCATTCTACTAATTACACAAATTATTCATTAAATATATTTAAGATTTATCTTACTTTACATTAACACATATATTTCATCAAAATATTTAAAGTATTAATTGTTTTTATTGATTGATACCAATTTATCATTCTTCATTTAATTGCTCATAAGTCAAGATGTAATAAATTAGTTGCATTTATAGTTTTATATTATAATAGTTTTTAATGTTTTTACAAATGCCAAAATTCTCCAATAGTTTTTGTGTGTACATGGGTTATTACAGTGTGGCCAGTAAAATTAGAGTCGCGACTGTCATTCAACTAGTGACGAAAATTCATAATGTTTTTGTAAACTGTTTCCTGCTTTATGTAATTTTAAAACAATGTTTATACAGATAACTGATTATTTATAGTTCATGTATAAATATTAAAAATAATAATAGAACTAATATAGATAATAATATTATATACATAGTGTATTATAATTAAAAATAATTGAATACAATAGGTGTAGAATCCCTGACTTAATAATATTTGATAACCAGTAATGTGGCTATTGCAGCTCTAATTACACTGAAAAAAAAAACTTTTGATGATTTACAATGTTGCTAGTATAATTCTTTTAAACATGTCCCTTTGTCTCTATTTTTACTTAATTTTCAATAACTGTTAATATTGTTGCTTTCTTCTGTTTAGGTACAACTAAAAATTTTTCCTAAAAAACACTAACATAATCCAAAAAGGACCCTTATAAATAAATCTAGGTAGAACATTCAAACACTATATACATAGGCGTAGTTAGCGGGGGGCTTAGCCCCCCCCCCCAGTCTGAATCATACCCCCCCCCAGTTTAAATCATAGCCTCCCAAAAACTCGTTAATGTCCGCCCCGGGAAGGCCTAATTCCCCCCCAACAAATTTGACCATCCTACGCTTATGACTATATAAGACAGTCACCAAATAATTGTACATACGTATGTTAGTGAAAATTTATAACTTAATACACTATTTTATTATTTGAGAACGTTTATGATTTTTATAAACTTTAAAATTAAATAGTTTGGGTAATAAAAATAAAATTATTTTGTTAAGTTAGCTTTATAGTCTATTATAACTTGGTAGTTAGTAGTAATACCTACTAATATTTACAAAAATATATAAAATAAAAATAAATATTATTATTATTACCTAGTACCTACTTTAAAATCATTTATAAACTATGCATATATAAAACGCTAAATGTAATGTTAATACTAAAGTAAACTTCCCATTATTGTACTTCTTAAAAAAAATGTATAAAATAGTTGTCATTGATCTGTTGAGTTATTTTAATTTCTAGTTTGAATAGATGGTTATGTATTCTAAACTGAATGGGGTAATTGAGAGGTATTGACTTGACTTTAATATGTTTTTCATTTCTTTTTTTTTTTAGGAAAATACATATAAGGCAGTGAAAAACTATAAATTACAAAATGTTTCTATAGAAAACTATACTAGTCAGTTAATATTTTATTATTCAAATTTTTTCGAAATATATCAGTAATTTTGTAATTCAAAATTCATAAAACTTTTTGTACCTTTTTTGTACCTAAAGCTAAACAATTCGACATTAAGTTTTCCTTTAAATAGCTATAGAGAAAACTCGAAGCTTAATAGGAAAAGATGTTAAGAGTGCGTCTGAATTTCAAATTTTTATGAAATTGCGTAACAATAACGATTTATCCTCAAATGATTTTCTATATTTGTTTTTATTCAATAAGTATAAGTCGTAGATATTTGCAAATTTCACCGGTTATTTAGTTTGGTATATTTTTTACATGTTTTAATTTTCAAAATATTTCGCTTATTTTAATGCTATTTATAGTCATTTGAAATATTCTGTTATGTTAAGGTTTTTTTATAAATATCGATAAAAATTTTTTGGCCTAGTCAAAATAATTGAAAATTGAATAAAAAGTTCCTCATAAGTTAGTCTTATAGTGATTCGAAAATTATAAGAATACTTATACACATTTTTTTTATCATTATAGCTTTTAAAGTTCAAATGTTGATAAAATTCGTCAAAATCATGAATATTTGCAAATTATTCTGTAGTTAAAAATTTATAAACAATTTTGTGAAAGTAGCTAAGAGTTGAAAATTTAATAAAAAAATTTCCATAAGTTTAGTGTTCAATAATTATAAATGAATTTAAACGTTGGCAAATAAAAAATTATCTGAAGTTTAAATTTTTAACTCGTAAAATAACGATTTACTATCAAGTAATTTTAGATTTTTGTTTTAGTTAAAAATTTGAAACATACATTAATTGTTTCATTAAGTATTTTTTGTTCATTTAATTTTGGGATATTCTGGTCATTAAAAACATACACTACTATTTTCACCACCCAATGAAAAATATATCCTAGGCCACGGATGGCAAACCTTTTGTACACTATGTGCCAAAAATTTACCTTTTTTTTTTTTAGGGAACGTGCCATGAAAAATATTATATTATTATATTGCAATATTGTGTGTTATGTTATTGTAAAAAAAATTTTTAAATATGTTAACCTATTACCTATAATATTATATAATATATTATAGTAAAAATCTTCGCATGCCCACAAAATCTTTTTGCGCGCCATAATAACGTGTGCCATGGGTTTGCCATTCTTGTCCTAGGCTAACAAAATCATCATCTCCGTTCAGAATCGTTTTTCATAATCAATGATACCTATCATAGGATTCAAATTTAATATATCCATTATAGTGACCTACTCTATGTTCAAAATCCATTTATTACGTATTGTATAGCAGAGCATTATCCTTTTGACCATCCTTTTTAGATTCTGAACGAAGTAATGAATGTGTTGATTTTACAACGAAGAGTGTTTTTTTTTTTGTTTGTGTGTGTATAGCAGAGGTTCCCAACCTTTTTTGACTCTCGGCACCCTTAGTCATTTTCTAAAAATCTGGAGGTATCCTATCGACTAATTTGATTTTATTTATCAGTGCATGTGTATATAAAAAAATAGTAAGATGTGTAGGTATATAGTATATACACCTATTGTATTTTATAAAACAAATTTTTACATTGAAAATTAACTATATATTTTTATTTTTAATTATTATTGCATAAATAATATAATAAAAAATATATTTTAAATAATTTTGCGGAACCCTAAATAAAGTTCGCGGCACCCCTGTTGGGAATCTCTGGTGTACACCATAACTGCATAACTTATCGAAATAATGTTTCAATTTCAAATTTCGAAGGAGGTTTCCGATGGCAAAGTGAATATCCTTGGTGCATTATAAAGGTCAAAAATAAAACTTATTTAATAGTTTTCAAAAAAAATCTGGTAAAAACAAAAAAAGTGACGGAAAAACGGAATTTTTACGCAAAACCAGTTTTCGACCAAATCGATTTTTTTATAATTTAGTTGTAACTCAAAAATTTATCTCTGTAAATACTTGAAATTTTCACCAAATGTTTATATTAGCGTTATCTATACACGGTAAAAATATTTTAACTTTTTTTGAGTTATTTATAGACAACTGAAATTTTCGATTATTCTGAGTTGTCAGTAAGTGTACCTAAGTGTCGATAAAAACATTAAGGGTGCTCAAAATAACTTGACAATTTAATACAAGGTTACTCATAAGTTGTTCTTATTGTAATAAAAAAAATCAAATCTGTTGTCACAATTTATTTTTATAATCGTTTAAAGTTAAATTTTTTACGAAATATGTCATAATCGCGAAAATTTGCAAGTTATTTTGTAGTTAAAAAATCATAAAATTTTATGTGTTTATATTTATAGCTAAATAATTCAACACAAAGTTTTCCATAAGTTTTCCTTTAAATAGCTATAGAGAGAACTCGAAGCGGTTTAGGAAAAAATGTTAAGAGCGTCTGGATTTCAAATTTTTACGATATTGCGTAACGATTACGATTTATGCTCTAACGATTTTAAATATTTGTTATTATTCAAAAAGTATAAGCCTTAGATACTTAAAAATTTCGCATTTATAATGGTATTTTATTTACATAATTTTCTTTTTAAAACATTTCGTTTATTTTAATGCTATTTCCATTGCTTATTTTTTTCCAATGGGGGTTTTTATGGTATTTAAATTTCTAATTTAGGTTTAACTAATTATAAATTGTAATATTTCAATTCCTTAAAATTTGCTTAAAAATTAAAATGGTGTTGAAAATCTATCAGAAATCTCAAATAATGACATCTTTAAATTTATTTTAAGTTGTGCATGCAGTTATTGAAGCATACTTACTATTAAATATTGAAACTGCTGAACATAAATTTGATATGTTATACATCTATAAGATGAAACAAAATGGCAAAGATTCTTTAAAAATACCTTAATCTTTTGAGTATACCTTTTTTAAATATAACAAATATGCACAGATATGTGAAGTCAAACTTTGTATGTATTTAGTTTCATAATTTCTTAAAACAAATTTTTATCGTACCTAGAATATTTTACAAACATCACTAAAAAATATCTAAATATAAAATATCATGATTCCAAGTAATTATTTACAAATCTGTTAAATTTAATTATCAAAATCTTTTTGTTATTATATTTAGCTTATAAACTATTATAGAGTGTCATTTTGTTTATTTTGGTTTATAGTGGGGATAATATTAATTGTACACTAATTTATGAATTATTATAGATGTTGTACAGTTTGAATAATTTCTTACACTTAGTTACTATAATTATTAGCACACTGATAATACATTTTTAAAATAATAAAAATGTTTACATTTTAATATAAGTTATATAAATTAATTATCTTTTTAGAAAATTTTAAATACCAATATATAATATTTAACAAATAGGTAAATATATTTAATAAACTCAAACTGAAATGTACTTGTTTTAAATCATAGAATAAACTTTAATTAAAAAGTATTTTACAGACATTTTTGTTTCTACAATTTTTTACAAATATAATAAATAGTTATTTTTAATTATTTGTTATTAATCCACATCAATAATGCATATTTAAAATTAATATAAATAATTAAATAATTTTTAACATTCAAAACATATTTTTTTAACAGAAAGGCTTTAAATTAGTACAACAATATTCAGTGGCGTATTTACGCAGGGGGACGACGTTCTCTAGTTCAATCCTCCCCTCCCAGAACAAAAATAAAAAGTTACTCTATGATTTTTAAAAAAAAGTAATCCCTTCCTCAAGAAATGGTTGAAAATATGCTACTGACAATATTACATAAAATTAAAAATATGATATAGAATTATGTGCCATTATACCCGCATGTGTTGTCTTGTCTTTATCATACTCGTGCATAACATAGCAAACTTTACAATCTGAATAATGCAATTTAGTCTATTAGAGTGAATTGATATATTATAAAATTTCATGGTTAGTTAATGTGTTTATCTTAGATCCTATAATGTATTTTTGTGGTATTTTAATTTATTATCTTAGTAATTTATTTATTTATTAATTGTTAGTAATTTAGTATAAAATATTTAAAATTTACATGTTATTCATTAGTAAGACAGATAAGACAGAAACAACATATTATAAGTAACTTAATATTAATTAATATAAAAATGCCAATGTACATTAATTAATTAATATAATAATCAATTTCTAAAGTACTTACCCATTACTCTTTTTATAACTAAGATGGTGTCTTAGTATAGCTTTTGATACTACTTCAGTAATGTCAAGTTTTTAATTGGTACTTATATATTAGGTTGCATTCAAGTGTTGTTTCAAAAATCTTTTTATATCAATTTTATATCCTAATTAAAACATAGTATATTACTATTTTGTTTCGGTAAAAAAATTTATTAATACCAATACCGGACCTGATAAAAAAAATGTTTAATATAATATTTAATTCTGTCTAGGTAAAGTTTCATTATCTAAACATAAATATAAATACATTCTTAATAATAAATAACAATTGTTTATATAAAACATAGTTATAATACATTCAATCACCTTCATTATTTTAAAATTATAATGTAATACATTAAACTTTTGAAATGTATTTATAATAAGAAAGTTATAATTCAATAAATATCTAGTAAGTAAAATAAAAATATTTATAAAACTTTTAATGTAATTCAATTTCCATAAAACTCTACTATCATATTCAAATATTCTTCCAATGATATATTCGTTTTTAACTTAAACTATAATAACATAATAAATTTAAAATCTTAGGTATCTTATTAATTTTATAAAATAATTGTTCAATTCAGTGTTCTGCATTGCATTTTAATTGGTTTTGAAAATATTTTAATTGATTAAAACTTGTGAAATTGTTCATAATAAGTTGAAGGATGCTCATGAACCATGATAAATATCTATAAAAGTTGTTATAGTGGATATTAATATTTAAATATTTAAATAATAATTATAAACACTTATGTAACATTTATGTCTTATAAAATTGTTTTAAATAAAATATATAAATTAAAATAGGTGAAAAATTACATTTTTTACACGTATTCACATTTTATCTTTATTTATCATGTGGATGGAATACAATTTTGGGAAAATAAATTAAATTGAGTAATTGCATTGGTAAAAATATACATATTGTGTACAATTGTTTATTAGCTTAATATTATGTATTATTTTGACAATTTTTATAGGTAGTTATAGGTATTTTTTTAGATATTATTATAGGTAGTTTGATTTTTGAAGAAATTAAAACTATAAATAAATAATTATTTACAGGTTCCACGGATAATGTGGAAAGATCTGAAAAACTGTCAAAGACGTTGTTTTAATTACTTATTTGAAAAATTTAAACAATTTTATTTACCTGCAATTTTTCCGGATTATTCCACAGCTACTAATGTTTATAAACAAACAACAGGTGAGTACAAACCAAATACTAATTATTGAGCATTAATTTATTATAAAATGTTGAAATTAAAAATGTTAAAATTATTTTTATATTCAGATCTACCAGATTGCTCTAATCAAAACAGAAATGATGCAAATAGTAGTTGTAGAGTTTGTGTGATAAAATGGCTTGCTGGATACACTCAAGATATTAAACAAAAACACTACCCAAATATTCCTTTGATATCAAAATTTATAGGGTAATTTAAAAGATGAAAGCAAATTACTTATTAATTATTATTATTATGTTAAGAGAACGTCACATTCATATGACTGTCTCAGTCTTACAAACAAAAAACAATCATTTTGTGTTCAGTAGTTCTAATTTGTCATTTTTAGTTTAAATATTAGAGCGAATTAACTTATTTTAAAATATCAAATTTAAAAATAAGAAGAAAATCTGCATTAGTTTGTTGTAATGTTTTAATTTTTAAACAAATTATAACCATTTTTAAATTTTAATATTTTTCATATTTTTCAAAAAATCCAACCATAGAATACAAATAATGTTTTTACCTTTAAGTTTAGCTATAGGTCAATTCGCACTAATATTAAAGCTAGCTAACAATATAAAATGAGAACAGCTGAACATAAATTTACTTTATTATATTTGTAAGAGACTGTGTTTTATACATCACATTGTATGTGGTGTCTTCTAAATTTGTACCACAATGTATATTAATTTAATTTTTGTGTTAATAATATTAAATATTTATTATAGAGATAAAGCTCAACTAGTAGCTTTTGAAATTGTCAGGGATACTTTATACAAATCAAGAGAAAATGTGAATTTAATTCATGAAATATTTCGCCAGGCATTTTTATTGAATTTTAGTTGGGCCATGGCAATAAGAAGAACTATTGCTGTGTATAAAGATTGGATTCAACTAAGTGTATGTATATTTTAAATAATGGTATGTATATATTAATTGGGAAAATTTGTCCACTATACAGGTTTCTCAACAACCTCCTTTCATGTTAGATCCAGATGGAACAAATGCACAAATGTCTAGTTTAGATGTAAGTTAGATCATTATTAATTATATATTTTTAAAATATAAGTAAACATTTTTTTGAATTTTGTCTAGAATAATACAGAAGAAATTTCACCAGTTAAATATGAACCAAAATATGGTGATATTAGAGCAGGATTTCAGGTATTTTTTTTTTTTAATTATTTTTTAGGCGTATTGTTATAACTAAAAGTAAATGTAAACATTTTTATGGTTGAAAATATAAATTAATTTTATGATCCAGAATGTCATTCAATTGTTTATGACAAATGCATTACATGTATTTGTGGCTCAAAGTGGTACGGAGTATCCAATGTTATTGGAAGAACAAGTGGATACCTGCAAAAGAGTTTTGAATATTTATAGATATATGGTCATGCATACATATATGTCTTTAAAAACTTGGTAAGAAATTTAATTTATTTATTTTAAGTCAGAATGTATAAAATAATATATTAATTTAAAAGTTTGGTGTATGATTACTTAATGACAAGAACATTGATATTTTTATAATGTATTTAAATTGAAAATATATTAATCAACAAGTTATAGTAGAATATATATATATTTTAGATATTTTCAAAAGTTGTAGTATCAATGTTAAATACCTAATAAATAACAAATTGTATTTTAAAAATATTTTTTTCTAATAGTTTATAAACATTATTATTTTAATTTATACAGGGAGCAATTATTAAATGTTCTGTTAAGAATAACTACACTTGTTTTGAATAAAAAACCACCCAGGCGAAAAGAAGACACTTTATCCGGAAAATTAGCTCCTGCAATATTTCAGGTAAAAATATAGGTGCATTAAGAGGACTTTGTACCTGCTTGTGTTGCCTTTATTGAATACACATGACATGATTAGGTATCATACTCTTACTATAGTTTGTTTATAGTTAATATTTGAAATAAAATGATAATATCAATAATTTACCTATAGTCAAATGTGTAGAATAAAATATTATGTAAACTGGAGCAAACATTTTTTTTTCTGTGATTTTTAAATTGCAAAATGGTACAAATTTGAATAAATTAATTATTTAAGTATCTAAAGATCTTAGATCATTAAAGAATAAAAAATAAAAAATAAATAACTTCATGTATGCACAGTAAAAAATCTTTTCTACAAATTTGATAATAAGTAAATTTGTTCTTATATGGGAACTATAAATAAATTGTAGTAAGAATCTGATGCTTGATTTAGATTCTAAATGTTACTTGTGAATGTAAAAAACACAAGACATACAGTCATGACATCCTCTTAAGGTATCTATGGTATAATATTAGTTAAATTTAATCAAGTTGTATTTTTCACAGTAAATTTGTTTATAATGTCTAGGTACATAATGGTTCTCATATATTTAAATATTTATAAATGCTAAAACATTAAAGTTGCTATCAATTTTTGATCATCTATATAAATTTAAAAATTTCTTTAGGCATAAAATAAAATATTTTGGTAGTCATCTCTGCTGGAATTTCAAAACAAGTGAACGTTTTCAGGTATTTTCTTTTAAGATGTTACTGTCAAATAAATATTACTAGCATGAAAGTATTTGTTTGTAAATTAAGAGAGAAATTCAATATTAATAATTAATTGAATTACTTTAGTGAAGTATTTTTATTATAGGTATTTTTTTTTTTTTTTTACAAATATTATGTTTTATTATTACCAAAAAATCCTGTCATAATAATATCATATAACTCATTAGTTAATTGGTTGATCCAAACTAACTCAATTTGTTTTAATTTTTATGAAAAACCATATTGTCTAACAAATGTGCCTGTAAATGTAGCATGACCTTCAAAATTTATATAATTATATGGTTTTTATGTATATAAACATTATTGGAATATAAATTTGATTATATGATATTGGTATTAAAAAAGTTGGCATTTATAAACGAGCATGCTCTTGGCCACATAAATGTGCCTAACTTTGTTTTAGCTATGAGTGAATGCTTCAAACATATACAACATATATGTATGCAGTGTTATAACCAATATAGTTGAGAGGTATTTACCAACTACTATGGGGGTACATTTATTGGATTAAGTTTTTTATAGTAATTCAAAAGATGTTTAATCCATTAGTTTACTTTTACCTGTAATAAATATTTACAGTATATGTGATAATTATGGTTCATGTTACATTATTAGTATCCAGAACTCTGAATTTAAAGTTTGTTATTTTGATAATATAAATTTAATTTGCAAGTAAATCTATTTAGAAATATTGTATCTCTTTAAATGTTACACATCTACATACATATATGTTATTTCATATGGGGAAAATTTCAAATCTGAGCATGCTTGTGCCAAGTGTTAAGCTATTATAATATTAATTATTTTTTTATTTTATTTAATATAGACTTTAATTGTAACTTGGATAAAAGCTAATTTAAATGTACCCATTTCTGAGAAATTATGGGATCAGTTTCTAACAGTACTTTGTTCACTTACTCAATGGGAAGAACTTATAAGAGAGTGGTCGGTAAGTATTTTTTTATTCAATGTTATTAGTAATTGTATGTTATTTGTATTATGATTATTTAAAAAGTATGTTAATCTCAGTATTATCATATTCTCAGTGTATTGATACTTAGTTATATCTATTGCAACAATCAAAAATAATATTTTTATTTTTATTTTTACAACTGAAAGTGCCTAATTTTTTCAATTAGAAGTAATAATAATTTTTTTTAAGATTTTTTAAAGTTTTTATTTGTGTATAATTTGTTAACAACATTCTTTGAATAATAAAGTTAAATTAAAAATAGTTAAAACATTTAAAAAATTATACCATGCCTTTAAACTGTTATTTGTTTTTGTATTAAAACAAAATAAAAATTGAGATCTAATTTGCTACCTACTTGAAATTATGAAGTTTAAGATATTTATTTCTACAATTTTAAGTGTCATAAAGAAAAAATAAAAATAAAAACCATAGTAAAACTAATTAAAAACACATTCATCACTTTGCTTAAAATTTAAAATCATAATGAGTTTATTTATATTTATTTTATTATTCTTTTCATTAATTATATAATTTTAACAAACAATAAATATATAATATATATTTATCAATGTTTAATATTTAATAACAGTTATAGTAAATAGTATTTAGTTGAAAAAATTATTATTTAAATTATAATTAAATATTTCATACATTATATTTTGCTTTATTATTAAATTCCATTCTTTTTTCATTGAAATACAGACTTAGAATATTAGAATATTTATGCGGATAAATATGAACTTTTTTATATTTTTAATTAAATTCATATTTATAAACATATGCGTGTTTAATAATTTAGTATTAACTATTTCATAGTCACACTGTGTTTGGTAATCATAAAAAATTATTATTTGTAATTACGTAATTGCTTAATAGATTAATTAATAATAATAACTTATCATCGTTATACATATTTTTCTTTGTCTGATCATTTGAACTACAATTAAATGTTTTGCCTATTAATATTTTAATAATGACATAACACATTCGGTAATATCTTTATTTTTGAAATGTATTATTTCTTTTTAGTTAATTATTAATTTAAATTTATGATTATGAAAAAAACAAATCAAGCTTATATTTAGAATTGATTTAGAACATGATCTTTTTTTATTTGATATGATTTGTTAAATTAGTTATGATAGTAATAATAAAATATTATTGGTATTAGGTTTATCAGAATTAAAATAAAATAGTTTTAGTGCATCTACAGAAATACTTTTTATTTTTTGTCAGACAAATCTTGATTAGTTTCAATTTAAATAGAATCAGGATCATACATTTTTTTTATTAACTTTAAATTATTTATAAATATTTAAATTTGAATAAGTATGGTGTTAGATAATAACTAATAAAATATTTGCTGGAGTACTCTGTTCAAAATTTTTTTATATCTATGCACAATAATATTGTCACAATGATGTATTTATAAAATGCTGTTATTAAAATAATAATATAATAATAATTATTAAATACTTACAATTGTATTTCTTAAATATTGTATTTTGTTAATCAATTAAATATGTATTTATTAAACAAAAACATAATTATAAATAATTTTAATATTATGTATATTTATTATTTCTATATATATAGTATTTATTTATCTATTAAAAACCTATAATGAATTAATTTGAAAAATGTTTTTAAATTACTTATTATTTTTTCCTTATAGAAAACATTAGAAACTCTTACAAGGGTATTAGCCAGACATGTTTATGGTTTGGATTTAGCTGATTTGCCATTAGATCGAATATCGGATAAAAAATCAAGGAGAAAACGCGGTAGTACTACACTAAACTCTGCTTATAATATGTGTAATTTGTCACACACACGAGTAAACCAACAACGAGGTTCAGTGACAGGTAATTAATCATGTCATTATTTTGATTGTAGCTTGAGTTATATACTAAAAGGTAATAGTTAAATAATGGTAAATGTCTACATAATATACTCCAAATTTTTTGGGATTTTTTTTTATTTGCAACAAATCTTTTTATATATTTTACGTAGTAAATTTGACTATGTAGAAGGTAAATTTGAATGATTAATATAATAAATGATATACTAAATTAATAGTTTTCTACAAATTTGTATTATTTAAATTATAAAAACAACTCATTTAAGAACATTCTTTAACCATTTTAACTCTTATGATAAATGGTAACTATATAAATTTAATTAAAAAAAACTTATTACAGTTTAACTTTTAAATAGTTAAATTATGTATATTTATATATTTCAGTTTTAGACATTATATAAGTATTTTAATTTCATATCTCATATCGAATAAAAAAAATATGAAACAAATAAAACATAAAATCCAGTCATGTACTAACTTATAAGTTTTTTGATCAATGTTAAAAAAAAATTCTGTATACAATTATTTAACTTACAACATATAAGAACTTAATAATTATTAAATGTTTCTAATATATTTTCAATATATTTAATTAAAAATAAATAATAAGAAACCGTTTCAGTTTCTATACAAAAGGACATAGAAAATTGAATATAACTTATAAGGAGTAATACAATTTAGGAGTCTAAAGCCTTTTTAGTCATTCCATTCAATGTCTGTTGTTAAAAACATCATTTATATCTTAAAATAATCCAAACCATATTTCTTCCTTTTAGATTTATCCTACTTATAAATGTATACGAGTCAAAAGCAAAGTAATAATTAATTTCAAATAAAAACAGATGGAAAACATTTTGTTTAAATTACTCTTTATCTGGGAATTATAATTTATGTAGCTTTATGTTGGCTTAATTGTATGGTATTATTATTAACTTTTTATTTTTGTTGTTTTTACCTAGACAATCAATCAGATAATACAACTAAAAGACGAACACAAATAAAACGGTCAAATAGTGATTCAGATATAACTTACTGTTATTTATTTCAAAAATATAGTGAAACTGATACAGTTTTCAACATTACTGGTATATTTTTAATTTTTAAAAACTAATAAAGTATTACATATTTCATAAGCATTTTTCTTTGTGTAGAAACACCAACAACAGATGATCTTAAGTATAGCTGGAAAGATGAAAAATCTTCAAAGTGTTTATTTAATGTACGAAAATGTCATTCTTTAGAAAATTTATCACAATTATTAAGTAAGATACTTATTGAAAATATTGTGTACAACAATTGTTCTGCTAATTTAAATATTTAAGTAATGAAATTATCTATTTTTAGTGTTAAGAATGCGAGATTCACAATCAAGGTCACCTTCACCAGTACCTTCGACTGGTATGGAAAGCAGTTTATTTAAAGAAGCACATATGCAAATAGAAATTATGTCATCTCAACATCCTTCTTCAGGTATAATTTTATAATTAAGATAATCAAATGAAGTTGATACATTTTATTAAGATATTACTTACATATTATAGAAAAAGTAACCAATAAAAAGTCAATTATGTCTGGTGGTGATGTAAGAGGATGGACACCTGATGTTGCTGCAATATTATGGCGTCGAATGCTCAGTGCTCTTGGAGATGTAAATACATTAGAAAATCCCTTACTTCACGAACAAGTATTTCAATACTTGCTGGATCTCAGCACTACTATGACCAAAGTAAATCAATAGAAGATGTTATTCATTTCTAAATGTATAAACTACTGTATTTTTTCATAGATATATCAAAACCAAGGAATGGTAGAAGAAGAGACATTTGTGTCTCTTGAATTAGTTCCACCAATTTCTGTGATTTCACCTTGGTGTTTTCAGGCAAGTTTTCAAAGTGTTGCAAAATTTCATTTTTACTAAAAAATTTTTTCTCGTTAATTTGTCTAATTTTAATGGTTATAACTTATAATAATGTCAATATTATTTTTAGGCCTTAAAGTTACCAAAAGCTTACAGAAATGGTAAACTCCATGCATATAAGTTGTTATGTCAGATGACATTAAACAATAGAGACATGCCTCAGGGACAAAAATATGTCACACAATTTTTTAAAGTTTTACATTATGGTTTAACTTCTAGTGATCAAGTAATTATAATCATTTAGTTATGCATATTATTTTTATAAGCCAAGTAAATTAATATATTTTTATTTTATTTTACAGGAAGTTGTCAACACTATATTAAAAAATACTGGCTCTGAATTTTTTTCTCACCAACTTCCTGGTTTTACTTTGCTTACATTAGATTTTGTACATGCTTGCAATGAAGTCCTCAGTGGAACGAATGTTGTTTTGGTAATAACATTATTATGTTGTTCTAAATATACATATTATAAGTTATTTTTAATTAGTATAAAGTACAATTTTTATTTATTTTGGATTATTTACTTTTTATTAACTTTTATTATTTAAAAATGTAATAAAGTGTTCAATACTTTTTCATTGTGTTACAGGCTCCACGTGCTGAAGCTGTTTCGATATTAGGTTCTCTATTAAGTTTCCCTTCAAATCTTACCAAAGTACCTTATCTTAAACCAGATTGTCATCAGTTTGCTATTACATATTGTCCTGATATAAAAGTAAGTTTAAATAATACTTTGAATTTTGTTGAATAAAAATTTTATAATATTACTTTGTAGGATACAGTAATAACAATTATGTTGAAAGTAGCCAAGAAAGAACCATCGGCATTAGCAAGGTGTATTTCTTTGTCAAATTTAGGTATTTTTTTATGCCAAGAATTAAGTAACAACAGTAAACATCCTTGTATTAAAGAAGCAATAATCACATTACTACATGCTTTACAAGTAAATGTTAACAAATTTTATGTAATGCTTTAATTTAGTTTAATCTTTGTAAAAATACTTTCTTTCAGTTTAAAAATGAGAAAATTTCACAAGTAGCTTGTGACAATGTTTTGCTGCTCTGTGATTATGTACCAAACTTGTTGAAACATTATCCTGATATTCCACCAAAAGTCCTTGAGGTAATTTATAATTTCCATTGAAGTATATAAAATATTTATTACTCCACATTTTACTTAGTTACTTATGTAAAACATTTGATGATATTTAATTATTGCATAATTTAGGTATTATCTGCAACATTAGCAAATATGTTACCAATTGGCGACAGAAATAAACGTTTATTAACATCTCTAGTATTTTGTTTGGCTGAATGGACAATGTGTATGCCTGTACCGCTTTTACTAGAGCTACGGTCTAAGCAGAGCTTATCAATGACTGTATTCATGGTATGATCTATAAACACTAACAATTTATTAATTTTAGTTATTAGTATGTTGTAACTATGTTATTAACTGTAAATGATTAAAGAAACCAAATAAATAATCCCACAATAACTATGATTTATTGAATATTAAAACTATTATTATTATTATTATTAAAACTAAACTGTATCTTTAGGTTATTGATGCTTTGAGCAGAACATGTAATGATAAAACAATTGAACGTCTAAAAAAAGCAACAGAAGTAAATTTAGAATATTCAAATGAATTTATGTTTGATATTACATTAGACAATTTAAAGACCGGTGAGTCGAAAAGTACTAATAAATTTGGTGATCATATTATGACACCTACTCATTTAAATAGTACTCGACACTCACTTCAGATTGCTACTAAAATGGTTTGTTTTTGAATAATTGATGAAAAAAATAATAACTATTGAAACATTGGAATGCTTTATATATTTGACAGATAATTAACCATTTGTTAAATCATTTGGGCCAATTTCCGATGTTGATAGGACCGGCAAGGTTATGTTCCATGGTATCTGAACACGATGACACTTTAAATTCTATTTCTGAACAACTAACAATTGACATATTTACTGTACCCAGTATACAGGTATTTTTTTTTTTTACATACAATATGTTTATAGGTATAATGCACATATTTTTATTCTAAACTTAAAATAATTATGTATCTTATTTATTTTATAGTTATTTATGTCTATTACCAATATGTTGGTTATGTCTATAATCGAACTACCTGCATTAGAAGTACCTGGTGGAGGAATCACAGCCGGTCTAAGAACAGGCTTAAATCAAGTGCGAGTTCTTCAACGTGATTTAGTTGGAAAATCATGTTGGGATATTTCACCATTGTATTGTAGTCCTAACTATGAACACGAAAGTGGTAACTATATTTTTATTTTTAAGATTATATTAAAGTAAATCAAATTAAAATGTAGTTTTCATATCATGTCTTTTAGATGATACCTTGTTTATTACCAATCCTGTACTAAAAACTAATGAAGCTGAAGAATCAATTGTTGTAACATACAGTACAAACTGTCAAACCCAACATACCATACGTCATCGAGCTCCCAATGTTTTACCAACTTTTGAAAATTCTGCAGATGATCTCGATAATCTAGACGATGTATGTTTGATGTTCTGAATCATTTTTGTTGATAGAAATTATATAATTTATCTTATATTTGTGATTACAGTTACTCCAGTACGTTGGTTATACAAGTTCTGAATGTTTAGAAGACATGGAAATTTTGCTGAACAACCCTGCAGTAAAATCTCCTATGACTTCACAATTAGAACAGGATATCATGAGTACAATTTTAGGGCAACAATTCATGGACAACAGTTATACAGAAAAATTGAATACTGTTCATTATAATCAGTAAGTCGAGTATTTATGTATTAACAAAACGTTAATTTTTAATACTATTTGCATTTTACAAAAGTATGGAGAAGCGACCTCAATGTAGTGTACACAAGTCTCCATTTCAAAATGGCCGTGCCTTATTTTCGGAATTAGGTTTTACCAGCTGGGACCAACGGCGACAAATCTACCAGCTTGAACGCAACGAAAAGGTCCTGAGAGAACTTCGCGTCCTCGATGCTCAGGTAATAATAACTTAATGCTCAGTACATTTAGATTATATAATATACGCGTTGCCATATTATAGAATAACCTGTTATGTATTGTATGGTTTAGTGTTGTAGAGACACTCATAAGATCGCAATCATATATGTGGCTGAAGGCCAAGAAGATAAGGTATCAATCATATCAAACACTGGTGGTAGTCAGGCGTACGAAGATTTTATTTCAGCTCTAGCTTGGGAGGTAAGATCTATTAATGTCTTGCAAACTTGTTCTATAGATTTAAATTATTTGTTTGCTCTTATAATAGGTGGAACTGGAAACTCACAATGGTTTTATGGGTGGACTGCAACGAAACAAAAACGCCGGTACGACAACTCCATATTATTCGACGTCGTTCATCGAAGTTGTATTTCACGTGGCCACCCGAATGCCGACAACAACCACGCAAGAAGCATACATACAAAAAGTGCGTCCATCATTGTTTATACTGATTTTTCTTTCGATCGTTTGTCATTTAATGAATCGTTTTATGAATCACAGGCCAGACACTTGGGAAACGACGAAGTGCACATTGTATGGTCAGAACATTCCAAAGATTATAGACGTGGAATTATCCCTACAGAGTTCTGCGACGTTCTAATCATCATATATCCTCTACCAAATAATTTGTTCAGGATTCAAGTCTCTAGAAAACCAGAAGTAAGTAAAATACTAAAATGTTACATATAAATATATAAGATGATGTAGTAAATACCAATAATTTGTTTGAATTAAAATGTATTATAATAAAAATTAATTATACTTAATTGTATTCATTAGATCTAATTTTTAATAATTATGTATTTAGTTTTTACTTTTTGGGGTTTTAAAAAATACGGGTTGATTTTTAATAGTATTATTGATTATTAGTAAATTGAATAGAAGTATGAACCTATAAACATCTATCTATATGGTTTGCTATGAATATTTATTTAATTTAAATATATTTTATTATAAATGTTAACTTCTAATAATCATTTACGATTAACACAAAGATAACAGGTGGCAAAGACAAGTATACAAATTGACTAAATTAAATAGTCACTAACAAATCCCTTAAGAATAATAATGCATTTCATAAAAAACTGCAATTTAGTACTTATGTATGATTATAAGTTATATATATATAAAAAAATAATAGTAATAATACTGCTTACTATTAAACACTGTATAAGTCGACTTGCGGTGTAACGAACATTTTGATATATCAAGGTAACGACATTGTTATTTCCTTGAAAATATACGATGTATAACGAACTCTCTATACAACAAATTTGTTTCTCGATCCCTAGGAATGCGTTATACCGTGAGTAGACTATATTTACATGTTCTAATTTGTAACTAGATGTAAATAAAATTATTAGGATTTACATTGTAGCCATTAGTTTAAAAAGGTGTACTTACCTATAAATAACTGTCTTACTGTCAACCTTAGGTGTATCCCAAATAAGTTTCTAGTAAATTTTAGTCCTAGGCGTTAACTGCAAAATATGTGTTATATATTGTTAACTTACAAACCATGAGTAGTTGGCTTAAATACTACTACAATACAATTAATTCCTTTATTTGTTTTTACTACATTTTTTAATCTATAATATTTTTTCATATAGGTACCATATTTTGGGCCACTTTACAATGAGGTCATCGTTCAAAAGTCGATATTAGCTAATGTTGTGCGTTGCACGGCAATAAATGCATCGTGTGCCAAACGTAGCATGATACCTTTCTACCAACAATAGTACGTTGACTATTTTTGTACCTATTAAATCGATTTAGACACATATTGCAACTGTCTTAATGATCTACAAAATTTTAAATTAATACATTTTACAGTTATGAAGAAAGATGGCGGTCGTTAGATATGATCATGAAGAATTACAAACACTCCAGCACCTTCGAAGAGTTTATATCGAACGTATACTCGCCCGTCCAAACCACGTCTCCATTCCAACAACAACCTTATCTAAGAAGCAATTCAGGTACTTGTATAATAAAATAACTTCGGCAATAATATAATGTATACAGTACACAAATGTGTACTTTAAAAATTCCGGTGCATAGTGAATAAGAACAAATCGTCTTTTAATATGTTAGAGAAATACAAGTCTGACGATTACATATTGTCCGGTTCATCTTCATCCAATTTAGCTGCAGCACTCATAGACTCGTCTCACCAAAATAGAAACGCTAAAGGTAACTCGCATGCGGCGGCCAGCAACGCAGAGTTTGATTTTATTATTGACTTGTAACTGACTTCCACTTAGCGTAATAATATTATGTTGTAGGTAGTAATGTAGTGTGCAAGCTCCATTTTATTAAAGATCACTATGTATAATGTTCTGAGTGATTGTTTTAAACTATTGACGTTTTTAAAAATATAATGTTTACGATAAGTTGTTATACCTATATATTATGTTTATTAATAGTAAACAGAGTATTTTTCTATAAATTTCAATGTTTAAAATTATAATTTTGAATGAGTATAGTTAATTATATTTAATAAGTGTTAAAAGTTTTGATGATCGAAATGGTACGTCGCAGAGCCCGTAAAGGAATACTTCCTTAAATGGCGAACTACTCAGCTCATCTAAACTTTAAATTCCTTTAAGTTATAACTTTAATTAACGCCTTTGAAATTTTTTTTATATTTTTAAAAACGATAATAGTTTCTGAAATATAATCAACGACCTTTGATAATTTAATCACCATGTATAAGTATATCGTATAGGGTCAACAGATGCAATTTTATTTTAATAATACATAGTTATACCTAATAATATGTGTGTAGGGCTGTCAATAGATTGGTCTAAGAAGAATGGGACTGATGTGGATGTGTTAATATCAGCTGGGATATCACCTAGGCCCCACAAGAAATTAACTTCACATCAGAGTCTTATGCGATAACGTTGTCGAAATTAATGGTATCTACAACATTTTACGTTTTCCATGTGTGTCGTCTTGTCCTACTTAATAGTATGCACTAAAATGGTTTATCGTTGCATGTATTTTTGTTTTGTTCTGTTTTGTTTCGTTTTGTTCGGTCGTAGATTTAATTATCATGTACTAATATTGTACTATTATTGATATTTGATATTTCACTGCAGTATAAATACATTATTAGATCGACATCATGTCAATAGTTTTACTCGAATGATATACTTCAGCTGTTGTTCAACAAGTATATATTTTATTATTTATTAATCGTTTGTCTATATTCCTAACAAACATATTAATCGAAATTAATCTTTATTGTTTTTTTTATTTAATTTTATTAGGCACCTAGTATCATTGATTATATATATTACTATATATAATCAATGCTAGTATCGATCGTTGTGGAATAACTGTTGTAGAATAATATTTTAATATGTAGATATATACCATGACTAAGATTGATTGTTGAAAATCGATTTGTTTTGTCTTTATTATATTATATTGTGTGCGTATACTCGTAGTTATAATCATGATTCATAATATAATGTCAATACGTTATACAAATAACGTGTTATCTACAAGAATTTAATTTTTTTTAAATAATTAAGGACTGCAGTGGTATGAGAATGATGCCTTAGAGAATTTAACCTATTTTTGCCATCATTATTAAGAGAACGCTACACCCGCGTGTGTAGTCTCCGTCTCAAATACATACGACTTTGCAAATTTTCGTTCAGCAGAATCAATTTTATGCTGTTAGCTTAGAGAGTGATTTTATAGAGTAGATTTACCTATAATCAAATTTAAAGGTAAGAGTATTATCTAGAGCATCCCATAGCCTTTTATTGATATTTAATTTTTAAGTGAGTTATAGTTATGTAAAATATTTAAACTTTAAAATGCTCGTAACTCACTTCAAAATTGAAACATCAATAAATGCCTATGAAAATGATCTAGATAATATACTCTTATACCTTTAAATTTGATTATAGGTAAACTTTCTCTATTATTAAGGCTAAAAGCATAAAATTTATTCCGCTGAACTAAAATTGTCTGTGTTGTATGTATGTAAGACGGAAACAACACATGCGGGGTTAGCGTCCTCTTAAGGAATGATTGTAGAAATTTAACTAAATTAAAAAGTTAATATAAAATCCAAAATGTTTCATAAAAAATTATTATTAGTACTTATTAGATAAATTATACTTTGCTTTCATAAAAGCTTTTCAAAGTAAATGTTTTAAAAATTATTAGAGTTTTTGCCTTTTATAAGTGTGATAGTTGATATTTTCGGTTGTTATTTATAAGCGTAAATTTTATGCCAGCGTGTGTGTATTTTTGTGTGCGTAAAAAAAATATACATATTTGCATCAAGCCGTCAAAACCATGTTAAATATGTAGTTTAGTAATGTAACGTATAAATCATTTAATGTTAAAATATAGAAATATATTAAAAAATCTAATAAAATGTAGTTAAATTCAAATTTTAAAAACTAAAAAACTATAGGTACATGCATGCTTAAGATTGTTTAAGATAAAATTCCAAAGATAATATTTATTGTAATACATAATATACATATCAGGACGTAATAGAAAGACGATGTATAAGATTGTCTTACAAACGTTCAATACAGGTAGGAAATATGCATTCATTAGAAACAATAATTGTATGTAGCTAGTTTTAGAATGAACTGACCAGTTACTGTCAAACGTATAGGTAAGAATAGAATCTAGGGAACATCGTAGTCCTTTATTTATATTCTTATCATACAAAGTTTAATCACGGGTTTGTAATTTAATTCAATACTAAAGCTAATGACATTAAATTTGTTCGGCTCAATGAAGATTTGCTAGGTTATGCGCTTGTAAGACAGATACGTTACACATGTGTTATATATCCAGATATCCTCATTTCATATGATTCGACTACAATTGAGGGCACTTGAAGCGATTAGTGTTATACCCCAGAACATCATAACAGTTCAAGACTTAGGAGACGTATCCGTATGTGTTGTCTCCGTTTTACTTGCGCATACCACACCAAAATAAGTATATGTGCTGCAGTTTCTATTTTGTACGTTTACCTTAAATATTAGAGTGAAGTGACTTATTATTTAACTTGGGTAAATATGAAAATATAACCCGTGTTCTTTTTTCGATTTTTTACGGTATTTTAATTTTTAAATAAATTATGAGTATTTTAAGTATTAATATTCAAAAGTGCTAATAATTCACTTAAAAATTAAAATATCGTAAAAATCAAACACTAGAAAATGAGAATACAGATAATGATTTTTACCTTTAAATTTGAAAATAAGTCACTTCACTCTAATGTTTAAGCTAAACTGCTAAATACACAAAATTGGGACTGCAGCTTAACGTATATTTAGATATTGTTTGTGTTAGTAAGACTGAGGCAACATATGCGGGTAGGTATGATGTCCTCTTAACCCACAAACAATTTTATTAAATTTTATTACATTAGTGTTTCTAAAACAAAAAGATATACAGTTATACCGATTTCAAAAGTTTTTAAATGTTTCTAAATCAAATAAAAAAAGTAAGTGTCACAGTGATGGATGTGTTAAATTTAAATTTAATAATATATCATTAGTTAAACGATAAACGATTCTGAGCGACGACGGATCCATCAGTCTACATCACTTAAGTAAATTTCAAATTATAGTTTTTGATATTGCTATTAGGTAAATTAATTGATTTTATTATTATTAATATAGTTGATCTAATTAATTAAAAACACAATTTATTTTAAAATATCGTTGTGTTTAAAATGTATAACAATATACGAAAAAGTTCTTTGCTTTTATAAATGATTTTACTATGTACCTATAATAACAAAATAATGCATATTATCATTCATAGTTTAAATATATAATTTCGTCAAAATTTAAAATTTAAATGTCTGTATAAAAAATCATCTTTAGGTATTTATTAAATTTTTTGGTTTTATAGTTTGATTAGGTAGGTACTTATAAGGAACTTTATGTTAAATTGGCAATCCTTATCTATTGAAATTAAATATTTATTAAGATAAAATTGCAAATTAATTAACAAATTTTAGTAATTTATAACTGATCTTGTCAAAGTTAAAAATTTAAAAGCTTTTATATAATATAAATAGTGCTTATGTATTTTATATTTTATTCAAATTTAACACATAAAATTCAGTAGCCTTATTCCAAAGTGCAGCCAAAATCTATACTAATAATGCAAAGCTGTGAGAGTTTTATGATTTTAATCTATCTTTGCGAAACTGCAGCAGTGTTGGGCAAAATCTTTAATGATTAACTGACAATTAAAGTTTATAACATGATAAGAAGTTACGATGAGTATCTATAACTTAAAATCCGTGAAATTATTTAATTATGCTATACTGCTTTAAAGAACGATTCACCCATGCGTGTTGTTTTCGTCTTACAAACATAGGTACATCATAGCAAATGTGTGTTGAAAAATTCAATTTAGTTTAGTAACTTATTATAATACAGTGAATTAAGTCGAGTAAGTAAAATATTTCAATTTAAAAATTCCTATAACTGGCATAAAAATTCAAATATTGTAAAAACATCCATGTGAAAACATAAATACTATTGTTTATATTTTTATATTAGATGATAGGTAAATTCTTAATGGTTTTTAAGTTTTTTTTTAACTCACTAAATTGGAACTGATAAGCAAAAAATGCTATGGTGTACCTTATACGTCTGTAAGATGGACACAACATAATAATAATAACATAATATGCGTGTAGACTGTAGACGCCTCTGTATTGAGATATCAAGATGACGTTAAAATAAATAAAATTTCACTGTAAATCATTTAATTGGTGAAATAATCATGCGCTATGATTAAAAATTCAATCATTTACTATGGTTAATTTCACTGATCGATTTTTTCACAGTCAAATATGATATAATATTTTAACATCAATGTTACATCATTTGTTTATCTGTATAATGTTCAATAAGTTCATGGATTTTTTTTTAATCATAGATAAAATCCGTAGTTATAAACT